>NW_005841948.1:1302035-1338541 GCF_000455745.1 Alligator sinensis
CATGGCCCCCCCCCCCCCCCTCCACCCCCCCCCAACCCCTTACTCACCGGCACCAGAGCCCCGGTGCTGAAACATGCCGCCTGGCTGGCCGCATGTTTCAGCACCAGGGCAAGGGCCAACCATAGATACGTTCTGGCAGCCAGAGCATCTCCATGGAGGACCCAGCCTCCGGTTGCCTCAGGGCATGGTCAGCAACCATGCCCCACTTTTTTAAACATCGATTTTTTTAAACCCCTGGATATCCAGGGGTCTAATTTTCTCCCCATGCTGCAAGTTTGCAGTGCAGGGAATATTTTTTTGTTCCCGCAGGTGCCTGTTGCCTGCCTCAAAGGGGTTTGAGGTGGGGCAAGAGGCACGTGCGTGCTCGTGTGGACACGCCCTATGCGTCTATAACAGAACTACTCCCTTTGTGGCCAGTTCTGTTACCCTTCCATACCTTGCTTTATGGATTCTGGAATCCTTAAGGATTATAAGCATTGTGGAAAGATTCTTTTGCTATTCAACATTGAAGACATAGCCCAACTTATTTCAGCCCCATTCAAGCTACCAGTTGGAGGTATGCTGGAGAGGAGACTATTTAAAATACAAATAGAAACCTAAATAGAAAAACAAAAGTTTATGAAGTCAACAAAATGGGGGCAAGAGGTAGAGCTGTTCATCCTAATACAAGTTTTGGTTTAGTCAAAACTAGTACCCCACAAACTGAACTCCTTGTTAGGTTTTGCCCATTATTCTTGGGGGGGGGGGGGGGGGGGGGGGGGGTGTCCTGTGTCAGTTTTAAAAACGTAGTTTTAGACTACTGATATGCAAGAAAATTAGTCCAGCAGATTTATTCATTTTTTGTACGCTTAAATTCAGATTTATTTTTCAGTTAAGAACATCAGGTTTATTTACGGATTTCTAAAAGTGCATGGGGAAAGTATAGCAAATATAATTTTTATTTTGAATGAAATTCCCAAATAATGAAAACACACATGATTATACTGAGAATTACATCACTATAAAGAATAATCCCTCACTCACTGGAACAGTTTTTAGTTGTGGCTGATATGACCTTAGTAAAATAATTTTGTAGCAATATTTAACACTTAAGTAATCTCTACAAATATTACCTACCCCTCAGTGCAGTCAGTCTCTGACCCAAAGCCCATTTAAAGAACATTACCCACTGATGTCAATGGACAACTGGTTCCCAAACTGTAACTGATCACAGTGTCTCAATATTCAGTCAAAATTCTGTAACTACTGTACCTCTTCTATCAGGCTATGTTTTGATATCCTGTATTGAAGAAAACATGTGACAAAATTGCCAAACTTGTGCCTCATTTCCCAAATTTGAGAGGTCTGCAGCTGACACCAACGTGTTATGAACCGGTTTTCAGATACAGAAATGACCAATTCAGCATGAACTATATTTCTACATACAGCTGCAAACAAGGTTCTTCGGGTAAGTGTGATGTCTTTTATTAGACCAACTTTCAGGAAGAACAATTTTCCAACTATTTAGTTGATTTAATAAAAGATCACATTTGCCCAAAGTACCTTGTCTGCCTATGTCCTCAGACCAACGCGGCTACAACCAAACCCCCTATATACAGCTGCAGCACTTATCAGAACCTTCCAATTTTTCATTCAGAGGCATTTTAGGTGTTACTGAATAGCAAGTAGATTTCCAATATGTACAAAAAAAACATTTATTTATGATGTGTAAGCGATTGACATGGGCAAGATGCCCTTTAAATATACCCATTATTAATTCCTAGTGAATACGCTTGCTTGACTTCCGCTTGAAATAGCAAGGGAAATGTTGAGAGATGCCTTCTAACAAAAAGAAGAAAGGACTGTTAGTACCAGAAGGTACCCTGCAGGCTGAAAATGACAGTTGGGTAAGGAAGAAACACAGTTGAGACAGTGGAGGGTAGCAGCAGGACTCACTCACACCCGCAGAAAAAACAGAGAGAAATAGAAAGGAGTGTACAGGTGAGAAATGAATTCAGAACCAAAGTGTGTATTAAAATTGTTATCAGAGATATTAGCTAACAACAACAGGCAGATTGGGGGGGGGGGGGAAATTTTAAAAAAAAAAAAAACCCACACGAGTGGGGGGGGGGGGGGGGAAATGTTACAAATCATCATAGACCTAAAAAAAATGTTCTTTCCTAAAGGGTAGTTGGGGAAGTAAAAGTAACTAGGGAACCCAAAGAAGACTGTTTACCACTTAATCTGTTCTGAGTTCCTCTATTAAAACTCCCTTACCATGCATATTAAAAGCAATTAATTTTCTTAGCTACCAGTATTAAAGGCAGCAGTCCAACTTTCTTTAAGTGACTAGAGGACTGGAAAGGACATAGTTACCTATAAAGGAAAAGTGGAAAATTCCCTCTTCTATATCTATCCTGCTTTTAAGTTTGGAAGATGTAGATTAATTATATTATCACTATTTCACTAGAAGATACACTGAAAAAGTGCATTTGTGAAAGTAAAATTGTTGTATACAGTCAGTTTGTGTACAACAAGACACAATGACATATGGGGTTTTTATTTTTCAATTAGAAGAAAACTGTTTCCAGAAAGAGGCTGGTATTGTTTCACTGTGCTTCACCTCTACTTTCCAAGATAACATAGACTTGTGTAAAGAAAATGAAAATCCAGGCTGATTTTTAGTGACTGAATGACAGAAACGGCTACTCTCCATGTATAAACCAACAGGCACTTGTACACATCTAGATGTATTTTCTATAACAACCACTCTAAGAATAACCATACACACTAGATACTATTTTCTGTGTAAAAGCTCTCTTTTTTTTTTCACATATCTGTTGAAAACAATATATATATATATATATATATGACACCTGTACTTAGAACTAAATACGTACTGATTTGTCCTACTCAGAATTCAGAGCAGATAGGGGTGTCCTGGCTCCTAGCTACACCCCATTTATCAGCCCTTTAGCAGCAAGTTAGAGCTGTGCAGGTATGAAATGCTATTAACCCTTAACATACAATTGCTCAAAACACTTTCTACTTTAACACTGTTTAACATTTCACAGGTTTAGTATAGTCTAAATGTAACATGTAACTTCACCCCTTGGGAAGTCTAAAAGGAACAAAAAGTCTCACGGAGTCCTGTCCACACTGTATGGTAGGCACAATTACTGGAATGTCTCAGCGAAATGTATATATTCAAACAGTGAAATCAAGTGAACTAGAAAAAAAAATTCTTAAACAAATTAGCATAGGTCAAGACAGAGTTAATGGATGCAACAGAAGTCCACAAATCCTGTTATAGCCCAAAATCTGGCTACTAAATTAAGATTAAGAGAAAAAAAAGTAAGATGTATCACAATTTCCATGATGCTTCTATACTTCCATTAAAACATTGGGTGAATGTTACCCTACCAAAAAAAAAAAAAAAATCACATTTCTCTCAAATGTTGACATGGTAAGAGCAGACAGTGCAAATGGTAACAGCATGGCATGTTTCCCAAATAACTGTTTGAATGACACAGGCCAGAGATGCATTTAATTTGTTGGACTCACAGATGAAAACTTGCCCTTTTCATCTATAATTCTTCACATTTCCTGCTGTTGGGGGGGACAAAAAGCACTTCACTGTAAGGTAGAGCCAATGACCTCTTGTCAATTACACAAAGCTAATATTTACTCTGAAATATAGTAAACATTGCAAAATTAGTACAAATTAACACTGGACCAAATGTAAAGCATCACCACAGTGAAATGGACAATGGTAGTTTCATAACGCTCTATCCCTATGCTTCAACTAAATCTAGAGGAAAGTTGCCACATAGTGATATTCAAAGATGTGTGACATTGCGCTATTCCCCAAAATACTGGTTTATGATAGTTTTTAATCCAATCATAATACAGTATATGTGTATTAGAAAGTTTTCCCTGCTAGGAAGACTTCCCATTATCCTTCACTTCATATACAGGGATCATCTTAAACAGCTGAATCATCCAAAGCGCGGAAAAGTTTTCAAATGTATTATTGCTGCCTTTTGTTCTGAAGAACCCCAGAAAGCTACACCAACTATTGTGTACGTGTACTGTAATAGGTGTTCTTGATCTTGCACCATGCAGCAATGACATGTATTGGCACAAAAAAAGTTAATGGCCTTTGAAACAAAACATTCTAGACAGATCTTAGAAGTCAGCTAGTATGACTACATCAGAATGAGATTATAAGAAAAAGGATCATTTAGAGAGAGAGAGAGAGAGAGAGAGAGAGGAAAGTTGTGTGAGAGGAAACTCCAGCTGTTCCAACACATCTTCTGGATAACCCCTTCCTTCTCACCTCCCTCCTGCCTCCCCTTCAGTCTGGTAGAGGGCAGCAAACTACAGACAGACTAGGTGCAGACAGAAGTGACAATTTTTGCCCAATCTGGCCTCTGAAAGCACCCTACAGCCCAGACCAAACAAGTCCATGGTTGCAGAGCGCTTTAAAATGGCCCGATCCCATGACAATTTGAACCCTCATTACATGAGGGTTCAGATAAAGGCACTCCAAAGCAGAGCACCTTCATTAACTTGTGTCTGTGCATGCCAGGAGCAGGGCTTATCTGCACAGCCCAGCACAGCTCCCCATACTGTTTTCAGAATGGGATGGTAAGAAGGGAACAGAGGGAGCTCATTCTAGGGGTTGCCCAGCCAGTGCTGGATGGTGAGGCAGGTAGTTTGAAGCCCCCCTCCCCACCCTCTCTCCCCCAGCATGGGTGGGGAAACCCCAGAATGGACCTCCTTCCCCTGCCTCCTCCCCCTCCCATCCTGAGACAGAACAAAAGCTGGGAGAGGAGGAGCAGAGCTAAGGGAAAAGGCTGCAGAGATGCAGTCTTTCTCCCTGGATCGGTTCCAAATTGGAGCTCAAACCCCCATCTTCCCAACCCAACAGCTAACATCTATTGGGTCAGGAGGATCAGTCTAACTCATGAGGCTTTTTGTAAAGCACCACGAATTAGACCCAGGATCTGCACTTCTGTTTCTATCTTTGTTGGTAAGCAATACAGGCTTAAATTTTCACTTTCCACAGGGTAAGAGTGGGCAAACAGACAGACATTGTTGAGCAGTTTTTCCCCAGTAAGTTCCCACCCCCCATGAGCTCACTGAACTTTGGAGAGCAAAGTTATTCTTTGTTACCTTTTTATTTGATGCCTGAACCACATCTACCTCAATGGGGTCTCAGTCTATGGCTTGGACTTGTTGGCACTACAGCCATACAAGTGGTCAGTACAATGTAATCACAGTACCAGCCTTTATCAGTGCTGGAATTTACCTTGGACACTCCAGCTGATACATGTACTCAATGACCTACAATAGCAAAAGAAGTCATTCTTAGGTCCCACTGACAATAATACACAAGTACTGAGGCAGGCATTGTATATGATAGACCTTTAAAATGTACTATCTAACATATTCTAACTCTAGGCCAGCTCCCAGTACTCAGAAGTATTTTGTCACTACAGGTACCCTACTATTCTATGCTGACTGGCAAAATGTTCCCCATATGAATATAGCTTATATTCTTCTATTAATAGGTTAATCCTACTCCATCTCACCTTGACCAAACCTACCTAAATTGGCAAAAGCATAATTATATATGTATAATTGCATAAGTATCTCTGTGTCTAGGGACTTTTACTGACACAGCTCTGCCAGTCACAAATCATACTTTATCAAATCCCAGAAAGACAGAGCTAAGCTGGCAGAAGTTTATAATACAGATCTGGGCTTGGTCTAGACAAGGCCCCAGAGGGAAGACTGCAGTCTGCTCTATCAAAAATTCTATTTCCTTCTGCTTTAGTGCCTTGCATTAGTAACAGTATTGGTAGCAGTGAGAAAGCTCCCTCCTGGTCCAAGATGCTGGCTTGCCTTGTTGGAATGATCGTTCATATCAGTGCTGCTCTTCCGTCTCCCATCCGACCTACTGGACTTTCAGAGCAGCAAAGCAAGGAACGATTAGAATTAGTGCTTCAACAGCAGGCCCACTGGCATGAGCAGCAGTGCAAGGTACCAACACTGCCTTGGGGCTCTTAGCACAAAAGTGGTTTTCGCAAAGGGATTGAAAGATCGACAGAAGAACATGGGAGGAAAACAGTGAGATGAATTTGATGAATAAGGAATGATGGAAGAGAGTGTAAACGGAATAAAATTAAACAGCATAAATTTAGAAGTTCAGGATATTCTAGTGACCCAGCACATATACATTCTCTTAGAGACTCTCTCAGCTAGTTTTTCTGTTCCTAAGAGAGTAAAGTTATATTTCCCTTCCTTTCTCTTTGTATCTTTGGCATTACTAGAATACCAGGTGGTTTCACTGTTTGGCAACCATCTGGTCTGTCTTCTCTTTGCTAAACCACCAGCACCAAATAAGACAGAAATAGGAAATGATAAATATTAAAATACACATGATTAAATAAACAGCAGGTACTATAAATAATAGGTACAGCTAAGAAATACACTGTAGTGTTAAACATGTTTTAACTTTCCTGCAAAAAGTCTCAGTTGTAAAAAGTGACATTGCACGTGTGTGAAAGATAAAAGTTCACAGGTGAAATTAATGGGTATGACTTTACAAATCAATTATGACATGTTTGCCCACACTGCTTTAACATTGCCAGCACACACAACACCCATCCTATACTCAGAGTTTTTTAAGCAGTTGGGAATAGATGCTCCAAATAAGGTGAATAAGGAAAATCAGATGGGGAAGTATTGAAAAATATGGTAGGAAAAGAAAGAACAGTAGGATCAGATCTGCAGGTGAATATTCAGGGTTTATGTATATGCATCTTAGAAAGCAAGGCAAGAAAAGACAAATTTGTGTTACTTATTGATAATACCACTTCCAGATATAGATGACTACATAAATCACTGAAAAAAGTATCCCATTTTTTGTGATCATCACAATCCCAACAGAGAATTATAACTCCATGCCTTGTTGCTCTATTATTGATTCTAAATGTGGAAAGTTTATAATGTCAATTTTCAACAGTCCATTAAAAATGGACCTGCAGCATCTGCAAGCTCGTTCATGTGTGTGAAAAAGAACTCTCATTTCTATAAACATAATTAGGCGACATACCACTTCTGTACATTAGTAAGCAAGCCTGCAACAGATGTCTCAAAAATTTGCGAGCATCTTTTAAAAAAATCTGGCTCAAAACACACACTTTTTGTTTTCATCATTTTAGTAATGAAGCGAAAAACAAAGTACGAGCAGAAAAGTAGCACTCTCAGCAAGGCCAGGCAAAATTTAATAGGAAATCTCAAGGAGAAGATGCATGTTGATGTATAGTGTGGGCCCTAATGACCTATTGGCATTTGCCCTTGTGAGTCTTATTTCAGCTGCCATGAAAACCAGTAGATGAAGAGAAGGTGAACTGACAGTTGTATTTCACTAGGTTGTTCAATGTTCCATAAATGTCAGCCTGGAGAGTAAAAAGGCTCTTCCAGAAAGAAAAGCATCCTATTTACCACTGCATGTGTACTAGAATCCTTGGCATAATGTTCATTCAAGTGCACTAAGTACATTAAGAAGATTAACTATAGACCTATTCTAAGATAAATTTTTGCCTAGACACTTGATTTATTCTGTCACCAGATCAACCTTCTTCCCATTTCCTCTATCAAAGTAGTATTTAGAAAACCTTTGCTTCACTTGTATCTGGTATCTAAATATCTAAGAGATATAGCCCTTTCAGATTTCTAATCACTTGGCTCCTAAGGCTGGTAATAATTCAAGCTAACAGCAGTAATGAAACATAAGAGAGAAAAGAGGGAAGATGCATCATATCAGATGCAAAGCCATCAAGAGAACTTCAGTGAGAGATTACAGGATAGAAACCCACAAAGTACAGCAATGCTGTTATAATGCAGCATCCATACAATGCTCTGACTACACTGCATTGGCAAAGTGAAATCCTAGATTATTTAGAGGAGTCAAGCATAGGACAATGAAACAGGCAGATTGTTTTCCTAGGGAGAACCTAACTATTTAAAAATTGGCTAATAAGTAACCATGTGTGGTGCCTGCTGTCTATCACAAGTAATTGTCCATGTGCAGTCAAGAATTTGAAAGGCCAGAAATTCCAAAATACACCTCACAACAACATAAAACTCCTAAGGTATCAAGTCCAGTCGCCAGGTATCACAGGCTGCCATGTTATGCAATCCCCATCAGAAACTGACTGAGCTGTATCTTAAAAATCTTGGCTTCTCTATTATTACTATTGGAAGGTTGTTCCAAACTCTCACTCTGATGGTTATAAATCAGATGATTTACAGTCCAAATATATCCATGCTACTTACTTACACCTATTTGCTAGTGTGCCAGCATTGTCTTTTCCTTAAACAGCTCTTCTTCTCTGCAGTTGAGGTGCTTCTCATCACCTCTCTCTCCTACCCCCACACCAGATAAGATAAAAGACTCCCTATGCCTGACAAAGGGTGACTGCGCCTGAAAGCTTGTTAAACCTTTTTTTCATCTACTCAGTTTGCCTAATAAAAAGACATCACATCTACCCAAAGAACCTTGCCTGCCTATGTCCTTAGAGCAACATGGCTACAACCAAAAACCCAGAAAAATATTTTTTGATTCCTCTCATACAACAGACTCTTAATTCCCCTAGACAAACTCTGCATCTGTTCAAGTCTCAGTCCATCTTTCTTGACCACGGATGTTCAAATTTGTACAGACTGTTCCAGATGAGACCTGACCTTGTTCACAGCCTTTAATATTTCCCTCCTCAAAATACATTGGTGTGTCCTAGGATCTCACTTGTCTTCTTCACATCACATAAGAGACTCATAGACATCTTCGGATCAATTTACACAGGTAGGACTTTTCCCTTCTCGGTTGTCTCTACATGGTTTTGCTCCCATATTGTAAAGTACTACATATTGTTATCAGATACTCCTGTATGTGGAGATACAGTTCATGAAAAATAAGTATAACCTGGTTGTATTTCAACAAAATAGAGAGTCACTTTGGTGAAACGGAGTTAATCAATACATATCAAATAAAGATCATCTTATTAAAATTCTCCATGAAGCTCATTTAAAAAGTCCTCAGAATTTCTTGGTTCCTGGTCTCTTTGATGTGGTAATTATTAAAGGGCTATGTGTAAACAATTCAAGTCCTTGAACAGTGATTTCATACCAACTCCAAGGCTCTCTCTAGGGGTTGTTCATGTCTCCTGTTATTTGAAAGTTGAGAATCATTTACAAAAACTCCAGGCATACTGATTATTGCTTCTGTCAGCAGAATATACCTGCATTATTGTAAAGTTTGTTAAGAAGATGCAAAGTTTCACTATTCAATTATAGTAAGAAAAACCTACCAACCAGACCTGAATCCTCACTTTCTAACGTTCTAAGATTTCCAGCATTATTTAGAGTAATTATCAACAACACTGCACCTCTCTTTAATGGCTTGCTCTGTAAACTTAAATCTACTTGGACTGACATTTAAACATAACACACAGTCTGTTTTTTTCTCACTCAGAAGAGAAAAAAAAATCAGCGGGTAACCATTCAGCATTGTTGCCAATATATTTCATATAATACCAATCCACATAAATAATGACAGATGTCATAATCTAGATGGAGCCAGCCTGGTGGCACAACAGCTTTCTATAACCTTTTCCACATTTAAACCTTGTTTTTTAGATGCAAGCAGATTCAAGAAAATGGCCCAAGCTGGTAGAAAGTGAAAATAGAAGCACTTCTGCTTACTTTTTTGTATCAGAAGGGTATGTGCTGTTTCTACTATTCCTAATTAAATTCTATCTGATCAGTGACACATTTCAGCCTGACCTCCATCACCTGTGCTACAATAAGATTGACACTAAGATGTGGGGCGAGGTAGACACAGGCTGCAACTAGATTTAGACAGACTACAAAAGTGGGCAGATGAGAATAGGATGGGGTTCAACGTAGACAAATGCAGGGTGCTGCACCTTGGCAGAAGGACTCCACAGCAGACATACAGGTTGGGGAGTTCCCTTCTTGAAAGCACAGAGGCGGAAAGGGATCTTGGAGTCATTATTGACTCCAAGATGAACATGAGCCGCCAATGCCAGACTGCAGCCAGCAAGGCCAGCCGTACCTTGTCATGCATCCAAAGGTGCATCTCAAGCCGGTCCAGAGAGGTGATACTCCCCCTCTATGCGACCTTGCTCAGGCCACAGTTGGAGTACTGCGTCCAGTACTGGGTGCCACACTTCAAAAGGGATGTGGCCAGCCTGGAGAGGGTTCAGAGGAGGGCCACCCACTTGGTGAGAGGGAAGCAGGACAGGCCCTATGAGGAGAGACTGAAGGACCTGAACCTGTTCAGCCTCAGCAAGAGGAGGCTGAGGGGGGACCTGGTGGCTGCCTACAAGCTCCTCAGGGGAGATCAACAGCAAATAGACAGAGCCCTTTTCTCCCCAGCATCGCCTGGGGTGACAAGGAACAATGGTCATAAGCTGATGGAGAATAGGTTTAGGTTAGAGATCAGCAGGCAGTATTTGGCCACCCTAACTGTAAAAATCTGGAACCAACTTCCCAGGGAAGTGGTCCTCGCCCCTACCTTGGGTAAATTCAAGAGGAGGTTGGATGATCACCTGTCTGGGGTCTTGTGAACCCAACATTCATTCCTGCCTGTGGCAGGGGGTCAGGCTAGATGATTTGTTCAGGTCCCTCCTGACCCTAGCTACTATGAAACTGAAAAAAGAGAAAGTCAAAAAAATCCTAACCTCCTTTTGGCTAAAGTGGTCTGTGATTTCTATACCACAATTGCCAAGTTAAAAGTCAAATGACTACCCAAAAACTCAGAGTAACATCTTTCCCATTTTATATTGTCTTCAAGTTTACATTGAAACAGAGCTGCACCTCCAATGCCAATGATTAAACATCTGACACCACAAAGAGCCACAAAAGTGAAATAACAACAGAAAATTAGCTCTTGGTTCCACCACTGGAGATGCAGAAGCAAGCCAAGGGAAATGTATGCAAACTAACTTAAATGTTCAAAGTGATGCATAGGATTTGTACCACAAAACTGCAACTGATTTTATTATGTGCTCTGCTAATAAACCTATTAAATGTCAAAGTTTGGACTAACCCGTCCTTGGCTAGGGACAGAAACTACACATAAACCAGTATAAGTGATCAGGAACTGGTTTAAACCTGTAACAGAACAGAAGTTCAGTGCACATAAACCAGTTTCAAAATGGCTGAAACTGATTTAAGATAAACCTAGTTGAATGTAGTATCAGACATAATTGATTTAGGTCAAACTGGTTTATGAAACCTCTGTCCCAGGCCCCTTCCTGGTTCAAGTTAAATCAGAGTCCCCCATCATCCCACCATGCTTTCCAATGCTGGGCTGGGCTGGGCTGCGCTGCCTGCTCCAGAGAGCAGGGCTGGCCCTACCCCTCTGCTCCCTACCTGGGGCAGTGAGGGATGGCTCATAGTGCTGACCCCCAAGCAAATCCCAGCTGGGGTCTGGGGCTAGGGAAGGGGTTAAACTCACCTTCCCCAGAGTATGGAGCTGCCCTGCTGGCTTACTTAGTGCTGGCTGCAACTGTGGACTACAAATCCCAGAAGCACCTGGAAGTTGGAAGAGGAAGTGACAAGAAACCCCTCCCCCAGCCAGAGCAGGGGGTGGGGCCTGGCCACGCCCCCTCCACTCCATCAGGAAGTGGAAAAAAATCCTTGGAGTGGCTGGTAGGTGTGCTCTAGCACCCCCGGGCTTCTGGCTTGAGCCACTGTAGGCAGGTGGCTGCATTTCCCGAATCAAAAGTGAATATGTATTCATTTTCTTACTGGTTCAAGCTCTGCAGTTTAGACTAATCTGCAAAGACAATCAATTCAGCCTCGGGCTCTTTGACTGTCTGTACTTAGCCCTCATCACATCCCTATGGAAGAGAAATAGGAAGCAAGGGCACTGGAGAAGGAGTGTGATTCTAGCTGAGTTAGCTAGAATTCCTGCCAGTATTTCAACAGGCAGCCCACTTCCACAAATGTTTGCTCACATTTTGAAGAAGTGCACTGTAGTCCTCATAATCTAGACAGCTTGACCATTTGGTGCAGTGAAGAGCGTACCACATTCCCAACCGCAGATTCCCTATTTGGTTGCACACTACCAAATGTGCTATTTCAATTGGGACTAGTTGTCATGGACAGAATCACTAGCAGGAATAAGGCCCCCTCCTGGCTGCCTTACACACACTATTTTCCAGCCAATAAGCAAGGACAAAACCATAACAGAATGCAGAATCTTGAGCTTGCCAATGGGCTTTGATTAGCAGATGTTGAAGCATGACCTATTTGCACTTTTATAGCCTATAGAATTTTCAAGTATATATTCATCAAATGTAACAGAAACTCTGTGGGAGGTAAGGAATGCCCTACAGGAAAGCGTACAGTTCATGTAAGATCACACTCAACAATCAGCAGCGTTCATTATCTCAAGATTTCTAATAAGAATAATTAATAAGATTTATATAACCTTACCATAATACCGATAAGCACCCACTTATCACACAGACTCTTCCAGTTTGCTCTAGAGAATATAATTTATATCAGCAACTAATTAAAAATGTAAATCTTAATCACCCCCAAATGGCAGTGCAGAAATCTAGTATACATTTTGCATTTCTCCCCAAAAAAACAAAATCCCTCTAAACATTATTGAAGAAGGCCGACATGCTGAAGTCAATGGGAAGGAGTGATTTAAGTAAACAATTCCTGCTTGGGCTAGCCATTTTTAAGTTACCAATCATTTTGGCACCTACATACTGTGGAGTAATTAAATACAACATTGCACGTGACCTAAAAGGAAGCTGTCATATCAGTCTTTTTTGGTGCATCTCTAATTTATTTAAAGATTTAAGCTTTCCCTTTCTCATCCTCTGCTGTCGTCTTCTGCCAGGATTTTTTTTTCTTCTTTCCTTCTAATATCCCCTTCCTGAAAAAACCTCCAATATAGATGTGTCCAACTTTTTGTGTTGGGATACTCACTATATTTTGACATAAAAATCAATTACCTTCCACAACTAAGAATTTCTATGCACAACAAAAACACAACTTCAACATGCAATTTTTTTACTATCTAAAGTTAACAAAAATAACTAAGTCCTTATTTTTACCTAAAGTTAACAAAAATAACTAAGTCCTTATTTATAAAATCTAAGAATAGATTAAATCTTTTCCCCATCACTGAAAACATTTAATGACTGTGGGTTTGAAAGTTTCTAGACTCAAATGATATATTCTGATTATAGTCTGTTTACAAGAGAATGGAAAAAGTAGAAAAGGGTCACAGGAAAAACAAACTAGGGAGAAAAAATATGAAAGATTCAGATTGGAAGATTGAACAAACAAATGCAGAGGGAAGGAAAGAAAGATTGAGGAGAGAAAAGAACACATTAATGGAAACTGAGTAGCAGATGTATTGTATTCAGGATTCCAACTGGTAAGTATTCTTCCATTCTTAATTCATCTTGATTTCCACAGAGAATAAATTAAAGAATAAGTGGAAGTTAAATTATACCCCAAAATTGGTTCATCCTACTATTCCAAACCTTGCAAAAAGTAAAAAATTAGAAGCTCCAAAACATTGGAACGCCATCAGGTTTACCTATTCTTATTAAACTAAAAACATTTATATTGATTTTCCTGGTAATAACTATGCTATATATGTACACCTATATTATTCAATCCCGCCCCTCTCCATTCCCAAAGAGTAGTCTAGAGTCACAGTCCAATAAACACAAAAAAAATATCTGGTAATTCTGCACTGGAATATAGCACTGTTGGCTTCTCTTTCTATCCAGTACTTATATAAGTGCCAGCGATATGTTATTTTATTTCAGGATTCCAAGACATTTCCCCCACATTTATTTTGTTACATATTGTAACACAGGAGGTCAGTACTGCACTACCCTAAGAGTTCTTTCTGACAGCAAGTGCCATAGCACCTTAAAGTTTTTCTCGCTTTGAAATACATGGATTGATATACTTCCCAAGAAGAAAGTCAGAAAGTTTTTTTAAACTCTCTTCCTTGTTCACTGGTTATAACTTTATAACTAAAAACAATATTTTAAAAGTAATTTTAATTCAGATTTTTCCCCCAGAGATCCTATATCTGTGAGCCTAAAAATTTATCTTTGTCCTAGTATAGATCATATACAGAATATAGATGACAAGCCAAATATTCCAAACATGTTTTATTTTAGGTGCTCCAATCATATGACCATGGTCTCATACTGCCATAAAATGGTTTTCCCTTTTAGACCTTTGCCAGTTAGCCCATGAACAGCTGGGGGGGGGGGTTAATAGTTTACTGTGCTAAGTGGGACAGCTGAACAAATCAGAAAATGATAATTTTTTTAACACAGAATCAAGCTTTTTCAATCAGCTCCAATGAACCACCTTCTTGCAATTCTGAATATATTTGCCTCATATGTTCTTTTGTTATGTTCAACCTCAATTTGGGCACATTGAGCAGTATTATCAGAAGCTGGAATCCAAAAAATCAATATCCGTCTGTCAATATCAGGAACATGTTTTCATTGACTGATCGCAATGTTCTCAAACGAAAAATTTTACCACCTCACTACAAATTAAATATTACTTGTCAAGATTCTCTTATTAACTATAAAAAAAAAAAAAAATCACATAATAATTATCCTTAGCACGTATATAAACACTACTGTTCCATGCTATATATTGCCTTCATAGGCCAAATTGTAACATGAACTATGCAGTGTGATCTCATGGCACCTAGATCAGCCTGGATTATACACTGAACGTGCATCTAAAATGAATAAGGTACAATATTTTTAATCCCTTAAATGCCCTAATTTGTAAGCATTGCAACCTTCATTGGGACAGATTATAGAATATGTTTTCTAGAGGAGGATGAGCTAGTACAACAGACAATTCTGTATGTATGTAAAGCTGCTTTAAGCCTTAGAACTAATTAAGCATTATGGCAAACTTTAATGGCTTAGTACTAGCATAGGGAAAAGTTTGTTTCTTCTGCAAGGTCTGCAATGGGTGAACCACAGTGACTAGATAACTAGTAGGTTAACCAGAAATTCTACTCTTGCTGTGTGTTAACCTGAGGTAAGAGAGACTGTAAACCACAAGTTTACCAATTTGGAAATAGAAAGCTGCTCAGTTAAAGCAACATCAGCTTTTTATTCTTGCAAAGAAATGCTTCACTATTCTGGTCTGGATCATTTAAAAAAATCTGTAAAGAAATATTTGAGAGGACTCTTGTGAGGCTAGAAAATTAATTTTAATATGAGGTGATGGCTCCTATCTGAGTAATAATTTTGGATTTTAAGAAAGTGATTTCAGGTTCTGTGGACTTTAGTTCAGGTTACATGGATATTTTTAGTAGTATAGAGTTGGACTTCTACTTAACTAAATCCCATTACAGAACCAGCTATTATGCAAATCCTGAATTGGGCATATACAGATAATTATCATATTGAAACTACTCCAGATTATTAGATGTTACTTTGAGTCCAGAATACCCTAAGAATCAGGTAAAATCTTTAAAGACACACAGTAACTTAGGTGCCTACATCTTGTTTTCAGAAGTAAGTTAGGCATAAAGAACACATATACAAGTGCAGTGAGGCCGCTCTAGCACACTGTAATTATAGTGCATCGGAGTACACGTGATTGATTAATCAAGTTTGCTGGAGCCTGGTAATTACTGAGCCCCAGCAGACTCCAGCATCACATGTATCAATGTCCCCACACTGAAAAATGGTGGCGGGGTGCTTTAACTAAAGTTCATTCCACCAGCATTAGTTAAAGTGCTCCCACCACCATTTTTCAGCGCAGGGACGTTGATTACAGAGGCTCTCAGAGTTGTACGAATTAAAGCGTTCCCTCCCCACCACCACCACCTCCTAGAGCATGTCTATAAATTACCTATTGTGTTTCAACAAAAGAGCATAAGATAGCTTAGGCTGAAAAATGGGGCATTTTAATAGGCTGCTGAAATCCTTCCATTAGGTAATAAAATGGATAACGATGCCTACAAGTAAAGTTTCACACTCATATCTGTGAGTTGGAGTTATAGGAGGTTGCAAACATACACTTCCCACTCCACTATGCTATTGTGGTGGCAGTCTCCAGTAGCAGGAGACACAGCTATTGCCTCAGGCTACATGCGGAGAGAACCTAGGGCAAATGGGCTGGTTACTGGATAAGATCACTAGACAATAATAGCCACCAGAGAGATTAAAACTGAAATGGTAATGAGAAAGATTCTGGATTATCTTCCATTTAAAGGTAGGTATAGTCATAGAGCTAGTGATTACATAGCTCCTTTTGCCACTGTTAAGAAAAGAAGATGGTGCTGGTGCTGGGGGACAGGGAGTTTAAGGGGTATTTTGAAATTAACAGGCAGAAATCTGATAGTGCTCACTCAGCTGGGCTCTGCCTAAACTGTCCCCCTTCAAGGTCCCCAGTCAGTGACATGACAGTAAGATGAAAAGTTTTGGCTAAATATAAAAAGTCACCAAAACTGAGCTTCATTCACCTCTGCTAGAATATAAGGACAATGATCCCCATGAGGCCTTAGATATTTTTCCTGTTGAGATCCACTATAATATATGTCTGGAAGCTAATATTTATATAGTAAACATGGGAGAAACTTTTGGCATGAAAAACAGTTCATTCTGACCATGTAGTTATCTTAACCTCCTTTACAATTACTGTTGTTAATCAGTAGCATAATAATGCGACATTATTACTAGAAGTAAAAAGTTCATTTTGTGGCTTAATATACATGGTTTGTAAAATATATTTATTTCCATACTCATCAATTCACAAAATTCAGTAATAAAATTACATACCAATGGCCAAAACGCTGGTCCCATTGGTAATGAAATTTAGAAAGATTTCATTTATTTTTTTCAATTTCTGCACTGGAAGAGATGACCATGTATATGTAGACATAATTAGTTAAGTAGTATTAGTCACTTTTTGCATCAGAATCTCCTGTCAGTCAACTAGACCGTGGCACTGACATTTTCTTTGGAGATAGAGGGTTCCCAATGAATCCCCTTAGCTCCCCAAAGCTTCAAGGAAACAGCTGAAAATCAGTGTAGGAAACACAAAGAAAAATGGACTTGAAAAGGAGCAGCTATTCCCATCTGAATCAGGCTGCCTCATACTAATTGAGAACAAGATCACTGAGCTGACAAGGCCTGTAGTTGTGACATGATAAAAATGATGTTTATGGTCTCTAGGGATGGAGTCTAGGAAGCCTGCCTGCATGCATAGGAAACATATTAGTGATTGCATCAGTTGTGAAAACAGCTGCTTGTCCACCATATCATCGAGGCAAGAAGTGCTGGACAGTAGCTATCATTTCAGAAAGAATAAGAGGAGCCACATAGTTAAGGGGAAAATATTCAAAAACACTTTGATGAAAAAGATATACATCTTTATTCTAGTGATTCTGCATACTGAGGAATGGAAATGCTATGGTAACAGAAACAAGAAATTCAATTGAGAAAGAGAAGAGATTTCGTTGGGAAAAAAAAATATTCACAAAAATAATTTTATCCAATTACTACAAGTTAGTTTGTATACATTTTAAACAGTATTAAGATCTACTGAATTTCTATAATTTTTTCCCAAACTATTTTCTCCATGAGCTGCTCTTTTAAATGTAATATAAAGAAAGAATATTTTCCTAGTATTTTTCTTTTATTTTCTTGGAGATATGTCTATTTTTCTTTCACACTGCATCTCCACAATAAAGAGGACCTAAAAGAGAATTGGTGTAGATCATTGTTTTGGTAACATCAGCAGGCAGCTACTGAACCACTTGCATATACAAGACGAATCAAGTTGGCAGGTGCTAGAAATCTCAGACATTTGCTGTGTATAGAAACAAAATTTGCAGATGTATAATTTACTATGGCCATTGCAAAAATGGCTAAATTAATTTAAACAAAATGGTCTATTTACTTGTACAGTAACGTTACTGATAAATGTCCAAGTTAACCTTGGAATTACATTTACTAGCCTTTTCTATCAAAACATAATGATTCCAAAAAATATTGTACACAAAGGGGGTTTTACACCCTTTTTTTTTCCCCCCCACAAAACTGGTATTTATTTACCAAGAAAACCAAATATAGTTTATTGTGCCAACTGGCTATAAAATTGGTAATGTATCACAATAGGATTTTTAAGCCAGTAGGCTGTTTTAAAAGATCTTAATATCTATAGGAGACTTTATAACTATGCTCTGTGAAATAATAAGGAAGGCCTACCTTTGGCCTCATTTAATCAGACCTTCAATAAAGACTCTCACAGGCATAATATTTATGAGCCAACAGGCTTGACTGATGCCTAAGGGTACATCTGTACAGGATAAAGTAGTGTCTGGTAAAAATACCCAAGTTCAGGCTTTACCAAGCAAATACATCCAGACTGCTTCTGTACTCGAGCTAGGCTGATTAGAGATAGCTCGAGTATCTGTGCACAGCAGCGTGCTGTGCAGTGGAATTTTATGTTGTGACTTTTCATAGTCAGCAACTTGCAGCGAAGGAGGACGGATTCCGACGATTCCTTTAGTTTCAGCAACATTCCGTTTGTAATTGCAAACATGAAGCTTCACCCACGGGTTTAGATCTGAGCAAAGTGAATGAAGAATTAAAAACATATTTTGTCTGTAAATAAAATATTGGCTTTCCTCTGCATTTTCCTTTCGCTAGAAACAAATCTGTCTATCAATGCTAGTATTCTACCCCACAGACATTTCAACCAGGATTTCTCTTTTCTACCATGTGGTTATGCAAAGCATTTACTTAGGATATGAAAAAGTGCATTACAGGAGGAAAAAACTCCCTGAACAATGTTTTTTTTTAGTCTGAAATAGTTGAAAGAGTCATGCGACTGGCTTCTGGACACTCATCATCCAATGGGACACTGTTTTCTTTCATTATGTTACAAATTAGTGAAAGGTGGAAAAGGTAGGCATGGCTTTTATTTTATCCATTGGATTAGGTGAGGTAAAGCTTGCGTGCCAGTTTTCAATTATGCTTCTTATATTCCTACTGTTTTGTCTTCGAAATTCATTTACAACTGTAAAGCAAATGTATAAAATTTAAAATTTAAATAACGTGCTTCAAATATGTTTACTTCAGCAGCTGTATGACATGTTTTTCAGAAGTACTAAGCACACAGCAGCTCCTGACAACTCTAAAGGCTGTTCTCCTTCACTGTTCATTAGCAAAACAGAATATTAACTAATTTGGAAAACATGAAGTGAATGAAGCCAAAGATCCAAACAAAAACTATTAAAAGTCTGCAAAACATGACTTGGAAGCAAAGGCTGAAAGAACTGGAATTATTTTGAAAAACTTACACTTCAAATCAACTTGAAGTCAAAAACTTCATTTTTTTTATTTCCTTTTTTTAAAAATAATTTTGGGATGGCAGCAAACTAAAAATCAGTTTCTTGTAAAGCTCTACCTTCCTGAGTCTTTCTCCAACCATTGGCCAGAACACCCACATTAGAGCTTTTTCTCTAATTCCTGATACTACTTTGGTGTACAAGTTTCTAAAGATCTAGCAGCCATGTTTATGAATATGACAGTTATTTTCTTTGGCAATATTTGTGTTCTCCAACATGTACTGTTATTTCATATTCACCTCCTTGAAATGGCATGTAATTGATGCTACGAGGAGGTAGACATGTAGCATTTCTGTTGGTCCTGGATTACAATAGCAAAACCCCTTCAGACTCACAATGAAAAATAAAACAGGTTTCTCAAAAGAAAATGTTTGAACAAGGATAACCATATTCTTGTTGTCAAGAAGGGAATCATATTCCTGTATTATTTCAGATTCCAGAACCACCAGTACTTTGCCTGGGAGCTATAAAATCCAGGTAGCTCTAAAAAAAGCTTAGATCACAAAAATGAATCTATGAGGAAGCCCTCAATACTCATTTATTTAAAGTGGACAGGGGGAAAAAAGCATTTAATATGAATCAGAAGGCAATGTCTGTGTCAGCTTACACAAAGCCTGAAAGAAGAAATTTTGAAATCTTATTAAAACACTTGAAAACATCCACTCACCTGTTTATCATAAGTGAGAAGTTCTCTCTAGAAACAAGGGAGAGCTCAAGCCATCTTTTACTACATGTATTAAACTTCCATTTAAAAAATATTTTTAGTCCATAAGTTGCAAAGAAGTTTCCTGAAGAAAGCAACTGAAGTGGGACACTAGTTAGGAAGCAAGAAGATGGGGGTGTCTCCCCATGTCCTTTCATCATCCTGGAAATGTTATAGAACTGTGGTTCTCATTTTTTTTTTAAACCAAAAGGGTCACCAAAAACTCACAAAATTTCTCATAACTAAGGATTCTGGTTTTCTCCAATTAAAAAAATCCCCAATTTTCGGATTTAAACAAGTAACCCAAAATCCTCATTTTTCCATGATTAAAATGAAACACCACTATATATAAAATTGGGGACTTTTTTTTTTTAAATCAGATAAAACCAGGATCCCTGCTCAGAATTCACAATGCTTGCAATGTTTTCAAACACATATTGAAAAACATTGCAAAAGAAAGGCTGGTGCCAGCCAGCAGGGGCCTCCCTTTAAGCAAAGAGTCTGATGCAATCCACAATCAGCTGCAGATTGCTTACCATAGCCTCTCAGACCACCAGTGGCCCATGGATCATAATTTGGTAACCACTGCTATGCACCGATATAAAAAATGGAAACACTTGCAAAGAAGACCCAGCACTTCCCTACATTCTACCAACTCGGAATGGACGTTCTCACCAGAAAATTGTCCCTAGGCTCAACACTGGCCCACTACCTCCCACAGCCGTCATTTTTCACATTGGACTCTACTTAATAAATTGAGTTCTCTCTGATTAATTGGTGTCAACATTTTTAAATCCTTCTTGTTCACATAACATTAAGGATCCAGATTAAGAGATGATGAGGGAAACTGAATAAAAGGTTCCACCTACACACATAACTCGTTCTTTGTGCCTTTATCATTGCATCTCCTATAAAATGAATAGTTGAATGCAACCCAAAGACCCTGTTGTTAAGGTAACTGAATCTCCCATTTCATTGTGATTCTCCTAATTTTAAAGATCTGTCTCGGTGTCCAATTCCATTTGAACACTGATTTTGCTTCAGTTTAGACTCTTTACTATTTGCTTAACCTATACATTCCACTGTCCACAATCTTTCCAGCTCCACTTGCAGCAGTTCCCCGCGCCATTTTAGAAGTCTTCTGGTTTCAGCTATGTTGCTAACCCAAGTACTACTCCATACTAACATGATACTCTCAATTTCTAAACTCATTCAACTTGGAACAAACACCTCAAGATTTTGAATATCCCATAGTACATCATTCTAGCCAGTGCACCTATAGCTGTGTATGTATTTGGCAGTAAGAAGGGACAAGGTAAGACTGAAGACTAGAAGAGACAGATGTATCCTAAGGACCTTAATGCAAGAGTGAGCTACCAGAAAGGACAGTAACATGATTAAGGAAGGCAGTGAAATCAGAAAGGAAAGGAAAAAGAAGAGTGTTATCTTTCCCAAACACCCTCAACAAGCTTGTCTAATAACAGCTACTAAAAATTTTGTTTGTATGTATACATAATCACTCACTCCTACCCCCTGACAGCTGCCCCAGTTTTCAGCTTTAAAAACCTAGTCCTTCAAATAATGATGAAAGTTTGTAGGCTAAGACATGCAACGCAGCTAAAATGAGATTAATTGTCAAATCTCCTATGAAATCAATGGCAGGTGGGTATTAAGACCATGCATGATAAATGGAATCCAGCACTTATGCAAACAAAACAAAAAAAATAGAAATTATTGATCAGATGAAATCAGATTTCCCGATTACATTAAATGTTACCATTAAAACATTTTTAAAAACTAAGCTATTTAAAAAGTGTATATATCATCATTTTTTAAATAAGCATGTAAAAAAAAAAAGCAGATTTATAAATGTATTTAGATGTCAAAAAGTGCAAATAGGTGACCCAGAGGTAGGGCTACAGAAGTTTCATTCTTCCTAGCTTCCTCTACTCCATCTCTCTACAGTAATTAGGCAAAAAGTGTTCTTCTTACAAACCAGAACTAAAGAAAACAAAGGTACATCAATATTATTACCAAAAATGACCTATAACATTACATTAAATTTTCAGTCTTTCTGTCTAAAGCCTCATAGTCATTGCGCAAAATCTTTCTAAGAATGATTCACTTTTGTAGTAACATTTTGTGTGCTTCATTTCAGGCGGGGGGGGGGGGGGGGGGGGGGGGTGGTGATTCAAGTGAAATCTATTTAGCCTTGAAGAAAAGTTAAAAATACATACCTTCCAATGTATGATATATCACAAAAACAAGCCAGATTACTTTTTATGATTTAAATATGATGTTTTATTAATACTGGTACTGCCTGCATTCTAACCTTGGATACAAGAAAAATTATTTATATTCATTTTATCTGTATTATGGTTTCTCTGCCATAATTCAGAGCTGAAACCATCGAAGAAGCATATGCCACAAATTCCTCTTCTAAAACATTTTACTGTATGAAACAAAGCTCCTCAAAAACTGACATTTCAGTACCTCATAGAAAAACCTAAGATTCAATGTGATTCTGCAGGACCAAGAAATTTTTTGCGAAAAACTTCATCTATTCTCTAGCAAGTAGAGCAATGCAATATTGAATAGTTTCTGCAAGTCACTTCGTTTTACTAATTCTAGTCTCCTCCCTTTGTTATTTCCTGTCAAGACCCTTTAACTTGAAAGGCAATCAACATACCATATTTCTTCAAATAAGACATTTTCATAATCATTAGGGCTGGAAGGGACCTCACAAGATCATCAGGTCCACCCCCTGCCCGAGGGCAGGAAGTCAGTTGGGGTCAAATGATCCCAGCAAGATAGTCATCCAAGTGTTTCTTAAAAGTGTCCAGAGTAGGTGCATGTACCATATCTGGGAGGATCCTATTCCAGACCCAGGGGACTCAGACAATAAAGAAGTTTTTCCTTATGTCCAGCCTAAAATGGTCTTCCAGGAGTTTATGACTGTTGGACCTTGTCTTCCCATGGAGTGCCCTGGTGAACAGACGTTCTCTCAGTTCCTGATGCACATCTCTATGTACTTACAGGCTGCCACTAAGTCACCCCTGAGTCTATAGCCCCACACTCTCTCCAGGGTCCACCTTCCAGACCCTACAAGGGGTAACCCACCCAGTTGTGGGAGCTGGGTTTATGCCCTGACCCACCTTTCACCAGGGTGGTAACTGGCCTGGCATTTCTTGGGGGCTCCCATGCCACTGAGTGCTCCACCAGGTCACCCACTCCTGGCAGGGTGCAGTTTTAGGTCATGCCCAGGACCAGGAGCCTCCTAGCCATCCCCTACAGCTCCTGCCTTACCTCCAGGTGTTGCACGCAACCTTGCAGCCACACGGTGTTGCTGCCTGGCCTGCCAGCAACAAAATGCTCTGTTTATATAGGTGGCCAGAGATCTAAAATGGCCACCACAATCAAGCACCTGCTGGCTGCTTGGCTGAGTTCTTAAAGTGGCAGGCACCAACAGTGCCCTGCCACATGGCTCAAGCCACTGCAGGTATGTTCCTACATTTCCAGCATGGAAAGGGAATGTCTATCCACTTAGAAATGGATTTACTCTTTGCAGGTTAAACTAACTCACAAAGATTGAATCAATTCAGGGTTGGGCTTTTTGAATGTCTGTCTGTCCCTAGCCTAAGTGATCAGAAACTGATTTAAACCTGTAACAGAACAGAAGCTAAGTGCACATAAACCAGTTTCAAAATGGCCAAAACTGGTTTAAGATAAAGCTGGTTGAATGTAGTATCAGACTTAATTGATTTGGGTCAAACTAGTTTATGCAATTTCTGTCCCAGACTCTTTCCTGGTTTAAGTTAAATCAGAGTCCCACAGCATCCTGGCATGCTTTTCAGCCCTGGGCTCTGCTCTCTGCTCCAATGGAGCAAGGCTGGCCCTAGCCCCAGCTGCTAGCAGGGACTTTTCCATTCCCAGCAGCCAGGAATGGAACAGATTCCCCTGCCTCACCCCCTTCTCTGCTGGGGAATCGAACCAGCTCCCAGCTGGAGCAGGGGTGTAAAGCCTCCACTGCTGGCTTTCCCACCCTACCAGGTACAGAGTAGGCATCCCCTCCCTGTCTCCTCAGCTACCCCACAGGACCTATCAGGCTGCGAGCTGCACTCACCAGGGAGCCCCACACTATGAAACAGTCTGAAACAGGGGAGCTGGCTCCCAGGATGCATGCCCCCTCCCTCATCCAGTGTCAGCCCCACTGTAGGCCTGCCACAGCCTAGTGGAGCAGGCCAGGAGCAGCAGAGGCTGGTGGGCAGCAGGGGCTGGCTCCAGTCATGTGAGGGAGAGGACTTGCCCAACACCCACAGGGAACTCAAGGCAGTCCTGGATCCCCAGCAGGGACAGGGACAAGATCCCGGGCTGCAGCTCTGCCCAGGAGATGCTAGACAGCCCCAATGCTCTGACCCCTGCAGGCCAGCTCCAGTGAAGCCACAGCTCTAGAGGCTGCGCTTGCTCGGCTGGTCCTGGGATACAGCAGGGTTCTGCAGAGGGTGAAAGAGGGAGGGGGAGGAAGCTGCTCTTTTTCCTCCCCACTCCCTTCTCAGCCACTCTGCCAGGCAGGAAAAACATATCACAGGGTGATCTACCTGGCTTTCAGCTGCAGGGAAACCCGCAGTCCACACCTGAACCAGGAGCTGGGCTGATCACCTGGCCACGCTGCCTCACCGGCTGACAGGCCAGCTGAGGAGGGAGTTGGGGGAAAACTGCCCCCACTGAGGGCTTCCCACTGTCTGTGCTGGGCACAGCCTGGCTGGCATGCAAAACTGGGTGGGGGACCATTTCCACCCCACGCCCCCAACTCCCTCCTCAGCTGGCCCACTGGCCAAATATGGGTGATTGGCCCAGCTTAGGCAGGAGGGTACAGCCCCCAACTGCAGGCTGTCCTGCAGCTGGCAGCCAGGCCAGTCACCTGGCCATGCTCCCTGCTTAGCCAGCAGGCCAGCTAAGGAGGGAGCAGGGGAAAAATGGCTCCCCACTTAGCTTTGGACCCCGGCCAAGCTGTGTCCAGCACAGGGGGTGGGAAGCTCTCAGCAGGGGCTGTTTTCCACCACCCCCATGCCCTCTTCAGCTGGCTGCCACCTGAGCAGAGGGCATGGCCAGGTGATCCAAGGCAAAGCATACAGTGGGGGCTGTACCTCCCTGCCTGAGCCAGGAGCCAGGCCGATCACCTGGCCATGCCCCCTCCTGGCTGGCAGGTCAGCTGAGGAAGGAGTTGGGAGGGAAAAAAAGTCTCCCCCACCCACCTTTGGACCCCAACTAAGCTGTGCCTAGCACAGGGGGTAGAAAGCCCTCAGTGGGGACCATTTTCCCTACCACTCCCTCCTCAGCTGGGATTCCATAGGAAACAGGTAACCACAAGATCCTAATCAAATTTATGGCTAGATGGGAAAGATATTGTTCTTGTAAAGGCTCTGTAATGTATTACATTGATGTTGGTTTTGTTCAAGCTAGACAACTGAACTGACAAAGAAAAAGATATGGACTCTGGAGCTCTATCACCTTTTTATTACTTCTTGTGGCAGGCTCATGATAGCGACACGTCAATGGTGTGCCTTGCCTGTTAGGTTTTGCCACACCAGGGTCTGCTCGCCCACCACAACTTGTTGTTGTATGGAGTTTTACTTGGAGGTGTTGTTCAGTGGTCTCCCTTAGAGCCCAAATGACTGTCAGCACTTCTGTGGGGCTCCTCCTTCCCTTACACTCCACCCCTTTCCACTCCAGTGGTATGGATCGGCCTAGATGGTGTCCTGGTATGATGAAGGTGCCGTTTGCTCCTGCATTGATGCCCGGTCTCACAGCTGCCTGCAGGAGTATGGCTGTGGCCTCTTAGACTAACAAAATGGTAACAGAAACAGCTTGAGTGATGCAGGGGTTCACCTGGTTCCCACATGGTCCTACATCATGGGTACCCCGAGGTTGAACCTGAGCCTTGGGCTGGCTATTGCCTGGCTACATACTTTAGTGCCCTGCAGAGTGTTTCTTCACACCTACACAACTCTCACAGCTCTGCCAACTCCCCGCTGGGAGGCTTTGGGTCTACAGTCATTCAGTTGGGGTGAGCAAGATTGAGGAACTCCCGAGTGAGGTCTTCCCCTCTGTGGGTCCCGGTAGTGCTCACCAAGCTGCCCTCTCCCAGTCCCAGCTGACCTGTGCCTTCCTGCAGGCATCATTGCAAGTGTGGGCAAGTGGGGTTGGACCTGGTCCCCTCGGCCCATCAACTGACACTCCCACGCTGCTACCTGGGGTGTTTCCCTTGGGTGTCCGGCCAATCCCAGTGTCCTCAGGCTTGCCAGGGTGTTGTGCCCCAGGGAGAGTTTCTGGCTCTCTGCCTGCAGTTGGCTGCATGCTCAGGTCCTCCCTGGGTGTTCCAGTGGTGGGCCAGGCAGGCACCGCCTCACCAGGTATGATCCCTTGGCAGGGACATGCCAGCTCTGTTCCAGCCACAGGCGAAGCCTCTGCCAGTGCTCCCTCCCTCTCTCTTCCCCAGTTTGGCTCCTGGACTCCTTTTATGCCCAGAGCCTCCAGGCACTGGAACAACTGGTGGGGTTTCTTCCAGCTACATGGTGCTGGCCAGTTCACCCTTAGACCAGCTACCTGGATGTCAGCACCACAGTAAGTGGGACATGAGCCTGCCACACTTCTATTCATACAATTGGAGGTGATCTGGCTCATTTACATTATTATTTATCTTTAGATATTCCACTGAGGTTGTCCCACTTACTGTATATCTTCTCATGGTGCTGAGTCTATCTATGTAAGAAACATAGCTCCTGTTCACTGGGTTCCTTTGTAAGCAAGACTAACTCATACTTCTTAACTTCCCTTCTTTTATGTGCCAGAGCTAACTTAGATTGTATCTATTTTATTCACTCTAGAAGGAGTGAATCCCATACAATTTTAAGTTTCTTGATGAATATTTTATGTATACCATTTTTTAAAACTCGTCAAATGAGCTTTGGTTAAAGCACCCCTGCCACCATTTTGAAATGTGGGGACACTGAAAACACGTGAAGCCAAGGCTGCTGGAGTGTTTTAATTAGATTAATCAAGTCTGCCTCATCGCATTCTGATTAGAATGCATCGGAGCAGGAGTCAGGCGCACATATATGTTCCCTTTGATTACACACATACTGAAGCTACCCAAAATGAATGTACCTTTAACACACAGCAACAGAAGGA
This sequence comes from Alligator sinensis, assembly GCF_000455745.1. Lineage (NCBI taxonomy): Eukaryota > Metazoa > Chordata > Crocodylia > Alligatoridae > Alligator > Alligator sinensis. The sequence goes on from NW_005841948.1 coordinate 1,329,389, forward strand.
CAAATGTTATTAGCCAAACACATAACAAATCCCATAAGATTTGGTTCATAAATAGAATCACAAGAGAAATCATCAGCTCCCAAATTAAAAAATTCTCAAGTAAAACCATACTTCTAAAGAACAGTCAAAGGGCACATACAGACATTACACTTGGACCAGTGTAAGCGAACACAGATCTATCAAAACCCATAACCGTACAGAAGTTTGGCGCACACAGACCAATCTAAAAATGGCACAAACAATCTAAGACAGACCTGGTGCAAGGTACACTTATAATTCAGCTTGTTTTAGGTTAGACCAATGCACTGAACTTCTGTACTGTTTCCCTATCAATTCAAGTTGGATGCCAGAGGGCAGTGATCTCTTTCTGGCCCTCTTCCACCTCTCCCTCACAGGGACGTGCACTAGCACTTGGCCCACACTTAGCTGCTCCAAGCCCCAGGCTCTCCCAGCACTGAGCAAGCACAGCCCCTCTCCCCAGCCCTGCTTCTAGCCATCTGTTGGCTGCATCCATCCACCTCCTCATAGCCAGACCCTCACCCACCCAACAGATGCTGAGACTCCATAGGCACCGCTGTGCAGGGCCAGTGCCCTCAACATCAGTGGGGGTCTCACTCTCTCCAAAATTTCAGATCTATGCACTATGCCTCCTGCTCAGGCTTTGTGGAAGACCTGCCTCACAGATGTTGTAAAGGATGCATGCAGCATTGAGGAGTTGTGGCAAGTCCTTCTCCTCCACCTCAAGGCATGTGCTGAGAGCCTGCCAACATGCAGTGAGGCAGCCAAAGGTGCACTCCATAGTCATATATCACCTGCTCAGGCAACAGTTGAATGCTCTTTTTGGTGGTCCATCTGCCCTATGTAGAGCTTTATAAGCCAGAGCATAAGAAGGTAAGCTGGGTCCCCAGTGATGAGGAGAGGGATGAAAATGGCATCAATGATGAAACCAGGGACTCCAGGAGCATAGCACTCACTCTCCATTATCTGGGGGAGGGAGGAATTGCCTAAGACATAGGCATTGTAGGCACTGCCCACCCAACCAGTGAAGATGTGGGTGAAGTGGCCCTGGTGATCGACTGTGTCCTGCAGGATATAGGAGAAGTAGCCCATGTAGTTGATGAATGCCCAGGCACTTTGAGGCAGGCAGAGGGTAGAGATGTGGGTATCATCCATGGCCCTCACATAGTTGGGAATGCCCATGCAGTGGAAGCCAATGATCACCTCTTGTGAGCTGATGAGACAGATGAGACGATTGGCCAAGACATTCTGCATGACCAGACATACCTCCCAGATGGCCCTTCCAGCCATGGACTTGCCCACACCAAACAAATAGTGGAGACTACAGAAGGTGACCAGCTTCACAATGACAATGGCCATCCACTTCTCCAAAGTGAGGGGTAGATGCATGCTGACATCCTAGCATACAATGCAGGGAGCCGCCCAAGCAATGATGTCCATGAAAGTGGCCTAGCACATGAGGAAGGTCTGGACCCACTGTTCTGTTGCTGTTGGTGGCATGGGCCCAGAACTGCCATTCGATGCTCCAGAGATGGTCTCAGAGTACCCCAGCATCCATGGTGTCCTGGGTGGCCTCATCTTCAACAGCCATTTGGAAGCCATTAGCCCAGTCCAGGATGCTTGGCAGGCCCGGGGTGGCCCCAAGCAGGCCAGCTGGCTGCTGGATCAGAGGCAGGAAGTCCCTGAGCCAGCAGGAGGTGAGGAGCCATGGCAGAGTGTGAACAGGCCGGGACATGGAGGCATATGCAATTCATGAGGATGGGTACTTGCTTTGGGCCTCTTCTTGAAGCCTCAGGGCAGAGCATGAAAAAGGGTCCACAGTGATGTTGCAGGGGTTTGGGACATGATTCCCTGTGCCTGGCAGCCAATCAGTGGTGGCCTGGGCACTCAGCTGCACTCAACAGTCTCCAGCAGCCTGGAGAGCCTCAGCCTGTTTGCTTCCAATCTAAACTAGGCCACTTAGAGAAACCCATGTTATTTAAATCGATTCCTTCCCCAGTTTTTTGAACATCTGTACATTGCTGTAGGAGACAACATGCTTCCCTAACACCGCACTGAAAACAAAATAACTTGCATTGCTCTCACTAATCAACTACCGTTTTATATTAGCTGAAAATGACCAGAACTTACACACAATCAATGAAAATAGAAAACTATTTTTCTCAGCCAATTCAGCAACATATTTATCACCAACAAAAAGCATCTCGTCAGCTCCACCTAAAAAATCAAAATTCCCTTTGAAACTTACTACTACTGCAATTACTACAGCAGCATTAGGAGCCAGTGGAGGAAGGGAAGGGCAGAACGTCATGCCAGGACAGCAGTTCAGTCTTTTCATTAGCAGGGCCACCCTTCCATCTGGCCAGTGTGCAAACCTTACTGAGCCATGTGGAAAGGGACAGGGTGATAATGACCTTAAGGTAAAGGACCCCTTTCCTAGAAGGCTGAATAATGCTCCAGCAGCTGCACTCCCATCTTGAACACTGAATTTTTTGTTGATATTTTTTGTTGTTATGTTTCAATTCTTCAGGTCAGGATAACTGATACTCCTAACTTAAAAGAAGATACAATAGGTCCTTTGGCATCTCTTCAGAAGGACGAATTCAACAACTCCATATATTAGAACACAGAAATTTGTAGGTAAGCTTTTTGAGATGCTAATATATGGGTGTGCAAAGAGGGAGCAAGTGAAAAATTTTAGCAGGCTGTTTGATTAATTCTAGTGGACTGATGCTATCAACTAATCTCCAGCGCTCATTAGTCTGAAGATAGCCGTCTGGAGAATTTTTGGCCTTAGGTCCTGTTCCAGGGTCCCTTGGAGTAACTCTGAAAATTACCGGGAGAGCCATCAATGGCTTGACCTGCTTTTAGTTATTTTCCTGTATCTCCCTAAGATGCTTACTTGAAGGAAAATATTTTTGCCCTTGTATTTACTGTCAAAGACTGTATTGTCCATTACTTCTCTAAAATGCTTGCCCTGCAGTACTTCAGTTAATCCATTAAGTGGCTGCTTTTGTCATCCATCCTCCGCTCTGGTTTACAAGTGTCTCTTACCACAGTAGTTCATTCCACTGGTTTCACTTCAGAGCAAGGGAGAGAGAATAAAATCTAACAAAAAGAATCTGTCTCAAAAGATGCTATGAAAATTTATTTCTAAAGGGTTGGCTTTATATTTGGACCTAGTGGGCAAATTTTAGAACTTATTGACTAACTTTCAATAAAGCCTTTTTCCCATAAAAGAAAATGCTGCTTCATTAAAACCTAAGTGTTCTGTACAGTCTTTTAAGTTTGGCTAATACTTCAGCCAGAAACTTTCTCAGGTCAAATTTCTGAGAGTCTCTAGAACAGCAAGCAGACTAGTGATCTGAGTATTCACCTGGAAAATGAAAGACCCGGGGTCCAGTCCCTGCTCTGAAGCAGGCAGAGCAGGGGTTTGGGCCTGGGTCCCCTACATCCCATTTAAGTGCTAAGCTTCTAAACTGCCGGCTATCCTCCTCCACTCCCCTCCCAAAATCCCCAAAAACTGTTTTAAATGGTCTTGGATTTGTTCCACATTGGGACAATTGTGAAAACATTGAGATTTCAAAAAAAAAAAACCCAAAATTCTAGTTTTCTGGCCAGCCCTAGAAAGTTTTCCTAAAAGTACCAATCCAGCCAAGCTAAACAACAGGCAAAAGACACTGATGCCCTCCAGGTAGGAGAATCTGCCTTCCAAATTGTGTTAAAAGTGGTTATAGTTTATGGGTTCCTTAGGTAGACACAGCTTTCTGAGAGATCACAGATTCATAGCCCAGGCAGTATCAGTCACATAAACCTAAGGCTTTCTTGGGGAATGACACCTGGACCACTCTCTCCCTCTCTTGCATACATCAAACTGGGAAATGTAGCAGTGAAGCTTTTCCTGCAATTCCATGCTTGGCACGTGACAGTGAGAATGTGTGGGCAAGGCATGCTCAGAAGCATCCCTCTCAGTGAGCAAACTGCAAGAGCAATGTAGATGTCTCCTTAATCCTAGATGCAGAGGAACAGTAATAACTGGACATGTCCACGGGGCCAGATGCAATGCATCCCAAGGTGCTGAGGGAGTTGGTTGATGTGATTGCAGAGCCACTGGCTGTTATCTTTGAAAACTTGTGGCAATTGGGAGAGGTCTGGACAATTGGAAAAGGGCAAATATTAGTGACCATCTTTAAGAAAAGGAAGAAGGAAGATCTAGGGAACCACAGATCAGTCAATCTCACCTCAGTCCCTGGAAAAATCATGGAGCAAATCCTCAAGAAATCCTTTCCTAAGCACTTAAAGGAGAAGAAAGTGATCATGAACAGTCAGCATGGATTCACCAAGGGCAAGTCATGTCTGACCAAACATATGAAATCTTCATATTTTCCCAAGCAGGAAGGAACTGTGACCACCTGAAACCTGAGATCCTGCTCCTGCTTTTGTTTCAAGGTAATCTGCATCATCACAGATTCTCACAGGAGGCGAGAGGCTTCATACCAGCTATGAACTGACTGCCCAGATGAGTTTTCCATCTATTTACTCCTCTGTGAAATCCTATGAAATATGAACTTTCATTTCTACCCAAGAGAACTCTTACAATCTTCTCTCCAATGCCTTATGAAGGGTGTTTGTGCCCAAAAGCTTGCAATTAAAGAATTCTCGTGCACTGGGCAACAGCAGCAAACGCTGCCCGGTGCAGAAAGGGGGGTTGGGAGGGCGCAGCTGCTGCTGTCACGGCACAGCCCCAGTGCGTGAGCCCGGACCTGGCGCAGGGCCCAGGCTGGCAGTGGAGCCGGTTACAAGCTGGTGCTGAGCATGGGGTGGGGGGGAAAGTGGCCCCTCCCCTGTCCCGTGTCTGGCACCCTGTGCTGCAGCCACTTGCAGCCCACATGAGGCTGCCTATGCCTACTCAGGACAGCCCCGCGTTGACTGTGAGCAGCTTCAGAAGGGAGCACGGCCATGGGGCAGACGAGGGGCTTTTCCCCCATGCTCTATACCAGCTCATCCCCTGCCCTTCCTCCCCTCCCTTACCTGAACTTCCTGTGCCAGTGCAGCCACATGGTCCCAGGTCAGAAGCCCCTCCTGGGGCTTCCAGCTGGGGGGCAGGGCCGGGGGGACCCTGCTGAAGGAGCCTTCCAGGGCTTCCCCTGGGTCCTGCTGCCCTTGGTTCCTGTCATCTTTGACAGGAAGCAAGGACAGATAAATTTAAATTTTCTAAATTTTTTTAGGGCTACGCAGGCCAGATAGAATGGCTCGTGGGCTGCATTCAGCCTGTGGGCCATATTTTGCCCACCTCTAGGTTAAACTGTTCTTAGTGATGACAGATGACAGGACAATGAGCAATGTTCTCAAGTTGCAACAAGGGAGGTTTAGGTTGGATATTAGGAAAACCTTTCACACTAGGAGGGTGTTAAAGCACTGGGTTACCTAGAGAGGTGGTGGAATCTCCATCCTTGGAGATTTAAGGCCCAACTTTAGAAAGCCCTGGCTGGAATGATCTAGTTGGAAGTGGTCCTGCTTTGAAAAGGAGGTTGAACTAAATGATCTCCTGAGGGCCCTTCCAACCGTAATTTTCTACGAGTCTATGAACTAGCAGAGACCTTCCACTTACAGACAGAACAGCAGCAGAGACTGGGGCAAGAAGAATGGTATCTGTTCTTGGCCTTGCTCTACATCCACCAAGTATATGGAACAGCAGACTTTCTGGTATATCTCATGCAGGAGTTTGAATCCATACAGCCACTTGAGACACTGAGTTTAACTGACAGGCACTGATACAACTCCTTTAGTTCCTGTGAATGCTTCTGAGCTGTTTGGGCAAGGGAAAGCTGAAGTAGGACTGCTGCTTGTGACACTGACACATGCAGAAATAGAAGGCCATGGAGCAACTTACACAAGTTCTGGTGAGGCAAATCAGCAGCTGAGGCTGGAAGCCAGAACAGGTAAGTCAAAGTAGTTGCTAAGCACAGCCATGTGAAGGGAGAAACACAGTAGACAGTGTTTGTTATAGGAGGGATTTCAGTTCAGGGAAGAGATTTGGGGCAAATAAGGATGCTGCATGTTTTACCATAAATTTTCCATGAAGCCAGAATACTTGCTAACTCCTGGCAAGTTAGAGAGAGGACTATTCCTTCTGCAAAGGCAAAAAGAATAAACAACTCCAGAGACAAACTGCCAGTTCAGTAGATTATTTAGTCTACACACTATACTTTGGGAAGTAGGAGGTCTGGAAACTACCTGTTGCTTCAACCAGAAGGGAGATGGAAATGAGGAACCTGAACTTCGCTAACACCTATATACTTCCAGTAGCTATGGAGCTGAGGAAATCCAGCAATGGTGAATAGCAATTGATATGAGAGATAAAAATAAATGCCTTCAAAGTGTTGTTTGGAAACAGATTGCTCTGTGAAAACCTTTTAAATGGCGCTGTTTGACTCCTTAATAACATAATTTTAAAGTGTTATAAAGAGTAATCCATTTCCTATCGACTCTCTGAGAACCACCATTTTTGTAGCTTGTTTTGCCCTTGTCACATCACATGAGTTTGACAGATTGGCACCTGAGATCGGTCTTAATGGACTCTTGATAGAGGAGCTGATGCTCAGATTCAGAATGCCACCAATAATTTATAATGCTTTAGACGAAAAACAAAACCAGGAAATTAACAAAAGTGCCTTTTATGTCACATAACAGAGGATGGTGCTTTTCTTTGCAGTACTGCCTGCATTCTTCTGTAAAGTAAATACATTCTAGAACACTACAGAGCTAGGAATCCTGCTGCTAAAAAGGATTCTGCCAGTTCAGAATTGCAAACATTTGAAATGTCTACAGCAACACCACAGTGTTGCAACATTTCTTAAATATATACATTTCTTCCTTTTCTCCGCTCTCCCCTATGCCTTAGGACTCTACATGTAGCTGAGATGAAGGGTCCTTTGAGTCTGAGGTAAGGCAACATGGGGCCTAGGTGCTAGGGATTGCCAGGGTCATTGATAACTCTTCCTGTGCCAGGAGTGCACAGGAAGGGGACTCTTGATGGAGATACACTGGTGCCCAACATTGGAAGCAGCAGGATCCTATACAAGATCTCCTGGAAAAAGACCATGAAGCACTCCTCTATCTCCAACTCATGTGTGTACTGCCAGCTGGATGGTGACCTGGCAGCAGAAGCACTACATGTGGCAGAAGCTGGGGTATCAGACCCCACCAGGAAAGTGGTACCTAGAGAAAGCACCTTCCCCAGGCTGAGTGAGGGGAGCATGAGGGCCACACTGAGGAGGAAGGGAGGCTCCACCCTGGTTTTCTCACAGTTTGAGGGGGACATAAAAGCTCCCCCCAGGGATCCCTTTATCTCCTACCTCTTGGGCAGCAGTCTCTGTGGCAAAGAAAATCATCACCTCTCCATACATTTCAGAGTCCACCATAATCTTTGAGGCTCCTAGGACTAAAGCCACACATAGGGTTCTACATGAGGAGTGGTAGGGACTAGATGGCAGCATACTGATAATGTTGAGGAAGGGTCCTTGACTGCCCAAGGGGGTGTGGACAGAAACAGTAGAGGGGTCAAGTGGAGTGGCTACAGGTTTTCCTGCAGTTACCTTGGGCGGCTCTAGTGAGCAGTGGAGCCTACAGAGATGGGGAAAAGCAGGATGGGTAGGGCAGGCATATCTGGTTGGGGTTTAGTGTTTGTCACAGGCCTTTTGCCCTTCCCACCCACTGTATAGGAGGCAGCAGCAGAGAAGCCCTTACCTTCACCCTGCTTTGGGATGTGCTGTGGAAAACTGAGGGGTGGTGTAAGACTGGACAGAGGTATCCCACTTCGCTCCATTTTGCTATCTCCTGCCCCATTTTCTAGTGCTGGTAATGGATTGCAATACCTGAACTATCACTAAACGCTGTTTTGTTTGCTAATTTCCTACATGTTTTATATGGTGTTGGTATACCTTGGTGGATGTCGCCCAGATCAAAGAAAGAAGGAAACTGAATCCTACTTTGGGAAACCGGAGCTGGCAAGCATCATAGCCCAGCCTCTGGCACGGATCTTTGAAAACTCCTGGTGCTCTGGTGTAGTGCCCAAAGACTGGAAGAAGGCCAATGAGGTGCCTATCTTCAAGAAAGGGAGGAAAGTGGATCCAGCAAACTATAGGCCCATCAGCCTGACTTCTGTCCCGTGGAAGATCTTAGAAAAGTTTATTAAAGAGGCCATCTTTAATGGACTGGCCAATGCCAACATCCTAAGAGATATCCAGCACGGGTTTGTTGTGGGTAGGTCTTGCTTGACAAATCTAATTTCCTTCTACAACCAGGTGACCTATCACCTGGACAAGGGAGAAGAGATTGATGTCATATATCTTGACTTCAAAAAAGTTTTTGATTTGGTATCCCATGCTCACCTCTTGGCAAAACTGGCCAATTGTGGCCTTGGGTACACCACAAGCCGCTGGCTGGGAAATTGGCTCCATGGTCAGACCCAGAGGGTAGTAATTGACGGAAGTCAATCATCATGGTGCCCTGCGACCAGTGCGGTCCCCCAAGGCTCTGTCTTTAGACCCATATTGTTCAACACCTTCATTAATGATGTGGACACTAGAGTTAGAAGCGGACTGGCCAAGTTCACCGATGACACCAAACTTTGGGGCAAAGCATCCACACCAGAAGACAGGGGGGCGATCCAGGCTGACCTGGAGAGGTTCAGCAAATGGGTGGACAAGAACCTGATGGTGTTTAACACCAAAAAATGCAAGGTTCTCCATCTTGGGAGGAAAAACCTGCAGCATGCTTATAGGCTCAGAAGTGCTACACTGGCTAGCACTACGGAAGAAAGAGACTTGGGGGTCGTCATTGACCACAAGATGAACATGAGCCTGCAATACGATGCTGCGGCTAGTAAAGTGACCAAAACACTGGCTTGCATCCATAGATGCTTCTCAAGCAAATCCCGGGATGTCATTCTCCCCTTGCACTCGGCCTTGGTGAGGCCACAGCTGGAGTACTGCATCCAGTTTTGGGCTCCACAATTCAAAAAGGATGTGGAAGAGCTTGAGAGAGTACAGAGAAGAGCCATGCGCATGATCAGAGGTCAGGAAAACAGACCTTACGATGACAGGCTGAGAGCCATGGGGCTCTTTAGCCTGG
>NW_005841948.1:1338822-1340520 GCF_000455745.1 Alligator sinensis
TCCTGTCTATGCCAGCCCCAGGAAGCATACAGGAGACTGAGATATGCCTCAGTGAATTCTTTGTTAGCAATATTTTGTTCCTGTTTAGTTACTGAGTAAAAAAAGGGCACAGCTTTATGTTTAGAAAAAATGGCATAATCTGTCAACTGGAAGAAATCTTTGTCAACACTCACTTCCCAAAGCACTCTGTGACTTCTCTGGAGATTGGATACAGACAGAAATAGTGATAGCCAATCAAGAATTTTTCAGCAAAATCTTTGTGTTCATAAAGAAGGGCTTTTTTTTTAAATTTCAACAACAAAAAATTATGAAAGTTTTTAAAAACTGTTCAAATATCATATGCTGACATTTTAAATGAAAAATTCTATTTTACAATTCAAAATTACTGTATATTTTGAAATGTAGGTTCATTTATTGAAAGACAAAAAAAAGTCTATCTGAAAGGAACTGTTCCAAAATTAATTAGAAGACAAATTTCAGGTGGCCTATTCTGAATTTGTTTCACCTTCAAGCTCATGAAAATTGACAAGATTTTGACTATTGCCCTCATTTTGGCAGAAAAAAAATTAGCAATCTCAGAAATCATCTCAAAGTGGAAAAGCCATTCCTTGCCTATGTCAGACTTTGGAGGAGGGGGCGCACAGGCTCTGTTCACCACTTACTTTCTGAGGTCCCTTATTATAATAGGAAACACATTTCTCAAATTAAAAACATGCCAACATGGGACACCTGAAAATGTGATGGTCACTACCTTGGCCAACCCCAAGAACTCGATGACTTACAGAGCCAGAAGGATTCTTTCCATTTTTATTTTTTATTAATCAGATCTTAAAAATTACAATATTTTAAGAACAAACTCTTATCTAAAGGCTATTCGAATCATATGCAGATATGCCACACGCACACACAGATCAGCAGTATGGTTTAAATCCTCTGACCTTTAAATCCTTAGTTTAGACCAGCGTTTCCCAACCAGCATGCCACAGCACACTGGTGTACCATCAGGCATGTGCAGGTGTGCCACGCTATTTTTGGCTGGAGCCAAACCCCCTGCCTGCTGCTGCTGTAGGCACAGACAGATGGGGAGTGTGGCCCCAGCCCAAAATGCCATCCAGCTGGTTGCATGCCACCCATCCCCATCAGCATCTGGCTGGCTGTGCACTACCCCCTGCCCCCATCGGTATCCAGATGGCCACGTGCCACCCCCCCCGGTCGGTGCCCGGCTGGCTGCGCACCACTCCCCGCCTCTCACTTCGTGTCTGGCATGCCACGGTGCTTTTTGTTTAGGTAAGTGTGCCATGGGGCAAAAAAGGTTGGCAAACACTGGTTTAGACCATTACTTCTACGACTACAGGAGTAGTTGTCAGTTTCTGCAGCGCAACCCCCTTCAGGAAGACCTGATTCACTTTCCCAATGAATTTCTCATATAATAAGAAGTAAAATTCTAGTGGTCAGAAATCAGAGATTCTATCCCTAACCCTGGGAGAGGAATGTAGTTTGCAAGAGTATCAGATAATAATCAAAACTGATTTAGTCACTCTGATAGAAAGTATAATGTAGTGGACAAGACAAGGGTTTGCCATGTTAGACGTACTGCTTTTCAGTAAATCTAGGCAATTATTTTCTCCCCAAAACATATTTCTGGTCACCTGAAAACTATCTGCAAAGTTGGCCTCAAGTCATCTAATAGTTTTAGGG
>NW_005841948.1:1340530-1352174 GCF_000455745.1 Alligator sinensis
TAAAAAACTGCCAGAGGAGGAGGAATGGAAGCAGTGATGCCAGTGGTTGGATTGCTCTGTTAACTGGGGAAGCAGGAGACCTAGAGGAAGAGCAAGCAGGAGGAAGCAGCAGGGGAGATGCTCTCATACTTCCTGAGAAATCAGGGCAATCAACTAGTTACCTCAGGTGTCTGTACACAAATGCACGAAGCCTGGGAAACAAACAGGAAGAATTGGAAGTCCTTGCACAGTCACAGAACTATGACATGATTGAAATAACAAAGACTTGGTGGGACAGCTCACATTACTGGAACACTGTCATAGATGGGTGGAAACTGTTCAGGAAGGACAGGCAGGGGAGAAGAAGAGGAGGAGGAGTAGCACTGTATGTTAAAGAGCTGTATGATTGCTCAGAGCTCCTGTATGAACCTGGAAATAGGCCTGTTAAGAGTCTCTGGGTTAGGGTAAGATGACAAGGGAAGTCCATTCCAGCCCATAGGAAAGGTAGTATCATAGTGCTTAGGGTCAGAAGGGACCCAAACAGATTATCAGGTCTGACCCCCTGCCCTGGGCAGGAACGGGTACTGGGGTCATATCACCGCAGCCAAATATTTGTCCAGCCTTCTCTGGAAGACCCCCAAGGTAGGAGAGAGTACCACCTCACTTGGGAGCCCATTCCAGAGCCTGGCAGCCCTAACTGTAAAGTAATGTCTCCTGATGTCCAACCTGAACCTTCTAACAATTTGTGGCTATTATTCCTAGTAACCCCAGGTGGTACCTGGGGGAACAAAGCCTCCCCCAATTCCTGCTAGGCTCTTTAGCCTTGCTTCGTAGGGCCTGCCCTGCTGCCCCTTGACCATGAGAGCGGCCCTCCTCTGAACCCTCTCAATGCTAGCCACATCCCTCTTGAAGTGCAGTGCCCAGAACTGGATGCAGTACTCCAACTGTGACCTGACCAATGCCACATAGAAGGGAAGGATCACCTCCCTGGACCTGCTTGTGATGCATTTGTAGATGCACGACAAGGTGTGGTTAGCCTTACTGACCGCTTCCTCTCATTGGCAGCTCATGTTTATCCTGGAGTCAACAATGACTCCAAAATCCCTTTCTGACACCATGTTGACAAGAAAGGTGTTCCCCAGCCTATAGGTGTGTTTCTGGTTCCTTCTCCTTAGATGCAGCACTTTGCACTTGTCTACATAGTAAAAGGGCTCAGCAACCCCGTTGGCTCAACAGGGAACTCATGGACCTCCTACATCTAAAAAGAGAAGCTTATAAAAGATGGAAGACAGGAAACACCACTAAGGAGTATTCCGCACAGGTCTGCACCTGTATGGAGCAAACTAGGAAAGTCAAGGCTGTAACTGAACTCCATCTGGCAACATGAATCAAGGACAATAAAAGGTCCTTCTTCAGACACGTTGGAAGTAAAAAAAAATGAGGGAGTCATTGGACCCCTGCTAAACTAAATGGGGCAGCTGACAACTGACACCCCGGAAAAAGCCAATCTGCTTCATGATTACTTTGCTCCAATCTTTCACCAGCCCAAAGGGACCACCCTGCCTAACAAGATGCAGGATGACCAGGGTGAGAGTGAAGATATGCCCCCCCATTGGCATAAATCTTGCCAGGGAACACCTTGAGAGGCTGGACACCCACAAATCAGCTGGTCCAGATAGATTGCACCCAAGAGTCCTAAAGGAAATGGCTGACATCATAGCCCATCCATTGGCAAGGATATTCAAGAACTTGTGGTGCTCAAGCGAAGCACCTGAAGACTGGAAGAGGGCCAATGTGGTACCTATCTTCAAGAAAGGGAGGAAGGAAGATCCAGGAAACTATAAGCCAATCAGTTTGACCTCAAGCCCTGGAAAGATCTTGGGAAAAAAAATCAAAGAAGCCATTAACAACAGGCTAACAGAAGGCAACATGCTGAGGAATAGCCAACATGGCTTTGTTGTGGATAGGTCTTGCCTGACCAATCTCATTTCCTTCTATGACCATGTGATGCATCACCTGGACAAAGGGCAAGAGGTTGATATCATACATTGGACTTAAAAAAAGCATTTTACCTGGTATTCCATGATGTCCTCATGGACAACTGGAGAACTGTGGCCTCGACTACGCTACAGTCCAATGGCTGGGGAACTGGATGTGAGATTGGACCCAGACAGTGTTAGCTGACCAAACTGAATCAACATGGCACTCAGTGACCAGTGGTGTCTCCCAAGGCTCCATTCTCAGACCTATACTCTTCAACATCTTTATAAATGATCTGGACTCTGATGTCAGAAGTGGACTGGCTAAGTTCGCTGATGACACCAAACTATGGGTAAGAGTGTCCACACTTGAGGATAGGCTGGTGATCCAGGCTGACCTCAATAGGCTTGCAATGTGGGCGGATGAAAATCTGATGACATTCAATACAGAGAAATGCAAGGTGCTCCACCTCGGGGGGGGGGGGGGGGGGGGAACCTGCATCACACTTATAGGCTCAACAGGCTCAACAGCACCATGACCAAAGAGACTTGGGGTTCACGATTGACCACAAGATGAATATGAGCCCCCAATGCGATAACACAGTCAGCAAAGTGAAAACTCTGGCTTGCATCTACCTAGGCATCTCAAACAAGACCCAGGAAGTCATCCCCCCATTATATTTGGCCTTGGTGAGGCCACACCTGAAGTACTGCATCTAATTCTGGGCTCCACAATTCAGAAAGGATGTGGAGAAGCTTGAGAGAGTTCAGAGGAGAGCCACACGCATGATCAGAGGGCAAGAGAGCAGGCCTTATGAAGTGAGGCTGAGAGCCATGGGACTCTTTAGCCTGAAGAAGCGTAGGTCCAGGGGTGACTTGGTAGCAGCCTATAAGTACATAAGGGGTGTGCATCAGGATCTGGGGGAATGCTTGTTCACCAGAGCAACACCAAGAGAAGAGAAGGACCAAAGGTCACAAACTTCTGCAAGACCATTTTAGGCTGGACATAAGGAAAAACTTCTTCACTGTCCAAGTCTCCAAGGCCTGGAATAGACTTCCCCCAGAGGTGGTGCAAGCACCTGCTCTGGACAATTTCAAGAAACATTTTGGTGCATATATTGCTGGGATCCTTTGACCCTAACTGATTTCCTGTCCTCGGGCAGGGGATTGGACCCAATGATTCTATGAGGTTCCTTCCAGCCCTAATGTCTATGAAATCTACAAGAGAGCAATAAGGGTGATGTCATGGTGGGGGTCTGCTATAGAACACTAGACCAGGAGGAAGTAAGAGGTAGATGAGGTTTTCTTCAAGTAGCTAGGAAAAGTTTCCTGATCACAGGCTCTGGTTCTCATGGGGGATTTCAGTCACCCTGACATCTGGTGAGAGGGCAGTACAGCAGTGCGCAGGCAATCCAGGAAGTTTTTAGAGAATATTGGGAACAACTTCCTCATGCAAGTGCTGGAACAGCCAACTAGGGGCCATGCCCTTCTTGATCTGCTGCTCACAAACAGGATGAATTGGTGGGAAATGTAGTATGGGTGGCAATTTGGGCAGCAGTGACCATGAGATGATAGAGCTAAAGATCCTGAGGAAAGGAAGGATGAAGACCAGTAGAATAAGGACCCTAGAATTCAGAAAAGCAGACTTCAGCTCGTTCACAAAATTCATGGCCAGGATCCCTTGGGAAGCCAATCAGAGAGGGAGAGGAGTCCAGGAGAACTGGTTGTACATAAAGAAGCCTTACTGAGGACTGCAGGAACAAACCATCCCAATGAGCAGGAAGACTAGCAAGTATAGCAGAAGACCAGCTTGGCTTAGCAGGGAACTTCAGTAAACTAAAATCACAAAAAGGAAACTTATAAGGAGTTGAAACTTGGACAAATAACTAGGGAAGAATATAACAGCATTGCTCAGGCATGCAGGGATAAAATCAAGAAGGCCAAAGCAAAATTGGAGTTGCAGCTAGCAAAACATGTGAAGGGTAACAAGAAGGGTTTCTACAAGTATGGCGGTAGCAAGAGGAGGATCAGGAAAAGTGTGAGTCTCTCACTTAATGGGGGAGGCAACCTTGTGACAGAGGATGCAGAAAAGGCTGAAGGTACTCAATGCCTTTTATGCCTCAGTCTTCACAGGCAATTGTGCCAGGCTGCAGAGTCTGAGGAGGAGGTGAGCAACCCTCAGTGGTGAAAGAACTGGTTAGGAACTATTTAGAAAAGATGGATGTGTACAAGTCCATGGGGCTGGATGGGATGCACCCGAGGGTGCTGAAGGAGTTGATGTGCCTGCAGAGCCATTGGCCATCATCTTTAAAAACTCGTGGCGATCAGGAGAGGTCCCAGATGATTGGAAAAGGGCAAACATAGTGCCCATATTTAAGAAAGGGAAAAAGGAGGATCCAGGGACAACACACCAGTCAGCCTCATCTCAGTCCCTAGAAAAAGCATGGAGAAGATCTTCAAGGAATCCATTTCTAAGCGCTTGGAGGAGAAAAAGATGATTAGGAACAGGCAGGTGTGAAATCCTCTCCACTTGATAGGGTGCATTCGGAGGTCACTCCTCCCAGGGTTAGCCCAAGTAACAGGGCTCCTGCTTGAGTCCCTGTTACAATGATATAACTAGTACTTGTGGATGCAAGGAAGCCAGTAGATGTGGTATATCTCGAGTTTAGCAAGGTTTTTGATACAGTCTCCCACAACATGCTTGCAGGCAAGCTAAGGAAATATGAGCTAGATGAATGGACTGCAAGGTGGATAGAAAACCGGCTGGAGTATCAGGCTCAGAGAATAGTAATCGATGGCTTGATGTCTAGTTGGCAGCTGGTATCAAGTGGAGTGCTCCAGAGGCGGGCCTTGGGGCCAGTTTTGTTCAATGTCTTCATTAACAACCTGGAAGATGGCATAGAGTGCACCCTCAACAAGTTTGCAGATGACATCAAGCTGGGGGGAGTAGTAGATATGCTGGAGGGTAGGGCTGTTGCCAGTAGGTCAAAGGAAATTATTATTCCCCTCTATTCAGCACTAGGGAGGCCACATACTATATTCAGTTTTAAACCCCCACACTACAGAAAGCATATGGCCAAAATGGCAAGAGTCCAGTGAAGGGCAACAAAAATGGTTCAGGGGCTGAGGCACAGGACTTCTGAGGACAGGCGGAGGGAACTGGGCTCATTTAGTCTACAGAAGACTGAGAGGGGATTTAATAGCAGCCTTCAACTACCTGAAAGGAGAGTTCAAAAGAGAATGGAGCTAGGCTGTTCTCAGTCATAGCAGATGACAGAACAAGGAGCAATGGTCTCAAGTTGCAGTAAGGGAAGTTTAGGTTGGATATTAAGAAGACAGTAAAACACTGTACCAGGTTATCCAGAGAGGTGGTGGAATCTCCATCCTTGGAAGTTTTCAAGACCCAGCTAGGCAAAGCTTTGGCTGGGATGATCTAGTTGGGGATAGTCCTGCTTTGAGCAGGGAATTGAACTAAATGACCTCCTGAGATCCCTTCAGACTCTAATTTTCTATAATTCTATGATTCTAACATAGTGGTAAGGGCACTCTTCTGGTAAATGGGTACAAAACTCATCAGGCAAAGAGGGAATTGAACCATCATTTTCTACATCCTCAGCAAGTGTCAAAACCACCAGACAATTAGTTAAAGAGGGAACCAACACCATGACCACTTCGACTATGAATCTTGCCCTTCATTCCCTCTGTTTTTCTTCCAAGCAAACAAAAGCTGAACGATGTTGTTGTTGTCCAAACTTATTGAGAGGGAGGGGGGGCATTTCCAATATCTTGTGGGTCCACCAATCCCCTAAATCAGAGGCAGGCAAAATATGGCCCATGGACCATTCTATCCAGCCCGTGGGGCCCCTACAAAGTTTACAAGATAAATATTAATCTGTTCCAGGTTTCCTGTCAAAGCTGACAGGAACCAGGGGCAGTAGGACCCAGGGGAAGCCACCAGGAGTCAGGAGAAAGGCCAGCACAGCCCCGCCCTCCCCCCACCTACCCAGAAGTCTCTGCCTACCAGAGCCTTCCCTGCACATGGCTGCTTCAGCACCATGTGGCCCCAGCTGCATAACTGGACTGCAGGAGCAGGGGTGTGCTGGTACCCTGGGGCGAGGGAGGAAGGGGGCATTGTGTGCGTGTGTCCATGCAATTAAGGAGGAGGAGACAGAGAGAGCAATGAGGGAAGGAGGGGGGAGAGAGAGAGAGAAAGCAAGAGAGTGTGTGCGTGTGTGTGTGTGTGTGTGTGTGTGTGTGTGTGTGTGTGGTGAACAAAGCATAGTGTGCGTGTGTGTATGCATGTGTGTGTAGTGAACAAAGCAGTGCGTGCGTGCATGCACGATGAAGGAGGGAGAGGGAGAGTGTGCTTGTATTCATAAGGTGAGTCCTACAAGCATCCCCCACAAACCCCCACACCCTCACATATCCACACACACCCACATGCTCCCTCCCCCATACCCACACCCCACACACTTATGCACCCCCACAAACTTCCCCCACACACCCTACTTACATACCCACAGCCCCCCACAAACCCATACCCACCCCCTCATGCGACCCACACCCCCACAGTATACAAGAGTAAGACTTCATTTTAAGCTATTGTGCAATCACCTCTATGTACGTTACACAAACGCATGTAAATCAGGACAAAAATATTTTTTGAAATCAAAATTAATGAATGCTGTAGATGTTTGATTTTTAGAATATAATTTGGTGCTTTTCTGGTTCTTAGATGGCAAAACCCCTTGCTTCCGGTGGCAAAGGTCGGAGGTTAGAGGGAGGGTCTTCTGTTCCCAAGATGGCAACCAGGGGGCATGGCACCTGTCAAGGGGCGGGGCTACCCATGCGGTCCTTGACAGCTTGCCAAAACTCGGTAAGCAACCCTCCGCCCAAAATAATTGTCCACCCTGGCCTATAGTGACCCTGCATAAGTTCTCTGCCAATATATTCAAAATTGGGGGTTAGGGAGAGTATTCTGAAGCTCCTTAAAGTAGAGGTCAGATGTGAATTCCTGGCTGCTGTTCTGGAACTTCATGGAACTCTCTCCTACACTACAAGGAGGTCTAAACAAAGGAAGAAGTCAGTTTTTCTCTTCTTCTTCCTCCCATAAGTGAACAACAGCATTCACACCACAGCAGATCTGTAATCAAATAAGGTCATTTCCACTTGAAGCATATCATTTCCTTATGACCAAAAAGTTATCAAATCAATATAAATAAGGACTGCTAGATACAACTAACATGCTATAGAGCAGCACATGAAGAACATCAATATAAATATTTTTTACAACCCTCAGACTGTTTGAAATTTCTAGTAAAAGGGATGCAAGGAAAAGTGAGATAATCAGTGACACTTGTTAGGCAAGGTGATTTGAGACTTATTTTCCAGGAAAAAAATCATTTTTCATCAAACCATGCACTTCAAATAAGGCTCAAAGTTTACAGTCTGTGTTGTGTTTTGCCATTTCAGTAACATTTCTGCAACGTAAAAAGGTTTAATGTTTCAGTTAAGCTGAATGCTGTGACACAACCTTAACTATCCTGAACCTACCATTTCACCAGAATAAAATGAAACAAATTGCAACCCATGTAGCTATTTAAATCAAAAAGAAATTAACTTCCACAGATCTCCTGTTTAAAGATGAATGCATCCATAAGTCACAACAGAGAACTTCAATTAACTCCATTTGGGTCCATCAGTCATACTTCAAACACAACAGATAAAAGGCCAATATCCTTCCATTATAAAATATCATTACAAATACTGACAGCAATATTTTTCTTCATTATTCCTGTTCGCCCACTTCATCTACAAAGAGCTGTTTTTGGTCACAATTCTACAATTATTCATACCAAGAATTTTACAAGTAAATCCAGTAGTGAGACTATTTTCCTACACAAGCAGCTACCACAAAGATAAACAGAAATGAAATATATAGTCAATTGCTTTATACAACAGAACAATTTCCATATTATGCATGAAATCAAATAGGAAATCAAACCTTTTGGAAAACAAATATATCAAGATGTTAAACATTTAATGGCAGTAGAAACAATGAGTTGTAGATCACTGAACAGCATCAGCAAGTAAACATGCATATTTTATCTGGAGTCAAAGAATTATGTATCCATTACCACCATTTTCATTGTTAACGTCTAGGCTGATCATAAGGAAATCAAGGACATTCATCTGGGACATCTGGGATACTGCCTTTCTCCCCTCCCTCCCCCCACACTCTCATAAGTTGGCAGGGGTGGTGCAGTGTGCCAGGCAGGCAACAGTAACAGCCTGTCCACCAGCAGGGTGCTCCATGCCTCTCTGACTCCTGGCCAGACTGTGCCCTGTGCCCCTGCGTTTCCACCATTATTGCACATTACCCTTAAATGATACAAAGGGCAGGAAGCCAAGGAGCATTGGGGGAGCTACAGGTATGTCAGTGGGAACAGGAAGTGGGAAGCTGGGGCAAGCAGGGGCAGTGCAGGCCTAATCTGGACAGGTGGGGGCAGCACAGACCTAGTCCAGTCAGGCAGAGGCAGCCCAGGCCCAATCCTGGAGCAGAAGAGCCTATACAGGACAGCCAGGCAGACTTGGTGACTCCTTGCCACACCCCTGCTTGCCAACTCTTTAGCAGGAGGTCAAAGCTGTGCACCTTTAGAGAAGGTATTAACCCTTAACATGCAACTGCTTACACCACATGCTAACTTTAATATTTCCTAACCTTCCTTAAGAGTTAACATGTACTAACTGTCACGTGTAACCACACCACTGAAGTGGTTACTCTAGGGCGTGAGAACCCCTTGGGCTGAATTCAGATTTTATATATAAACTTGTGAAAAACCCTGAAAGTAAGATCAGGATTGTGTCTCTGAGTCAGCCTTGGTATTCTGCCATACCAATCATTTTGTTAACTAACTTTGATTGCTATTAAATGCTAGTATCACAGAACACTGGCATTACAATGAAAAGTTGTTAGAAAAGTAGGCCTGATTATCTAATATTATGAGACAGAAGAATTAAATTGATTACCTGACTTTGCAATTCACTCTGTTGCTTTAGGCGAAGGTTTTCAGGCGTATCAGCCACTGTAGTGAAGGATTGCTTTGGATAGTGTCTAGAAAAAGAATCACAAAGTCAAACAGAATATATGTAGATATACTAAAGAAATTAAATAAATCCATATGCTCTTTGCCATTCTAGTTCAATTTACAACTCCGTTTAAAAGTAAAAGTAGTTACTGCAAAAAGTTATAGTAAAAATATTTTAGTCCTACATTGCACAAAAGATACGGATAGATTTGCATAATTAATCTGGAATCCATGTATATCCAGCATAGGCTCTCTTTGCATAGAATGATTTGTATAAGGTTTATTTTGCATACTATAAAATAAAACAGTCTGTTTTTAATTTTGTTTTGGATATTGTTAAACTGAATTAGAATCAAGATAAGATGCCTTAAAATAGAAATACTGTACAAATTAACAAATGTTAAATAAGTCATTATGTTTAGAATTCATAGGTATTTTGAATACAAACTATACTAGTGCTGAAATCTAGATGATTTACTGTGGTTACAATGACATTCCAGGTACAGAAAGGTCAGACCTTTTAATGTTAATCATGTCAACACACTGCTGTATGTAAAAGGAAATTATATCTAGACCAAAGGCTGCATTGGGAAAAAAAACTCCACATTGAAGGTTACTTTGTATCTGTCCTTCAATTGAAATTTCACACCTCTTCAAAGTACATTTGTTATTTTTTATGTACTTTCACAGACACCTTCAATACTCAAGACATTTCATTTTATGTGGTTTTATCCTAAGTCTCTCTGTTGTCAGTTACAATATAATTTATATTATATGAAAGACTGGAAACAAAACTATCTACAGGTTAGCACAATATTTGCTTATGAAGCATCTGTACAGGGGGAAAAAATTATTCTAACAAACTTCTAGCCCAGGGGTGGGCAAAATATGGCCCATGGGCCAGATCCAGCCTGCAAGGCCATATAGAAAATGTACATTTATCTGCTCCCAGCTGCCTGTCAAAGATTTCATAGATTTCATAGACATTAGGGCTGGAAGGGACCTTGGAACATCATCAAGTCCAGCCCCCTGCCCCAGGGGCAGGAAGTCAGCAGGGGTCATAGGATCCCAGCAAGATCAAAATCCAAATTTCTTTTGAAGGCGTTCAAAGTAGGTGCTTGAACCACAGTCTATTCCAAACCTTGGGGGTTCAGACAGTAAAGAAGTTCTTCCTTACGTCCAGCCTGAAATGGTCATGGAGGAGGTTGTGACCATTCGATCTTGTCATCCTTTGGGGTGCTCTGGTGAACAGATGTTCCCCCAGATCCTGGTGAGCACCCCTGATAAATTTACAGGTGGCCACCAGATCACCCCTGAGCCTGCGCTTTTCCAGGCTGAAGAGTCCCATAGCTCTCAGCCTCTCATCATCAGGTCTGTTTTCCTGACCTCTGATCATGCGTCTGGCTCTTTTCTGGACTCTCTCAAGCTTCTCCACATTCTTTTTGAATTGTGGAGTCCAAAACTGGACACAGTACTAGAGCTGCAGCCTCACCAAGCCAGAGTACAACAGGAGAATGACGTCCTGGGATTTGCTTGAGAAGCATCTATGGATGCAAGCCAGCGTTTTGCTTGCTTTACTAGCTGCAGCATCACATTGAAGGCTCATGTTCATCTTGTGGTCAATCATGACCCCCAAGTCCCTTTCACCCATAGTGCTAGCCAGCATAGCACTGCCGAGCCTAAAAGCATGCTGCGGGTTTTTCTTCCCAAGGTGGAGAACCTTGCATTTTTTGGTGTTAAACACCATCAGGTTCTCATCCACCCATTTCCTGATCCTGTCAAGGTCAGCCTGGATCATCCTCCTGTCCTCAGGTGTGGACGCTTTACCCCAAAGTTTGGTATCGTCAGCGAACTTGGCCAGTCTGCTTCTGACGCCAATGTCCACATCATTAATGAAGATGTTGAATAGTATAGACCCAAAGACAGACCCTTGAGGGACCCCACTGGTCACAGAGCACCATGACGATTGACTTCCATCAACCACCACCCTCTGGGTCCTACTGCGGTGCCACTTCCCCAGCCAGCAGATTGTGGTGAGGCCAAGGCTGCAGTTAGCTAGTTTTGCTAAGAGGTGATCATGGGAAACCAGATCAAAGGCTTTTTTGAAGTCAAGATATATGACATCAATCTCTTCTCCCTTGTCCAGGTGATAGGTCACCTGGTCATAGAAGGAAATAAGATTGGTCAAGCAAGACCTACCCACAACAAACCTGTGCTGGCTAGCCATCGGCCAGTCTATTAAGAATGGCCTCCTTAATAATCTTTTCTAAGACCTTCCCCGGGACAGAGGTCAGGTCCTATAGTCTGCCAGATCCACTTTGCTCCCTTTCTTGAAGATAGGCATCACATTGGTGCCAGGGGCTGAGCTATGATGCTCACCAGCTCCTTGCGTACCCTGGGGTGTAGATTATCAGGGCCAGCTGACTTGGAGGTATCCAGCCTCTCAAGGTGTTCCTTCACAAGGTCAGCATTGATGGAGGGTAAGGAATCTCCCTCACCCAGGCCTTCCTGTCCCGTAACGGGCATGGGCATCCCTTGGGACTGGTGAAAGCAAGTTGGCTTTTTCAGGGGCGTCAGTTGTCAGTTGTCCCATCTGGT
>NW_005841948.1:1352218-1370137 GCF_000455745.1 Alligator sinensis
TCAGCAGAGGTCCAATGTTGCCCTTGCTTTTCCTCTGGCTCCCCACATATCTAAAAAAGGACTTTATTGTCCTTGATACTTGTAGCCAGCCTTGGCTTTCCTGGTTTGGGCTCTATAGGTCTGGACCAGTGCAGAATGTTCCTCCTTGGAGGTGGATCCCATCTTCCATCCTTTGTAGGTCTTTCTTTTTAGATGCAGGAGGTCTGCTAGTTCTCTGAAGAGCCAAGGGGGCTGATGTGCCCTTTTGCTGCCTTTCCTCCAAGATGGGATAAACTTAGCTTGTGCATCCAGGATCGCTCCCTTGAGGAGCAACCACTCATCCTGAACTCCCCTCCCCTTTGGGTCATGGTCCTTTAGGGCCTCACTGACAAGCCTCCTGAGCTTGTCAAAGTCAGCTTTCCTGAAGTCAAGGACTTCTGTATTGCTGACTGACTCGCCAGCTTTACAGCGGATGGTGAAGGTGATCAGCTCATGATCAATGTCACGCAGCTTCCCTTCGATCATTAGGTTGCTGATTAGGTCATCGCCCGTTACCAGTACCAGGTCGAGCAACGCTTTACCTCTTATCAAGCCGTAGACTTCCTGCATCAGATACAGCTCATCCACACATGAGAGAAAGCTTTGCGACCGCTTGGATCTGGACAAGCGCTCTTCCCACAAGATGTCAGGGTAGTTGAAGTCTCCCATGACAACCATGCACCGGGAGCATGCAGCTTCAGCCAATTCTCTGGTGAACTCCTGGTCAAGCTCTTGATCCTGGGTGGGAGGTCTGGAGTAGACTCCCACAATTGTGCCCCCTGTGCTGTGTTCCCCATGGATTTTAACCCACAGGGTCTCCAGTCATCCACCCTGGTCACCAATGTCAGCTTGCAGGGACAAGTAGCTTTCCTTGACATAGAGAGCTACACCCCCACCCCTTTTGTCCACTTGATCTTTCCTGTACAGGGTATAGCTGTCTATACCTGTGGTCCAGTCATGAGTGGAGTCCCACCAGGTCTCTGTTATCCCTATGACATCATAATTATTTGTGTTAAGCAGGAGGACAAGTTTGTCCTGTTCATTCCCGAGCTCCTGGCATTTGTGTACAGGCATGCAAGTGTCCTTTTGGGTTCCCTTGCCAAAATCCCTTTTGGGTTCCCTTGCCAGAATCCCTTTTGGGTTCTGTTGCCAGATCTCTGCCTACAGATCATTCCAGGGTTGGGGCAGGGGTGGGCTCCCTTAAGTGCCTTGGCCTTCTGGCTTTGCAAGGGTTGCTCAGCGGGCCAGCAGTCACGGTAGTCCCCCCATCCCCCTGCAGGCTTAGTTTAAAACCCGGTGGAGCAGGTCAGCCAGTCTGGCTGAGAAAAGCCTCCTCCCCAGTAGAGAGAGGTAGAGGCCATCCCTTCCCAGAAGTTCACTGCTTCTCTCACCAAAGGCCAGACTGTGGTCATGGAAGCCAAAGCCTTCCCAATGACACCAGCACCACAGTCTTTGGTTTTACTACCTCGATCCTCCTCTCCCTCCTCAGCCCGTAGCCCAAAACTGGAAGGATTGAGGAAAATACCACCTGCTCCCCCAACCCCTTAAGCCCCGCTCCCAAATCCCTGTAGTGCTTCATGACCCGGCTGGGATTTGTCATTTGTGCCCACATGGATAAGGAGCATAGGGTAGTGGTCAGTAGGCCAGAGGAGCTTAGAGTTCTTCTATGCAATGTCTCAGATATGGGCTCCTGGGAAGCAGCAGACTTCCCAGGCTAAGGGGTCGGGGTGGCAGATTGCCCCCTCAGGATGGAGTCTCCCACGACAAACACTTTGCATTTTGTCTTAGGGAGAGTGGGGGTGGTAGCTACAGTTGAGCCTGTGCTGCCTACAGGAGCTGGCAGCTTAGCAGTCTCTGCTGGGGCTGCAAGAGGTTCATACCTGTTGCAAAGCTCCAGCGGGGCAGGGACCTTGGTGAGGCGGGCCTTTGGGCCCCTGGCCACATTGGTCCAACCCTCTGGCTAGACAGAATGGGAGGTACCTGAGTTCTCCCTTGTCCTGGAAGGTGACTGTGGTCTACCCTCCGCCTCCAGGGGGAGATGACGACAGGACCCAGGGGCAGTGGGACCCAGGGGGAGCCAGCAGGAGCCAGCAACACGGCAGTCTGGCCCTGCCCCACCCCCAACCGAAAGTCTCTGCCTGCTGCAGCTTTGGACCTGCTCCAGCATCATGTGGCTACATCACTGGACCGCAGGAGTACGGGGCCCATGCCGGACCCCAAAGCCAGGAGAGAGATGGGGTTGTAGTATATATGCGTGTGTGTGTGTGTGTGCGTGTGCGTGAGAGAGAGAGAGAGACTGTGTGCATGTGCGTGTGTGCATGAACATGCATGTGCAGTGAGGGTGGGGAAGAGAGAGAAAGAGTGGCATTCATATGGTAAGTCCCACACACACACTCCACCATACACATGCACCCACACCCCCACTCACACTACCATACATCCAGACCCCACACCCACTCATACACCCCAGCCACCCTTCCCCCACAAAGTCCCCCATAAACCCTCTGGCTGGAGGGTTCCCCCACAAAACCCCATACCCACCCACACCCCACATATCCACACACACACCCACATGCTCCCTCACCCCACACTTACACTCCCACACCCTCTCCCACACCCCACATACCCACACACTAACAGCCCCCCACCCCCTCCACAATATACAAGAGTAAGACTTCATTTTCAGCTATTGTGCAGTCACCTCTGTGTACACTACACAAACGCATGTAAATTAGGACAAAATATTTTTTGAAATCAAATTAATTAATGCTGTAGATGTTTGATTTTTAGAATATAATTTGGTATTTTTCTGCTTCTGATGGCAAAACCCCTTGCTGAAAGGAGAATTTCTGGGGGCAACAGGTGGGATTTCTAGTGGCAAAGGTCGGGGTTAGGGGGCGGGACTTCCAGTCCCAAGATGGTGACCAGGGGGCAGGGCACCTGTCAAGGGGCAGGGCTACCAATGCAGCCCTCGATAGCTTGCCAAAACTCAGTAAGCGGCCCTTCACCCAAAATAATTGCCCGCCCCTGTTCTAGCCTGAAGGTTAAATCCTAACTTAGAGAAGAGGTGGCATGAGACACCTAGCTACACTTTTCATAAGCATCAGTAACATTTCCAAATAGAGTTCTCTGGTTTTCAACCAAAAAATTTTTTTGGTTTTCACTGTTCACTAAAAAGCTGAAATATTATAAGAACGTACCGGGTCTGACTAAAGGTCCATCTAGCCTAGTATCCTGTCTCTGACGTTGAAAGAGGCAGATGCTTTAGAAGGAGAGCACTGAACGTGGCACATTTAGAGTTAGCAATCCCTTGTTCATTGCCCTTTCTGGCATCCACCATTAATGATTTAGAGATGCCAGAGGATACATCCCTGACTGTTCTGTTTAACAGCTATTAAGATATCAATCATTCATGAATTTGTCCAGTCTGCTTTTAAACCTGACTATACTTATCTGCCACTACAAACCTCCTTTGGTAATGAGCTCCACAAGTTAACTACATGCTGCATAAAAATGTAGTTTCTCTTGTTAGTTTTAAACTGGTGTCCTGCTAATTTCATTGCATGACCCCTGGTTATAGTAGTCTAGGACTTGGTGAGTAAGAGTTCCCTATTCACTTTGCCCACACACTTCATGGTTTTATAGCCCTCTTTCATATCCCCCCTCAGCCTTCTCTTTTCCATACTGAAGAGTCCTAGCCTTTTTAGTCTTTCCTGGAATAGCAGTTGCTCCATACCCCTGATTATCTTAATTGTTTTTTTGTACCATTTTCCATGAGGAGGGACCTATTTTCTGACTTGTTTTAGTATTCTCTATCATAATTCATAACAATGGAAACATTTTATTCATTTTTTTAAATATATATGCACTCATATTCCATGCTTGTATTCCTGTTGGGGGGAAATTGCTTGCATCTCTGAAGAGGAAAGCATCTTTAAAACTGCAGAAGCTTAAGGTGGATGAAGCCAGCTAATTTCAAAATTTACTATTTTCCACTGAATTTTGGAACAGATAAATGACCAGGCAGCAGCTTGTGGAAAATATTATATTCACAACTCAGCACAAAGGAGGTCAAGCCACTCTAGAACATCATAATATATCATCCAACTCATTCTGGCTATAAAATGGAATAAGCACATTGTTCTAGAGTAGCCAACCTTTGCCTTATCCCATCTCTTTTCTCAGCTGATCTGTTAACAGAAAAAGGAGATGTGTACAAGGGTCCTTCTTTGATATGCACCAAGGCGCATGGTTTTTATTCTGCAGAGCTAACAGTTAAGTAATAACTTAAGTAATAACTCTAAATAGAAGAGCTCATTCTGACAAAGAGCTTCCCTCCATCTCGGTAGCTTACACAGACTTTTGCAATCCACATGAGTAGAAAAAGCAGTGAAGCCCACAGACATAGCTGCTCTGCATCAGGAAGCCACTAGAAATGCATCATTCCCAGAGCTTAATGCAGGAACAGCTTACCATGTATACACCTTCAGCAAATGTAGTGATAGTCTGGTCATAGTAGGCCTAGGCTCTTAATTGTTCTCTCATCTTGCACAAGGGGAGGGAAAAGACAGAAAAAGCATGATGCATCTCCTTTTAACATATGTTTTCTAAACTGAATTGTCCCCATAGTTTAAGAAACAGTAAAATGTATTGTATTGAAGCAACTTATACCAGTTTTTCAATGTGAATTGTTTACCGGTACAATTGTCTGAACCATAATTTGGTATCCAAAATCCATACAGTTTCAACAGCCACACATGGTAACCAAAACATTCATTACTAGAATATTTAACCCCATGCTTTAAATTTTTACAGATATATAAAGCCTAGAATAGACATTGTATAAATGTACAGATGCTTATACAATAAATGTACTAATGCTATAAATAAATAAACTGGACAAAGTAGAATTAACAAAGAATCTGCTGCTCATAACAGCAGTGACCAAACTGTTTAAGTTAAAATTGTCATTTAACTGAGAACATCTCAATATATTACTTCCTTCTTTACTTAATCTTTTTTCAACATATAAAAAAGGGATCACAGAGCAAAATTAAATTACCAGAAGTGTTCTAGTGGATATCATCATCATCATAATATGATCATATTATCATATCCACTGAAGCTGATCTGTGAAACCACCCACATAACATATCAAACCAGAGATATGGTTTTAGTTACAGACCCTTAGCTTATGGAAATTCTTGCCTGACACCATTATACATGGCTGATAAATACTAACTTAAGGATCTTTTTGTGTCTTGTTTTTAATTGACTTTGATTTTATGAAATAGCCCTAGTTTTATTAGAAGTATCATTAGGTAAAATGATGAATTGCCCCATTAATCCTCCAAGACTTGCTCTATCACTATATAATTTAATATAGCTCCTATTGCATCTATTGTCTGAAGACTTGTTAAACAGAAGGAAGAGTTAAACTGGTCGCACTTTATTTCCTAAATATCTGCTTAAGAACATACTGTATTTCAGCAAAACATTCTTAATAAGGATGTGTGGATGGATGAAAACTGCTTTTTAATTCAAGAGCTTACAGTGGCATCATAGTATTTGATAACTCCATTCCTGTGCTCCCTTTTATCTTCATTTACTGTGGCTATGAGGAAAAAGTAGAACATTTATTAAAGGGATTGACGTTATGCCAGGTATTTAATGATAATGTCCAAAGGATTATTTTTGTTGTTGTTGTTGTTGTAAGTCTTTGATAGTACTGAATCTTAGCAATATGTATGATCAAGCTAATGCTATTAGTGATGATAATCCTGTATAAAGATCTACACAAGAATCTCTAGAACAATCAATATGCACGGCATGGCATTTCTGTACTATGTGGTATGGCACTGCTTGTTTCAGCTGCACAGCTTGATTAATTAATAAAGGCTCAAGTGGATTTCCTTGTATTTCTGGAGAAATTCCTTCATTTTTTTTTAATTTAAAACAATAACAATTAAGTCTCAAAAGACATAGGAGAGTACCCACAATTTTGCATGTGATTCCAAGTTTAGTCACAGACAATTTCCCAAGTATGTGTTATTCATGAGACTCATCTTGTGCTTCCATTTCTGCCAGCATCAAAAGCAATGAAAAAACCCTTCTTTCAGGAATTTCTGCACTGTTCAGGGGAAACGGAATCAAGAGGCAAACTTTTCTAAGCCTCGGAAAAAAAAGACAAGACTGAAGAGCTCAGAAAGACTTGAATGGGAAGAAGGCCTGAAATACCTTTACAACAAAAGGTAAAAAAAAACCAAACAAAAAACTGGAACTTCCTTCTCCAAGAAGGGTAAAAAACTTAGATGGAAGAGCTCCAGACCTTACCATAGGAATAACAATCTCAAAACAATATATAGCAGGGCTATTCAACTGGCAGATCAGGGGCCACATACAGCCCACCCATGACAGGTTAAATAGCTGCCTGTGGGGCCCTGGCAGTGGGGCTATAGCTTTCAGTGCACCTGTGGAACCCACAGAGTGAATGCCACCACCACTCCTTGTCCCTGCACCCCGCCCCCCCCGGTCTGCTGCCAAATTCAGGGTCTTCAAATCACTGACGGTGACTCAAATCAGTAGCTGGGGGAATAAGTGGTTCACCTCCTAGGTTCCCCAGCTGTGGCAACAGTGAGGAAGCTGTGCCAAGAAACCGCCACCCCACCGCCAGAAGTGGGTCATCCAGCTTATGAGAACTTTTGTGGTCCAGATCTGGCCCATAGGGCCGAATAAGTTGGACAGCCCTGATATAAGATATAAGAAGAAAGCCTTACAACAATGAAAGAAGCTATATATTGCAGTCCAGGAAGTATCAGGATAAAGCGAGAAACATTTTTTAAACTCAAGCTTAACTAGACATGACAAATAAAAGGTTTGAAAATAGAGAACAAGAAAAGAGGTACAGTCATTATGCAATGAGAATGAAGTTGAGAGGAAGGTAATCTAGATATGGTGAACATGAGGCAAAGACAAGATGGCTAAGGGAATTGGAGGTATGGGCAAAGGAAATTACCTGAGAGGGAAGCAAATCTCAGAGAGCTTAATGTGTTCAAGCTGAGCAGACCAGATAATCTCCATCTCAGAATTCTGAAAGAACTGGCACATAAATCACAGTATCAAGGATCTTTAATACACCTTTCAAATAAAAATTGTGAAATATGTATGGAAAAAAGCAAATGCCATACCTATACTTAAAAGGCTGTTAAAAAGTAATCCTAGCAACTACAGGGCTATTAGCCTAAGCTCAGTATTGTCATTTTAGAACAAAATTTGATAGAAAGACTAATAAAAGATATGGAGGTAAATGGAAAACAGGATGAAACACAGCATGAGTTTACCAAAGGTAAATCACATCAGACTGATTTTCTAGACAGGTAATGAAGATCTCTTTTCTCTGGACTTTAATAAAGCATTTGCTATAGCACCACTTGGGACATTCTTAGATAAACTGAAAAGATAAGAATTAATACAACTATAAAATGGGAAAGGAACTGGCTATAGGGAAGATGATGACTGTGTTAAAAAGGAAACTATCTGAATGGAGGGAGATAACTACTAGAGGTTCCTCAAGGATCAGAACCATTAATATTTTCAGGATATCACACAAGAAAAACTCAATAGACTGAGGACCAGAATTCATAGATTCATAGATGTTAGGGTCGGAAGGGACCTCAATAGATCATCGAGTCCGACCCCCTGCATAGGCAGGGAAGAGGGCTGGGGTCAGGTGGCCCCAGCACGATGGGTATCTAACCTACTCTTGAACAACCCCAGGGGAGGGGGGAGCAAGTCTTCCTAATCTACAGTCTAAATCTGCTCTCTGCTAGTTTATGGCCATTATTTCTTGTAACCCCCAGGGGCACCTTGGTGAGTAAAGCCTCACCAATTCTCTTCTGTGCCCCCGTGATGAACTTATAGGCAGCCACAAGGTTGCCTCTCAACCTTCTCTTGCGGAGGCTGAAGAGGTCCAGGTGCCCCAGTCTCTCCTCATTGGGCTTGGCGTGCAAGCCCTTAACCATATGAGTGGCCCTTCTCTGGACCCTCTCCAGGTTATCTACATCCCGCTTGAAGTGCGGCGCCCAAAACTGCATGCAGTATTCCAACTGCGGTCTGACCAGCGCCCGGTAGAGGGGAAGTATCACCTCCTTAGTTCTGTTCGTCATGTTATAAAAATGTTATAAAATGGGATTGAATGTGATACTATAACATGCTAGATCAAGCACTTAGAGATTAACAACAAAAATTTAAGATGCAAACCAAAATGTCAGCAGTTGAAAATGAGAGTATTAGTTGATCTCAGGGTGACTGTCAGCCGGCCATGGAAAAAAGCAATGAGAGTCTACGGTGTGTCAGGTGAGGCATTTCCAGTAGAGAAAGAGAAATGTTATTGTCACTGTACAAGATGCTAGTAAGGCTACACCTAGAATAGTTTGTACAGCTCTGATCATACATGTTCAAGAAAGATTAATTCAAACTGCAAGCAGTGCAGAAAAGAGCTAATAGAATGACAGAAACCAGACTTGTTTTTGAGAGGAGATTAAAAGAATTTGTCCTGTTTGAGTTCAGGAAACAAAGCCTGGAGGGGATATTACTCTCTATAATTACACTGGGCATGGAAAAACATTGGTGAAGAAGAAGAGCTGCTTTAGCTAAAGCACTGTGTTGGTCTAGAAATACATAGGGATAACCATGAAAAAAATGAAGCTAGAAATGAGAAGATTTCTCACCAAAGAGTGAAGCTCTGCAACAGTGCTCAAACCAGGGGAAAATCCTGAGATTTTAAAGTGGAGCTTAATATATTCAGAACCAGGATTACATGACATGCTTGTTCAAAATATCAAGGCACTGAACTCCGACCCAGGAAGTCCTTCATTTCTATCCTAGTTCCTGTGTACCACCTGGAAGCCAGAGACTGAAAACTGTTACCAAGAACCCTGATTATATTGCCCTTGCTGAAGAACCCAAGGGGAATTCCTGAATATAAAACACAACTGTGACATTTCCAGTAAAATAGCTTTAAAAAATTTCACATACATGGCTCCTCCTTTGCAAGAACACATACATATTATAATCCACACAAAATGGTAAGTTCTCCCACCTCTCAGGCCAGACTTAAGGGCTGGAAGTTAGATATTTCACTGCCACTGAATGTCAGTGAAATCTGGAATGCTCAACACCCTCAAGTTCCTAGGGAAATCACAGGCAAACAGCAGGTGCTCTAGCGAGGTCTAGGTACTAAAACATCATTATTTTACAACATGCAATACATGACTTGCGAGCAGATACTATTATTACTGTATTATTTTAAACCAAACTACAACTGGAAAAAATTAATGAAAACATATCCATTTTTCATCTCTTATTCATGCTTTTTGTTTGGTTTGGTTCTATGTATTTCCTAATTTATAAAATTCATAAATTTTCAGTGGGTCGTGAGGATGTCAGTATGAGTGAGCAGGATTCAATTACATTTCACCCTAATTACCTACCTGATGCAGGATACTACTGTCTTGTCTGCTTAGATATCAGGTACCAAAAGTGAAAGAAGGAAAGGAGTTTTAATTTTGCTGTCAGTCAAACGTGAATCTTGCCCATGGCAGGCTGCTTGCTTTGAAGCTCTTGCTCAACTGGGCTTTTGCTGAGAGGCTGTCACTGGTATTCGTTTTGCTCTTTGAAGTTTTTTTTTTTTTTTATGAGTATACACTTGACTGCAAAAGCATATGAAGGGTTCTTGTCAAACAGAGAAGCTTGCAAGGGAGGTTTATGACTCGCTGTTGGAAAATTGGGACAATGAGGTGTGGATGGAGGATATTAAATTTGAAAGTTAGGATTCTGACTGGCTACCAGGTTTGGTAAATTGTCATTCTGTTATCTGGTAAATCCCCTTGCAGAAATTGGTTTACCTTTGAAATCTGAACTGATTTTTCTCCTTCCTCTTTTTATTGCCTTGGCAATTAACTTTTGAAGGCATTTAATTGGTGCTTCATATTCAAAAAAGAACAGATGGCTGCTCCAGTATGCAACCTAAATATTGGAAAAGTACCAAGACAACCCTAAGGAGATAAAAGAATCCTCTCCAATTCCTTTACATTCTTAAAATATACTGCCCAAAACTGAACATCTCACCTAGCTCAACATTTTAGATATTGTTTATTCTACCTGTTTGAAGAATGCCTCATACATTTCCTCTTTGTGGTGTGGTGACCCCCCAGAGCACCATCCTTGTCCTTTTTCTTCTCATCCAAATACACTCAAAACACCTGCCACTCACTTCCTCTTGGACCCCAGAGCAAAGGAATATATTTTGGACATACTGGGTGCCTACAGATGTGCAGCGAGGCTGCTTCGACGCGTTGTAATTATAGCGCATCAGAGCAGACTCAATCAATCAAGTCTTCTGGAGTGTGGTAAATACAGCACTCCAGGAGACTCCAGCATCATGTGCATCAGCATCCCTGTGCTGAAAATGGCAGTGGGGGGGCCCTTTAGTTAAGGGCCATTTTTCAACGCCATTTTTCAATGCAGGGGCACTGATACATGTGACGCTCCAGGCAGTTTAATCAGAGCGATTCTCTGAGCTGCTCTAAATCAAAGTGCCCCTCCCCTACCCCCTCCCAGAGCACATCTGTAAACACATATAGTGCAATGTCTCCTTTTCCCTACCATACCTCACCCCCTCCCCAACCATACTATACTTCTGCAGCAAACTATACCCCTCAATTCTGAAATGCCAGTTGTAGGAGTTCCTTGCACCAAGTCTGTAATACTCATTAAGTCTTTTTTTTTTTTTTTTAATTTACCTTCCTTGCTTCCTGCTCAAGCAAACTCCCAGGCAAATTCCCTCTGCTTGCTTCCACTTGAATACAAGTAGCCACCTATATTTTCAGACATCTGTCAGTGGAAAACAGAAGCAGGTTGTTCTGAATTTGGAATTATCTCATATTGGATCATCAGTTGCTTGTTCTAGCCTGATAACCTGAACGTTACTGAGAGAGGGATATGTGAAGATGAATGAACAGGTGTCACAGAACACTTTGCTATCTGCATTCAGTTACTAAGGAAACTCCAGCTGCATATTCAGCTCTTCAAGAGAATGAGTAACCTAGAAGTATTCAAGGTCCCAGATTTATGTGGGAGGTGGGCTGAACAGCTAAGTAACTGGCCTAATTCAATTATCTTACAAAATAAAAGGTGATCATGGGCCCCTCTAAACGTGCAGAGAAAGGCACAATGCGATCCAATGCATGATCCACACAATCACACCTCCTGCCATGGCAAACATGCATGGCAGAGGGCACAACTGTGGGATCGCGCATTAGATCTCATCACACCTTATTGCAGTGCAGGGGAAGCCAGATCCTGGGCTCCCCATGCACCAGCAAGGAACAAGCTCCCATAGCTAGGAGCCCACTCAGCTGAAGGGCTCCCAGCTGCAGATGCACCCCCACAGGTGAGCGAGAAACAGTTGCCGCAATCTACCAGCATCAGGGATATATGAAACCCCCCCAGGTCAAAAGACAGCAGCTGCCACGATCTCCCAGCCTCAGGGATGTATGAAACTCTCCCATAGCTGGGAGATCATGGCAGCTGTGATTTCCCAGCCCCAGGGAAATCACCCCTTGGCATGGTGCACCCATCAGCTGTCAGGGCTCCCCGCCACAGGGAAGACCTTGCTACAGGTGTAAATTAAAGCTTGATAGCAAACAGCTATAAAGCTGGTACACATTTTCAAGGTCTAACTTTATAGCTGGTTGGAGCGTTTTATGGCGCGATAGCTACTTTGCACGTGTAGTTGGTCTCAAGGTAATTGCACAATTAACCAGTTAATTGTGCAATACCTGTAATGTGTAGAGTGGACCTATATTACAAAGCTTAAGGATTAATATCTTAAACTCTACTGAACAAAAGTTTCCTCAGGTATATTCAAGTCAGGATCACAGGCAATTTTTCAGCTCATAGGAAATATTAAACCCATATTTTTATTTCATTTATTCATTTTTGTACCTTTGAAATTCATCTAATAATAGAACAAGGTTAGAAATGTTTTGGGGAAGATTTTCAAAGGCACAAATTTCCATCAATGATGCCTAAATGCCAATTTGTGCCTTCCAAGATCTTCAAGCTATCTTTTTGGTGTACAAAATATATTTTTAAAATGCTAGCTTTTTACCACTTGGATAATTCAGGTTAAAACAGTTCAATCTGAAGGATGTAAAATACTCAGAAGAGGGACAGAGAACATGAAAATGTAGATTATTTTATCCATTAATACAGTAAAAGCTTCGTTATCAAGCATGAGTGGGGTAAGTGGGGTGCCAATTATCTAAAAATTCTGGTTATCTGAGAGTTATAGCCTGTGCAGCCAAGATCACAGATGACCCAGGAGGCAGGTAAGTTTCTTTTGATCTACTTTCTTTTAGCTGTTCATGAGGCAAGGGCAGGCTCCAGCTGCAGGCTAGGTTCTGCTCCCTGCCTCTGCACCTCGCTGCCACTGCTTCAAAAGCAACATGGCGCCATGTGCACCCCACCGCTGGGGAGGCCAGACAGCAGGCGGGCCAGCCCCAGTGCCACTGCCCCCGCCCCCCCCAGAGCACAGCCACCCCCACCAGGAATAGCCTGGTGCTGCCCTGGCTCCAGCCCAGTGGCAGCCCACCCTGCCCTGCACAGATCTATTAAATTACAGTTAATAAAGTATTCTGGTTAGTAAAATGCCAGTTAACACAGCTTTTACTGTACAAAGATTTACAGTGTCAGGGCTATTCACAAAATTAAAAATATGGAGTGAAATCCTAGCCCCACTGAAGACAAGAGCAGAACTCCCATTGACTACACTGAGGCCAGGATTCCATTCCTACACTGAGAATTAGCTACATCATGTCAAAGACCTGGGGGAAAGGATGTGAGCTGATGCTGTTTCAAAAAGATAAAGGAAAGAACAGCCACCAGCTGCACAGAAGACCTATGCCACCAACAGCACCAGACTGGAGGCTGAATTGACAGAGACTATGGAAATAGAGACCACTACTACAGTGGAATACAGAAAAATACTAAGAAAAAAGTCAGGGAGAAATAGTGAAAGGAGGCAGTTGGAGGGACAAGAACAGAAAGGTGACTGTAGAAGAAAGGTGTGTAGAAAGAGCATCAGTAATGAATAGGGATGCAAGGAAAGAACACACATGCACTGTGATATGTCACTGCCCAACTTATCTAGTTTAAAGCTAGTCCTAGTTGGTCTATGCTACCTTGCAGTAATAACAATATAGGGCATGGTAAACACCCAAGTGTTTTTACAAGGAAAAAATAGCTTTTTAGAATGTTGTTACTATTCACCAATGGCATAATTGTAATGCTGATATTTCTCTAGTGTCTGCAGTTTGTTTTTTCATTGCTTAAAATACTTCTGGGGGGAGGGGGAAAAATATTCTCTCAATGAATTCAAAAGATTTAAGCCTATAGAAAGAAATGCACTAAAACTACAAAGATTACCATTAACTTCAGCCCTTGATGATTTACAGTAAAAGAGCTGACACAGTAAGCTGAGACATAACATGCACACCTATGTCAGATCCAGTTGGTATATAGTTTCTCTCCCTGCCTAACATACAGGGTTGTATTACTACTAATGCAGCCCTTTCTGTAGATGGCCAATAAATACACAGTGGGAGGATGCAGAAAGAAAAAATGGTAAGTTTCTCAGAGGTGGAAGAGGTTTTAAATTTTGGGGCTGTCACCCCTGACACTGTCCCACCTAGGTCCTTCAATAAGTATTTATCATAGTCAGTGCCATATTTCCTAATATACTTATGGGGATTTTAAATTATATTTCAAGCAGTTCCACATTTTTTTTAGAAATCGTTTCCATTTTACTATCACTAATGAAACTTGTAACTAGGTAACTTCTCAAATGGTATGACGGTTAAATATGAAAGAAACTTCCAAGACCTGTTCTTTCAAATAGTACATCATATTCTGATTAATTTAATTTTTCTTCTAGCGCTATTATTTAGCATTCTGAAACGTTTTCAGGTAACAGAAGGAGATCCTTCCCTATGTGAAGGAGCAGTATACTTCCCTACAAGCGGAGATTGGCACCCAAGGAGGGTGACTTGAGACCCTCTGGGTTAGAATATGAGGAGAACATGGTGAAGGGGAAATAATGGTAGGAGTCTACTACAGACCTCCAAATCAGAAGCAAGAGCTTGACCACGAATTTGCTAGGAAACTGACTGAGGCTGCATGCTCTTGATGCATGGTTGTCATGGGAGATTTCAACTACCTGGACACCTCCCGAGAAGAACACTCAGCCAAATCCGATCAGTCACAAGGCTTCCTCACATGCAAGGATGAGTTCAACCTGTCTCAAGAATTTCACAGGCGGACAAGAGGTAAGGCATGCACAGCTGGACATGGTACTGGCCAAAGGGGATAATCTAGTCACTGACCTAAGAATCGAAGGGAGGCTGGAAGACAGTGACCACGAGTCCTCAACTTTAGGAAAGCCGACTTTAACAAGCTCAAGCGGCTAGCTGTCAAGGCCCTGAGAGGCTATGACCTGACAGGGAGGGGAGTTCACGATGAGCTTCTTAAGGAAGCGATCCTTGAAGCACAGGGGAAGTTCATTACAGCCCATAGGAAAGATAGTAAAAGGGCTCAGCAACCCCCTTGGCTCAACAGAGAACTCATGGACCTCCTGCACCTAAAATGAGAAGCTTATAAAGGATGGAAGACAGGAAATACCACTAGAGGAGTATTCAGCATTGGTCTCCACCTCTAGGGAACGAACTAGAAAAGTCAAGGCTGTAACCGAACACCAACTGCTACATGAATCAAGGACAATAAAAAGTCCTACTTCAGATACTTGGGAAGTTGGAAAAAAAAAAGGCAACGTTGGACCCCTGCTAAACCAAATAGGACAGCTGATAAGCGACACCCAGGAAAAAGCCAATCTGCTTAATGATTACTTTGCGTCAATCTTTCACTAAGCCAAAGGGACCACCCCGCCTGACAAGATGCAGGACCACCAGGGAAAGGGTGCATATACACCCACCACTGGCATAGATTTTCTGAGGGAACACCTTGAGAGGCTGGACACCCACGAATCAGCTGGTCCAGATAGATTGCACCGAAGAGTGCTAAAGGAACTGGCTGACATCATAGCGTGGCCACTGGCAAGGACAGTCGAGAACTCATGGCACTTGGGCAAGGTACCTGAAGATTGGAAGAGGGCCAATGTGGTGCCTGCCTTCAAGAAAGGGAGGAAGAAAGATCCAGGAAACTACAGGCCAATCAGTTTGACCTCAAGCTCTGGAAAGATCTTGGAAAAAAAATCAAAGAAACCATTACCGACAGGCTAACAGAAGGCAACATTCTGAGGGATAGCCAGCATGGCTTTGTTGTGGGTAGGTCTTACCTGACCAATCGCATTTCCTTCTATGACCAGGTGATTCATCACCTGGAAAAAGGAGAAGAGGTTGATATCATATATTTGAACTTAAAAAAAGCCTTTGACCTGGTGTTCTATGTCCTCAGGGCAAAATTGGGGAACTGCAGCCTCATCAACCCTACAGTCCCAGTAGCTAGGGACCTGGCTCTGAGGTCGGATCTGAGGTCGAGAGTGGCAGCTGATGGAACCAAATCAACACGACACCAGTGGTGTCCCTCAAGGTTCCATTCTTGGACCTGTACTTTTTAATGAATTTATAAATTATCTGGACTCTGGTGAAAGAAGTGGACTGGCTAAATTTGCTGACGACACCAAACTATGGGGAAGAATGTCCACACGTGAGGAAAGGCTGATGATCCAGGCCAACCTCAACAGACTCACAAAGTGGGCAGATGAAAAGCTGATGGCATTCAATATGGAGAAAAGCAAGGTGCTCCACCTTGGAAGAAAAAAACCCACATCACACTTATAGGCTCGGCAGTACTACATTCACTAGCACCACCACTGAAAGACTTGGGGATCATGAACATGATCCACCAACATGATACTGCAGCCAGCAAAGCAAACAAAACTCTAGCTTTCATCTACCGATGCATCTCAAGGAAAACCCAGCAAGTCATCCTCCTGCTGTACTCAGCCTTGGTGAGGCTCCAGCTGGAGTACTGCATCCAATTCTGGGCTCTGCAATTCAGAAAGGATGTGCAGAAGCTTAAAAGAGTCCAGAGGAGAGCCACGTGCATGATCAGAAGGCAAGAGAGCAGGCCTTATGAAAAGAGGCTGCGATCCATGGGACTCTTCAGTCTGGAGAAGCATAGGCTCAGAGGTGACTTGGTGGCAGCCTATAAGTACACAAAGGGGGAGCATCAGGATCTGGGAGAATGTCTGTTCACCAGGGCACCCCAAGGGAAGACAAGGTCCAACAGTCACAAATTCCATTTTAAGCTGGGCACACTTCTTTACTGTCTGAGTCCCCAAAGCCTAGAATAGACTCCCCTCAGAGGTGGTGCAAGCACCTACTCTGAACACTTTCAAGAAACATTTGGATGCCTATCTTCTGGGATCCTTTGACCCTAGCCAACCTCCTGTCCCTTAGGCAGGGGGCTGGACCTGATGATCTTGTGAGGGCCCTTCATAGATCTATGAAATCTATGAATATCTGCCCCTAGCCTAGGAGTCTTCATCTTATCAAAATATCCCTAACAAATCTCACCATGTCAACAGCACAATGTTTTCTGAATCTTTTTTTCTTTAACACTGTAATTTGATATTGTCTTATTTTATATCACAGTTATTTGTATTTGTTTAAACCATTTACTTAACTCTTCCCTCAAGCAAAAAAATCCACTTCTTGTTTCCCATGAATGTGTCAAAAGACTGGCAAATGATTTATTGAAACATTTTTCTACCGAAGAACAGTGAGCTACATTTCTAAAACCGCATCTTTACCAGTAATAGTTTCAAAAGGCTTTCTGCTAAATGTTGTAATACCATCCATGTCTGTTCTATACCCGTCCTTAAGACACAGCAAAATACTTTCAGTGTAAAATCATCATTATGCCACAATAATACTAAAACCCAGCTTGCTATACTGTAGGAATGATTATTATAAATTTTAATGTTCCAATTCAAACTTTCACTTATTAGTCCTAGCTAATGACAACCAAACATATTCAACCCAGAGTTATAAAATTTAGTAGTAGTACGAGTTCAAGAACTGCTCTAAGTCATCAGGGGCCAATCTTTTTGGCAGGCATATCACAAATAAGGTCTGCACCCTCCCTGGGTGCCACGATGATCTTTTTCTCTAACCTGATCTGCTTTCTGCTTCCTGCCCTGCACTCCCTGCCTCATCTGATGCTCTGCCTTCTACCCTGTCCTATCTGCTGCTTGCTACCTGTCCCCTCCCCAGCCTTCATGTGCCACACAGAGGCTACCCATGCCACTTGTGGCACCATGCCACAGGTTGGCCAACAGACTGCAGTACAGGCAAGGCCCCACTTCTGTCCACTGAAGCCTCTGGCACCCAACTGAGGTGCATCACAGTGCCAGCTTCCCCAGCTATGGCTCAGGCAGAGGCCTCCCTGCCACCAAATGTCACTGAAGCCACAGCTCTGGATCCAAGGCTCTACAGGCCAGAGGCTTCCAACCCCTTCTCTAAATGACATCCTATAATAATAGCACAAAGTAAATTTGAGAGCATTTATCTAAACCAGAGTGCCAAACTCATCTATCCCCATGGGATGGATGAGTGGCCTGGAGCTGCTCCATGTCGCCTCAGGCGCACAAACCCCTCCCACTCTTGCATACCAGATCCAGTGTATATAACGCCCAGTCCTGCCAGTCCAGGACCTGTGTTGCATGCAAGTGCAGGCCCAGACCAGTTGGGGCAGGCACCATGTGCAACACAGTCCCAGACTAGGCAAAGTGGGAGCCACATGGGAGAGAAGAAGAGAGGG
>NW_005841948.1:1370147-1370928 GCF_000455745.1 Alligator sinensis
TATAAACCCAAAACAAAATACAAACTAGTTTTCTCTTATAATCCTGCCTGTGTGATTTCAACCTCACTCTGTATGTATGGAGTTTGATTTTATTTTCTCTGTTTGCTTCTGTTTTGCAAAACTATAAAAACTAAGTTATAACAAACAACTCATCCATGCTGCTAGAATCCAGAATTACCATGCAAAGTGATGGTAAATTAGACGATGGTAACACTAAACCTGGAAAGAACAGAAACAAGATTGATTAAAAGTGACACTGAGCACAAAATAAATGAAGGGATTATTAAAATTCCTTGATTATACTCTAGTATAATCAATCTTTTGCAAAAAAAATATTGTTTAGGCTTTTACCAAAACAGTGGGACACCTAAGCCCACTAAAAATCCAAAGGGTATACGACAAGCCACTAAACACTATACCAGCTCAAACAATATATATCTTATCTCTTTGTGAGCTATCAGCACAATCCCAAAGCACTTAATCATGGGCAGAATGGTTTTACAATTATAATTGACTAGCAAATTGCCCATCATTAAAGGTGGCAGGTAGGGATGGAGCACTGTCACCTAGTGCCCTGCTGTGCCACCACTCTGCCTCTGGCCCCATGCCCCCCCCCACCCCCTCTGCATCTAGCCCCATGGCCCTCCCACCCCTGCATCTGGCCCCGTGGCCCCCACACTCATCCTGGTACAGCCCCGTGCACTGCCCCCACCCCATGCTACTCCACCCCTCACCGCCATAGGCTCCCAGAAACAGGCGGGGGGGGGCGGTGGCACCCAAC
>NW_005841948.1:1371010-1395192 GCF_000455745.1 Alligator sinensis
GCCGGGCCGGGCCAGGCAGCAGTGGCGGCAGCAGAGGGGGCGCAGCAGCAGGGGGCGCTGCCTCCCCTTCCCTTTCTCCCCTCTTCCCTGCCTCCCCCTCTCTGCCAGCTGTTGTTGGGGAAGGGGGAGCATCACGGTGGCTCCCTCACTCCCTCTGTCCATAACGCTCCAGGCCCTTGCAGCAAATCAGCGTGCGCCCTCTTGGCAACGCATGCACAGTTAGCCCAGAGCATTACGGACAGGCAGACAGAGAGACAAAGGCTTTTAATATATTAAAATGATAATATATAAATTAATCTAATTATATATACACACACACACACACACACATATATATATATATGGCTTAGTCTGTCTGTCTGTCTATCCATAACACTCTTGGGGGGCATGGCTCCCAGCGGGGTGTGGCTCCAGCCAGTGGTGCGTCAAGAATGTCCATCAAGAATGATGGGTGGCACGGGGCCAGACATGGAGCATCAGGGGGGTGGTGCAGGGTCAAATGAGGAACAGAGGCAGCGCAGGGCAGTGGGTGGCAGCAGCAGCTGCTGCATACAAGCTTTCCCCCCTCCCCCCACTCTTGGGAAGTGGCAATGGCACGGGGTGATGGGTGGCAGCACTCCATCCCTGCCTGCCCCCCACTGTCACTCTTGACAGGCAAATTGCTATGTAAAAGATAAAGGGGAAGGATGGAAAGGATTATGATTAAGAAAATATTAATGTCTCAAAATATTATAGGTCTTAAATTCTTATATTCTGCATTGAAAATAGGCTACCAAGCATTCTTAATTCTAATGCCTGTGTTTAAATTGATGATACTGAACAAGTAATTTAAATGGAGTTGGGCTGACTTGTAAGAGACAAGGAAATAACTAACATGTCACCACGTGGAAAATGACAAAATTAGTAGAGGAGAAAACCTTTCGGTTCTCATTCTTTTCAAAGGGCATTACAAACACTAAAGTATGTGGACACACAGCTATTAAAAAGTACTTGGATTTTAAAAGTACTGCTTTAAGCACATTGCTTTAAGATTTTAGTACTAATAACATGCCATTCATGTATTATCATTATTGCTATAAGAACATCTTTATATTATATTGACCAATTGTTTCTTCTCTTGCTAATATTCTCAGTTTCCATTATTACTTTACAAAATTCTAAACTGTTTAAGGTAAAAGCAAGGACAGCTACCTTGATGAGTTCCATAGGCAATGCATGGCGGGGGGGGATGTGCCTCGCCCCCAATTGGTTGACGCCGATGCCGGCTTCTGTGGGTGGTTGCCACTTGCCACACACCCCTCTCTGCCACTGGCTTCTGCGAGCGCTCACCGCTCACCACCCC
The DNA here is from genome assembly GCF_000455745.1 of Alligator sinensis. Classification (NCBI taxonomy): domain Eukaryota; kingdom Metazoa; phylum Chordata; order Crocodylia; family Alligatoridae; genus Alligator; species Alligator sinensis. The sequence goes on from NW_005841948.1 coordinate 1,372,353, forward strand.
ACTGCCACCCACAAACTGTGACCCCCTAGTCTTAGGAGGCACCAGTCAGCCATGATGAGTTGCAATCTCCATTTGTCTTCCTTGAAAAGAAGTTAGTTCCACATTAAAATATAGGTTCCTTCTAATCTTCTTTGAAAACTGCATTTAACACCTTGTTTCATCATGTACTATAGCTTTTTAATTCTGTAAACCCTGTTCTGTTTCTTGAATGTATCCAAATGTATAAAATAAGCATTAATAGGGAGTCAAAAAGAAAAATATAATTTACATGAGGGATTTTATTCTAAAAGAGAGGTTATCCTATTTCTGCATATAGGAGCACATGTGCTGAAACACAATAAATGTACGAAATAACAATGATTGCATAATAAAGATAAAACTGGTTCCTGAAAGAAGAATTCATTCTGCTAAAAATAAGGCATAGACTTAGTGAAATATTTCAGTATTTTTGCCATATATAAGAATTTTAGCCTAAAGGTAAAGTCAAACTAATTAATTTACTTGTATAGTATGGTGTTTTAATACAGTCATTATGTAATACTTTGTAGGCTCTTCACATAGTCTGACTGACATTTGTGGAACAGGACGGTATATTGCTCAGTACAGGCGTGTTCAAACTCTGACCTGCAGACCAAATGCAGCCTGCAAAGCTCCCCATGGGATGGGAAATTTGGCAGAAGGGGGGCAGTGGCCATTAATATGGTCACCCTACCCCCACCAAATTTCCAAACCCCAAGTCCTGCACTGCCAATTGCAGCTACACTACGCCCCCTCCCCAGCATCTGGATCAGAATCAGGTCATGCCCTCTTCTCCCCACAGGTTTGGGTTTAGGGCCAAGCCACTCCCCCTTTTCCCCACAGGGTAAGCCACACCTCCTTGCCCCTGCAGGGTCAGGTTGCTTCTAGGCTGCCCCACACCTTCTTCTGTGTAGCCAAAAGGTACCCACTGCACCAGCCAGATTGGGACCACTGGCAGGATCCAGCCTGCAGACAGATGGGGCATGGCCCATCTAGCCCACTGGGGAAAAGGGTTGAGCACCCTGGCTCAGTACATGGTACGGATACTAGGAATACAAGGTTCTAGGACCTACATGGACATTCAAATTCAACTCTAGGAATTTTCAGTGTTCTTTTCAGTGTTCACTCTTCTTAAACCAATATCATCCATTCCTTACTTCTCCAAGACTCCTGGCTGTTTGGACTCCTTAATGGAACCTAACATATTTGCCAAGCTCATTTGGCTTAGAGACAGACATTCAAAAAGTTTGACCCTGAATTTATTCAATTTTTTCAGATTAGGCTAACCTGGCTACACTAAATCAGTTTTGTAACCAGACACATGCCAGAAATGCTGACCCATGCCTGCAGTGGCTCAGGCTAGAAACTGGGCGTGCTAGAGCAGCCCTCTCTTTCTTCCACAGCATGGAACTGAAGGGGGCATGGCCAGGCTCTGGCAGGAGCTCTGATTAGCCCAGCAGGGAATTGATAACAGTGCTTATCGCCCAATTAGGAAAACAACAGAGGGATATTACCAGCTACTTGTTGATTCTGCCTGGTGATTCTACCTGTTGATTCAGCACAGACACCTCCAGCATGTGGTCTGCTAGCTAATACACAGATACCTCCTCAGCAAGTCAGAGGGGAAGCGGGAATTCCTGCTTAGCAGGGAGTGGTGAGGGGAGGTGGGGAGCAGCCCATAGTCTCTGTAGCTCCAGCCAGGAAGCAAAGGGGAGGGGCCAGCCCTGCTGTGAAGCAGAGCGCCCCACCCAGCCCAGAGAGCATGCCGGGATGCTGGGAGTGTCTGGTTTATCTTAAACCAGCAAGGGGTCTGGGACAGACATTGCAAAAACTGGTTTGAGCCAAATCAGTTATGTCTGATACTACATTCAACCAGGTTTTTCTCAAACCAGTCTCAGCCATTTTCAAACTGGTTTGTGCACTGAACATCTGTTCTGTTACAGGTTTAAACTAGTTTCTGATCACTTAAACCAGTTTATGTGTAATGTCTGTCCCTAGCCTTCAAGGCTCTAGCAGTATTGCAGTATGAGTCATGCTGCCTGTTTCTCCCCCTCCTCTTTACCTCTTTGAAGAGTACCTTTAATCACGTTTTCTTCACTGCCCAGCTGTACTTTCTTCAAAATCTCTCCCTTCTTCCTCCCATCATCCTGCTCCTTGGCATACTCTCATTAGTACAATTGTTCTCCAAGTAAAAAAGAAAATGAGTCAAGCGAGTGTTGAAAAAGAAGGGAGAATAGATTTTTTTTCCCAAAAAATACATTGGCCCTATCCATATACCTAGGAACTTATGCCTCTTATCACCACAATAATTAAGTGACTCACAAATAATTATTTTCTTAAAAATCCTTCCATGAGGAAGGAAAATAGTATCTCCATTTACAGGTAAGGAACAGAGAATGAGATTAAGCGGCTTGTCAATGCCACCCAGAAGGTCAGTCACAGAGTCCAAATCTAAATAAAAAAGACTCTCTGAGTCAAGAGCAGTGCAATTTTTATTTTTTTTTAACCAAAAAAGAGAACTGAATGGAGTAGAAGAGAATAGGGTGGGAGAACTTATTTGAAAAAGAACACAGAAAAAAATGAGAGGGGTAGAGGGAGAAGAAAGAGAGAGAAAATGAAAGCCACTGAAATACGAAAAAAATATATGAAAGATAATTAGACAAATATGGAAAATAGTATTTGTATCAGAAAATCTCTAAGAATCTGTGAGGGTATTTCTCATCACCAAAGCAGAGAATAAAACACATCTCCTGAGCCTTTTTCCAGACATTTATACCCTTCAAACATGAATTAGTAGTTTCATAGGTTGGTCAAAGATTATTACTCAACCACCTTGACACCTGTTATGCCACCTTTGAAAATATTCTGCAAAACAAAAGCAGAAACACTGCAAACGCTTTTGGATTAATTTGATTAAAGTTTAGTGCACACACATGACTGCAGGAGACAAATACTGAAGAAAAAAGCAATTAAAGTGTATAAAGCCAATGGCCTTTTCTACAGCAGAAAAAGAAAACATACTCTTTGTAGCCATTTTGCTTTTAAGCTCACAATGGCTTGAAAAGGAGGAAATATTTTGCCAGCTGATACATATTCATAAGCACCTTTTAAGTCTCCTGGATGAATGATTTATTATCAGTCCCAGTACAACCTGTTTGCCTGCTCACCCCAAAAACAACTAATTCTTTATATAATACATCTTAAAAAGTGAATAAGGGAGACCAGAATCTAAGGCGACTCCTTTAACCTAGTGAATACATTTTGCCACCTTGGCTGATGGTACCTTATTCTTTTATCAATACTGTTCTCCTGCTTATATTACCGGTGTGTTAAAATAACACAGAAATACTTCCCAAACAAGAAATGTGTTTGATAATCAATTAGCAGCTCAGGAAACAAATTCATTAAGATAAAAAGATGGAGTTTCATACTTATTTTGCTGCAAATTAATACATAGTTTGTTACCAAGGAAGCTACTGGTGGAAGCCAAAAGAAAACATTCATTTTAGGAGGCTAAGCTGTGATTAAAGGGAAAATCAAGCTGGGTAACAAACTCACTAGCTTCCATAGAACCTAATCCAATTCCCATGAAGTCACTGCAAGTCTTTCTATTAACTTCACCATCCATTGGACTGAGTCTAGAAATATTATCATCACCAGTATTTGCGCACTGATGGCTCCCAGAAGCCTCAAGCAGGCCAGGTTCCCATAGTGCCAGGTGTTATACAGACTGATGAGAAGACAGTCCCTGACCCAAACAGTTTATCATCCAAAGGAAAACACAACATAGAACAAGGTTTCAACACTAAAGTGATTTTCCAATTAACTAATGCATCTCTAGTCAGTATGGTTTATTGTGAAGGTCTCCTGAAGATGTCAATGGCTTCTTGCCTAGCTGCTGTGTCTGACCCCCACCAACAAATTCAATCAGGTGGATAATAGAAACACTTTTGCCCTTTATGGGTTGTGGGTCCTTTTTCTTGCCCTGTTTAGGCTCCTAAATACCAAAACCACCAAGAGCTCAGCTGATGTGGGGTGAAGTGGGTATGCCAGTAGGAAGGAACAGGCTGCAAGCAGATCTAGACAAGTTACAGGGGTGGGCAGATGAGAACAGGACTGTTACCAAATCTGCCCATTACTTTGGAGTGTGCTCATTTATTAGGGATAGTTTCTAGGGTCTTGGTGATTCTGTCAATGTGCTGCTTGTGTTACTATGCGGAGCTGTATTTCTCCCTTCTGCAAGCCCTGACCCCCAGTGGAGCTATCTTGCAGGACTCAATCTCAATGGGCTGGGTTCCTCCAGTCACCAAATCAGTCATACACACAAACACACACAAATTAACGTGACACGCCTGACCTGGCCGGGCTGATCAGCATGGACAGGCTGACACCCTCATATGCCAAGAATCAGTTCATAAGAGCAACAATAAAATGCAGTCAGACACAAGCACACAGGTAAACAGAATCCCTCTGAATCCGGCTGGGTGTCCAGCTGACACCCTCATGGGCCAGCATTCAGTTCATAAGGGCACGTCTGAGTCAAACTGGGTCAATCAGCCTATACAAGCTGATCCCCTTATGTGTTTCAAACTCAGCACGTCCCAATCTTTGGCCTCTTGATGAGCAGACCCCACAATAATTTGGGCTTCACAGGGATCTTTAGCATAGGTAAAAGAAGCGTTGCTGCAGAGCACGGGAGGAAAGAGAAGCAGAGAAGGAAAAATATACCCAATTACTACCAGTTTGACTATAAAAGTTATTTATTGCTAAGCATATGAAATATATAATAGTACTAGTAGTAATAGACATGCAAAAGAAAAACAAACACCAACAATGACAATACTACCCTGGTTTCACTAAGTATTTGGGGAAACTTAGCTCAAGCTTAACTGATACAGTTCAGGTTCAGAAGTTTATGCCTAGAAAGAAGACAGAGAACGCTGGGATCTCACCTAGTCCACGGTACTCAGGCTGCAAAGCTGACAGGCACAGTCTGTAGCACAGTCCTTGAAGGGAGAGATGATCTGTTCTTCCAGCGTCCCAAGAACGACAGGGGATGGTGTCAGCACAGGGGTTTTCTTCTTCTCCTTCTTTCCTCCTGCTTCTACTTCTTTTCCTTCCTTTTCCTCTTCCTCTTCTCCCTCTAGCAGCACACACACTTACAGATTTTTATACCCTCAGTTCAGCTGCTTCGAAGCACCCTCAGTAGTGTAAATCATTGTCTTTTCTATTGACAAGGGGTTATCTGGTTTGGACCATCTCAGGAAACTGATTGATAATCAGGAAACACTTAAGATTAGGGAGTAACCCAAATACTTGGGAGCCAGCTTGAAATTCCTATGGGTGGCAGATATACTGATGGGATATCTCATGGTTTCTTCAGGAACAATAGATAGCTTGCAGCATCAGGATTTTGGATTTTTACTTGTTGTGCACAAGCCTCAGCTTAGCATGACTTTTCCAGATCTTACTATAGTCTTTTAACAGACTTAAAACAATTATTGGGGTGCTCATAACCTTTTGTGGAGAGGACTCCCACCAGTCGTCTCGGGAAAGATATGACAACACCTGGGATTAGGGCTCCAGCAGGCTGGATGCTGTGATGAACCCTTAACCATTGTTCAAATGTTGCCCATACCCCCTCTGACTCGGTCTCTTGCCTCAGCATTCCCTAACCCGGCAACCGAGTTTTAGTCAATCAAGTTTAAATAGGCCTCCCATAGTGGGACCGGGGAATGTACGGCCCGAGATGCCTATTAAACTTAGAGCTGTGTGTGTGTGTCTGGGGGGGAAAAGTCCTTAGTAAATCCAGATTAGAACTGGTCTGATAAATGCTGAGCTGGGTGTGTGTGAACATGGGTTGATTAACATTGGAAGCACAGATTCCCCATCATGCAGTGCTCCCCTGCTTCTCTGGTCCCAGAATTCACTGCAGTCTCTGCTTCAGGCTTTCTGTTTTCCATCTCTCATGTAAATGAGACCTAGGGCAGTTGATTCACTCGTCACCCTTATCTGGTGAGGGTCTTAGGTGCGTCTCTCACTGCATCTTAATCAGTTTCGTTTAGGTAGAGGAGGGGAGGGGGGTGAGTCCTTTGTGAGTCAGACAGACTGCATCCTGTACCAGGGTTCCCCAAGAATACAGAGCTGAGACGTAACAGGACGGGGTTCAACACTGACAACTGCAGGGTACTGCACCTGGGGAGGGGGAACCAGAGGCACACCTACAGGCTAGGGAACTCCCTTCTCGCCAGTGTTGAGACAGAAAAGGATCTTGGAGTCATCATTGATGCCACAATGAAGATGGGCTGACAAAGTGGGGACGCGGTCAGGAAGGCCAACCATACCTTGTCGTGCATCCACAGATGCATCTCAAGCAGGTCCAAGGAGGTGATCCTCCCCCTCTATGCGGCACTGGTCAGGCCACAGCTGGGATACTGCATCCAGTTCTGGGCACCACACTTCAGGAGGGATGTGGCCAATATGGAGAGGGTCCAAAGGAGGGCCATCCGCATGGTCAGGGGGCAGCAGGGCAGGCCCTACGAGGAGAGGCCGAGGGACCTGACCCTGTTCAGCCTCCACAAGAGAAGGCTGAGGGGGGATCTAGTGTCAGTCTACAAACTAGTCAAGGGGACCAGCAGGCATTGAGAGAGTCCCTGTTCCCCCGAGCATTCCCGGGACTTACAATAAACAATGGACACAAGCTAGCGGAGGGTAGTTTCAGGCTAGACATTAGGAAGTGCTATTTCACTGTCAGGGCGGCTAGGACCTGGAACCAACTTCCAAAAGAAGTGGTGCTGGCTCCTACCCTGGAGGTCTTTAAAAAAAAATGCTGGATGAACATCTGGCCGGGGTCGTTTGACCCCTGTACTCTTTCCTGCCACAGCAGGGGGTCAGACTTGATGATCTGCTCAGGTCCCTTCCGACCCTATGAAACTATGAAACTAACTATGAAACTATGAACTAAAGTTTTATAGGCAGGCTTAAGTCAAGTCACAAGCTAAAAGAGATGAATGAAAAGCCCCTGTAGACCATAGCCCAGGTCTGACAGAGGAAGTACTTCATTTTGCCTAAGTTTCTGTTTAACCAATAAAGCTGCACTCTGAGGCAAGGGCCTGAAACTCACTGTGCTATGACCCCGACATTCCTTGGGCTGATCAGTTGTGTGCAACTAACCATTAACCAAACCCTGAATAAGACTGAGGCAGGCTATAATTTGGAATTAATCTTCTCAGGTTATGAAAAGCCTGTAATTTGCAATATCCAGGGTCTAGACATTTTTCAACATATAATTGTTGTAAACAGCATGTAAGATAATTCACTTTTTTCAATTCTCAAAATATCTAATTTTGGAGGTGAGGGTCCCTCCACTGTTAAAATATTCAACCTGTTTTTCAGCACAATACGAACAGCTGTTAAAAAGTCAAAGTGCAAACTTTTTCCTTTAACAGCAGTGGGGAAGAAAGAGAAAGGCAAGGCAACATACCATCAAATTGATTAGAGAACAATTTAAAGTTTGCTAAGGAAAGAAAAAAGCATACAGACATCTGGGATGAGAGGGATCAATTTTACTCTTTCTTGCATATGCAATGCTCCGTTGAAGGTCAGACTCCAGGATCTGTTCCAGGACAAATAAAAACTAAAATGTCTTATGGTCACTTGAATTTTGCATGCCATTTCCTGTTTCTTTATGGCAGGGCAGAGTAGGACTGGACTATCCGGCTTCAGCTTGGCCACTATGCAGCCCACAGGGCTGCACACTGCACCAGCCATATGCTTTGGGGTGGGCCCCCTGAAACCCCAGCTATATGGGGTCTGGAAGCCCAGAGAGGTTCCACACAAGACATTCCCAGGGCTTCCAGGTTTCTTGGAGCTGAGAGCCTAGGTACTCAGAGCCCAGGCTGAAGTGGGATCTTCCAGAGTGGGATATCCTGGTTCTGCCTTAGTGAACTTAGAAGCCCTAGGACTCATGTCACAAGCCAAAGTCCAAAATGTAGATGCCACTGAGATCCTCAAAACACTTGCTCAGCTGCCACCCAAGCAAGCCCACAGGTATCTAAAAATCTTTGGGCTGTGGGGTACATACATTTCTTCTAGTTAACCCATTAAAACCACCCAAGCCCTGATATTGCTAAGCTGTTCAGAACCCTTGCTCATTATAAAGCACCAGTGAGATTTTAGAAATAGGCACCAGTCTGCTTATCTTGACTGCAGGACCAATTTGGTAAATGTTCTCAGTACAAGCTTGCCAGATCAGGTCTTGCACAGAAGACAAGCATAAATGAGATTTTTTGAAGAGGCTGTAGGTGCATGCCCCAAACCAAGCAAAGGAATTTGGAAACAGGTCTCTTACCTTTGAGGTGAGTGCTCTAATTACTGAACTAGAGACTATAAAGAGATGAGTCTCCCTTTCAGTATCTTTTGTTGAAGCTATTTCCTCTGTATGAATAATTAAACATTCAATGGAACAAGGTCTGAAACCTGACACTTCCACATGTCAGGTGAGTGCCTAACAACCAAGCTGGAGAATAACTCTATCAAAATAATTAAATTATTAGACCACAGTGAGAAAGTGGAACAGTTTTAGCCAAAAGATTGACAACAGCCTACACAAAAGCTCCAAACATCCTTGGGATGTGAGAGATCTAGATTTGAGTCCCTACTCCAAATAAGAAATAATGGGGATTTCAAAGCAGGGCTCCCACTTTCCAAGATACCGGATAGAATATGGAAAAGTCTTTCGTGGGCTGACTGGGTTTAGGTACCCAGCTCCAGGTGAGGGAACATGGATAACAACACCAAGCAGAGTTATGCACTCAAATGCCTTGGAGTAGAAGAAATTGCTCATCCCTCCCCCCACCAACCTGTCTCCTTATCATTTCTTACTGGCTAGTTTAGACAGTTCACAGATCAGCCTAAGGGCTTCAGTGAACCTCATTCTTTGGTGCCCTTTTCTCTCCATGTATTGTAAGCCCAGCTGTCTAACTTCAGGCTGAAAATTTGAGGAGGCAGTACAGAATCTAAAATTTAAGCAAAGCAATGCCCACATCCTCCTGGGCCCAGGGACAGGTCCCCATCCAGGATGGCCTACTGGTCAAGTAATCAAAAAGTATCCCTTCCACTCTGAGAATCTCTCTACATTTGAGATTTTTGAGTCCTTTCTGAACTTCCCTATTTTTATGCTTTTAAGTGTCACCTTACTATATATTCTTGTGCGATTCTGTTCCTGTGGCCCCCAACCACTAAGTTGGACAGCCCTGCCCTTGAGGAAGGCCACAGATAGGGAGTAGCTTAGTTCTTACGGAAGGCAGGGTAGATTTGCACCTTACAGACTGGTAGCTTTCGCTGGACTCAAGGCATCCCTACATAACTTTTGTGAATTGATTGGCACCCAATTTTAAAAACAAATTTATATGTTACAGTGCCTCTCTCAACACAGGGTCTGGGAAGTAAATGTGGTGGATCATCCAAACAGGGATAAGCCTAAGCCTGACTCATCTGTTTAGCTCTTCATACCTTACTTATATCCTCACACCCTATGGCACCCTTCAAGGGCTCTGGCATCACCCCAGGGTGCCCCAGTACTCTGGGTGAGAATTACTGATATAAACTAAAAATCAATGTGCAAGAGAGTGTGTCATGGGAGCATATAAAGTAGGGCTGTGCAAAATTTAGCCGCCAGTTTTGTTTCAATGCTGTTTCGACCCATTTCAAGGTTGAAACAGCAAAATCAAAATGGAACAGATATAGTCAAAACAGCCTCAAAACAAAATGAGGCAAGTTGAAATGTTTCGCTGTTTCGACATTTCTCCCATAGGCTATAATGGGGAAGGGCAAAACAGCTTATAACTTTGTCGTTTCCAGCCTGATTTGGATGAAACTCGCAGGAATGGTAGCCCCTTATGAGGGCATGGAGCCTGTCAAGTATCAAGGAGATAGGTGCAGGGGTTTGGGGGAAACTGTACCTCAAGCTGTAGACAAGCAAAACTCGTGACATGGGTGACACTGTGTGTATTAAGGTGCAGCAGGGTGTAAGCTGCAGACATGCTAGCCCCCGCTGAGGCTACAAAGCCTGCCAGCTGTCAAGGAGATAGGTGCAGGAGGGTTCTGGGGCCCTGCACCCCTAGCTGCTGACTGGCAAAACTCATGACATGGGTGCTTGGCAACTGACTGTCTCTGTCTTGGGGCAGAAGCAGTTCCTGGCTCTGTATTGATCATTTCCTCTCCTTAGTCTGTGGTTTTGTAAGTGTTAATCCTTGCTCATTAACTTGTAATCCTCACAAACTACTGTGTACTGAGCTGTTCCCTGAGTGAATCATGACTGATTGCGTAACACAGTAGCTAGCTAGCACAAGCACCTGTGTCACAAATTTTGCCTGTCAGCAGCTAGGGGTGCAGGGCCATAGAACCCCCCTGCACCTATCTCCTTAACAGCTGGTAGGTTTTGAGGCCACAGCAAGGCCTAGCAGCCAGACCTGCAGTAGTTCCTCCCCCCAGCCCATGCCCCAAGACAGACACAGTTGCACAAGCACCCATGACACGAGTTTTGCCTCTCAACAGCTAGAGGTGCAGGGCCCCAGGACCCAGAAGTCCCTGCACCTATCTCCTTGAAAGCTGGCAAGCTTTGTGGCCTCAGCAGGGGCTAGCATGCTTGCAGTTTTCACCCTGCTGCGCCTTAACACACAGTGTCACCCATGTCACAAGTTTTGCTTGTCCGCATCTTGAGGTAGTTTCCCCCAAACCCCTGCACCTATCTCCTTGAAACTTAGCAGGCTTCATGCCCTCAGAAGGGGCTACCATTTCTGCACATTTCATCCAAATCAGGCTAGAAATAACAAAGTTATAGGCTGTTTTGTCCTTCCCCAAAACGGTTTCACCGTTTCAACCCTGTTTCAACAGAACAAAATGGAACAGCTGTTTCAAATCGAAACAAAATTCAAAACAAAGTGCTGTTCCATTGAAACGGCAAAACACTGATCAAAATGGAACACTGCTGTTTCGCACAGTCCTAATATAAAGGTGAACTACTAGCATGAGACAATCTTCTTGCATAGCTCCATTTTCTGTCTCCTGCATACACCACTCCAAACATTAAAAAAAAGCTGCAGTGCTACATGATTTCTATCCCTACCACATCTCCTTTCTTGCCCACCAATGATCTGAGCCTGAGTTAGCCTTAACTAAAAGCAGGGCAAACTTGCTAAGCCTCAACTCTGCCCCTAGTTGACTGACTCTAAAGCTAAGTACAGACTTTCAAAAAAGCCCGAATCAGATTTGCACTAATTTTCATGACTTTTTCTAAGTGCCCTAGATTACATCAGGAGCAAACAAAATTCACTTTCACCCAGGAGTGGGGGGGAAGTAGGGAGCACAGAGGCAGCCTGCAAATGCCAAGCCTAGCCAAGCAGCCAGCCACTCCAATTGGCCAGCATGACCCAAACCCTGCCCCCCTCACCAGCTCTCAGCAGCCACTCAGGGAGAGAAGGTAGAACGGAGCCCCCCCCCTGCCCCCACCCCCCAGCTATGTTTGCTCAAGTTTGGGTGGGCCAGGGCCAGGTTGTACAGCTGTCCACTGGACGGGGAAGGGAGAACTGGGGGTGGAGGGAAGCTGAGCATCCTCATTCTCTGGGTCCTCCCCAGTTTACTGGCTTGTGTCTGCGGAGGGGAGAAGTGGGAAGGGGCTGGGCTGAGGCAGACCAGGTGTGCAAATTTTTTTCTTCAATCATTTTTCACTCCCTCCCCACCCATGGTTCCCAGCAGAGAACCACATGGGTCCAAGCCACAGCTCCTGTCTACAGCTGTCAGCAGCAGCCAGGTGGAAGGTCAAGGGGCAGAGGAGAGAGGAGCCCCCCCACCACCAGGCAGCCCTGGACCCTCCCTAGACCCAAGCAAGCATGAACGACGCATGCCCCTGGTGGCTGGGGGGGCATGGCGGTGGCGGGAGTGGCCATGCCCCGAGCGACGGAAGCGCGGCAGTGGTAAGTGGAGGACCTCCCTCAGACACCGCCAGCAACCTGAGGTCGGCAACCACCCGCAGACGCTGCCGGCAGTGGCAGCCAGCAGGGACCATGGACTGCACGCAGACACCACCAGTGCTGTTGGCAACAGGGTGGCGAGCAGTGACCATGCCTTTTTATAGAGGGTGCACCACCATGCTCAGGGGATACATGTGCATCCATGTACACCCTCTATGCATCACCCCTGCAAGCAAGCAAGCTGGGAGAGGGGCCCATGTGGCAGGAGGCTCTGTGCCCCTCACCATCATAGCTGGGCTGCTTGCATGGTGGGAGGCTCTGTTTCCCCACCCTCTGCCCCCAGTTTCCAGTGAGATGGAGAGCCACTCAGGTCTAAGCCACAGCTCCTGTCTGCAGCTATCAGGTGGTCAGGTGAGGGATGTGGCAGAACAGAGTCCCACACCATGCAGGCCCCCCATTTTGCTGGCTTGAGGCCAGGGCCACATGATGTGAGGTTACACTCCCTCTTCCACCTTGCCACCCGGCTGCTAGGTTGCCACAGGAGCCACAACTCTCCATCATGCCAGGAACCAGGGGTAGTGGAGAAGAGCCCCCTACCACATGGACCCATCCCAGACCCTCCCCAGCAAGCTGGAGGCCAGAACAGTGAGGGCCTCCCCCCCCGCAATTCCTGAGCCAGCAGATAGCCACATAGGTCCACATAGGTCCATGGCTCCTGCCTGCAGATGCCAGGCAAGCAAACAGGGGGGAGGGCAGGAAGAAGGAAGCAGAGCCCCCCACCGTGCAGACCAGGCCCACTGTGCTGGCTCGGGGCTGGGGCTGCTTGGTGGGGGGCTCCTCTCCCTGCCTTCCCCCACACCTAACTGCCTGAAAACTAGATGCAGGGAGCAGGGCTGTGGACGGAAGCTATGCTGCACCAGATAGCGAGGGAGTGGGGAAGCCCATGCCACATGGCCCCCCACCTCCAGCTATGTTGCCCAGGGTGGGGGTTGGGGACCTTTGCTCCCTCCCCCTCTGCCCAGCCCATCTAGCAGGTGCAGGCAGAATGCAGGGCTGAGGAGCAGAGGCTTTGCTGCCTCTGCTCTGACAGCCCAGGGGCAGGACCTGCCCAGCCAGGCACTCAACCAGAGCAGATGAGCACAGGCCAAGGCTAGCCTGTCCACCCTGCAAGGAGGGGTTAGTGGGGCAACCACAAAGGCTTCTGGGATGCAAGGGGACTGTGACCTAACTTGGGGGGGGGATGAATCTGGTCAAACCTAAACTTATAAAATCTGGTACTACATCTATCTAGGTCTATCTTACACCAGGTTCCACCATTTTTAACTGGTCTTTTTGCACTGAACTTCTGTTCTGTTACAGGTTTAAACTAGTTTCCTATCACTTATACCAATTTATGTTTAAGTTCAGTATCTAGCTTAGTACTGTATATCTTGTGGAAAAGCACTGTGGGAGTCTTTAAAAGGTGTTCCAGGTGAGGGGAAGGAGTGCTTTAATTAGAGTAGCTTTGATAGTTGCTCTGATTAAAGTGCCCACAACATTACATATATTCAGCATCCCAAGCTTCAAAATGGCATCAGGGGCATGTTAACTAAAGCTCATTCATGCTTTAGTTAAAGCACCCCCACCACCATTTTGAAGCATGGGGACACTAAATGCACATGATGTGGAGGCTGCTAGAGTATGCTAATAAGCACATTCCAGCAGACTTAATTAATCGTGCACATATATAGGTGCCCTGTGAGACCACACTGTCTTAGACTACATTTTGAGTTCACAGTACATCTCGACTCTTACACAACACCTCACAAACCAAAACTACCTTTTTTTCCTGAGGCCCTAAACAGAAGTGGAAGGATACTGAAAACAGTAGATAAATCAGATCTTAAAATGGTCCTTGTGCAAAGCAGCTGCTTTGTTCATACACCCTGCTTAGAACTGAATCATATATTTATTATGAAGACTGTATATTGTATCAGCATCAATAAACGGAAAACTGACATTATTGGCAATTGACTTTTTTTGGCTGATGTGGCCGATAATGTCACCAATAAATGCCGCATGCATGTGAGCAGCCATGGTGCAGCACGCAGGCAACCAGGAGCACAGCCTGGCTTCTTGGACAGCAGCATCTGGCTGGTAAGTCTGCTGGGAGGGTGCAGACTGAGCCCCCTACAGTGAAGGAGGGACTGGAGCTGGCACTGGGGCAGGGTGGGCCACGGGACAAAGCCATGAGTGGCTTGTCCGGGAGCACAGGGGGTGGCTCCTGCCACTGCACACACCCCAGGAGGTGCAGAAGGGCGTGTGGTCCTTGGATATGTGCACAGGGCAATGATGGGCTGCTTCTGTAGGCTGGGGCCAGGGGCAGAGCTAGGCTATTCCTGGCAGGGGGGCTGGGCTGGAGCTGTGCTTGGGGCAGGCAGTGGCAGCACTGGGAAGGGGGGCTACGGTGAATTTTGGGGTGTCTGTAGCCCCCGCATAGTTCCCCTCCCAGTGCTGCCACCAGCAGTCCCAAACAGCCCCAGACCAGTCTTCCCACCAGGAAGAGCCTGGCGCTGCCCCAGCCCCTGCCTGCCCTTACCCCATGCACAGATCTGGGGGGAACACCCCCTCCAGGCCCTCCCAGAGTGCATGTAGTTGTGGGAGCTGCCCCTGCCCCCCCCCCGGACAACCCACTCATAGCTCCATCCCGTGCCCTGCCCTGCCCCAGCTGTGCAGTGACTGCCCATTAGACACTAGAAATTTTAACAAGTTTTTATCAAAAAAATTCTTAGTAGAGCTGAGTGTTGTTCTGTTAGTAAGAGCAGCTTTAAGAGGTGCATTTTTGCCAAACATGATTTAATCCTTATTAGTCTTAACCACAAGTCTCTAGTTAGGGACATCTGTGTTTGCTATTTCCCCTCATTTGACCAGATCAGTCTAGTCTAAACTGGGATTTGCCCTTTTAAAAATCTAGATTTGATATCGATTCAGAGTCCACCTTAATCAACAGAAATAAGCTGGGAAAGGGGGAAATTAGAAAATACAAACTGGTGATATAATTTGTAATCACATTGTGATCACTATTCATTGCTCAGGAAAAAGGTAGATGGAAGATTTAAGGAAAAAATGAAGTGTATTATCATTTGAGGGGTAAATAATTAGGATTTATTTCTAGCCTGAACACTGGTGACTATTGCAATCACAAAAGCAGAAGAACAGCAATATAGATAGAACAGCAATGCAAAAGAATTTGACCACATGTACTACTATCTTCTGCCCAACAGACAGCTAGAAATTCAGAAGCACGTGTCACAGCAAGAAGTTCATGTCAGCTAATCAATGTCTATAAGCAACATTTTTCATTTCTTACATGTGCTCTGCCCTGAGTTAAAATGTACAAAAAATACAGCATCTCTCTGCCACTGAGAACAAATTATGTTTATAGAATAAGACAATCCATTCATTGGTCTCTGAATCTCATACTCCTCCAAGGAGCATCACAAATCTACATGGTTTCCAAGCACTGGATTTGGATGTAGCTGCAAAATTTGGGAGTTTGTGTGGCTGGTTTGTTTGTTGGTTTCTTTGTTTTGTTGTCTTCTTAAAAAAAATTCCATGGAATCAGAGCATTCTCCTTTGACTTTTCCTCAGAAAAGGCTCAAATGTTTAAGCTCTCTAGCCCTTTTCAACTTAAATAAATTAAAGTAGTCCCAGTTATCTTACCATCTAGATAACAGCAGAAAAATAAGACACTTTCTTTTGAAGATTTACTATCAGAAAAGCACGTGGAATTGTGAGTCTGTGCTGTCTGGAAAGTTGAGAGGGAGAGATGACATCATGACTTAAGGAGTTGCTCATTACTTCGCGTGGTCTTCTCTTCTGTTTTTCTAACGGCCACAATGCACAGGTCTGAGCAAAGAAGCCAACTTGTAAATGTGGACAGCAGCAGGTGGAAATGGAATGTTATACAAGGGGTGCTGACAGAAAGAAGTCAATTGATTGAGGCCGGGACAAAAATAAGAAGAGGAGGCAAGAGCAGTCTGGGCTTTACACTGGTTTAGGTGAAATGACTTTGCATTCTGTTGAGCTAACAAATGGAGCCTGCTAACCTGAAAACTCTCTGGAGATATTGATTAGATTGAAAAATCACAACTACAACTGTTACATGAGAGAAAATTACTCCCCTCACTACTGCAATCAGTAAGGTTGCAGAGAGGAAATGTGAAGGAGGGCACTATCATTATCTTTAATGGGTAGCACTGCTGACCCTTTAGCCGTAGGAAAGTTCAGCCTTGTTAGTACATGACATGACATGGTTGGCTCAGTGCAAAAAAAAAAGTTAAAAAAAAGAAGAGGCAGAAAACTATAACAAAGAAAACTGTAAACAGGTGGTCTTCACATAATCAGATAATGGAAAACAGAACATGGAAGAGATGTCATTCATAAGACTACACAGTTATTGACTAATAATGTACCATGTATTATTATATATACATAAATACAATCCTTGTACATAAAGATTTTTTTTTCTTTTAGTATATTACATTGTGATTGCCAATTGTTTGCCAACCGTTGATCCTTCTGGATCATGACACTTGCATGAAAGGTCACACAGACCTTCGATACAAATCCCTAGGCAGGAGTTTTGGAGGAGTGGAGGCTGCCTAGACCTTCCATCCCCCGTTCAGGCCACTGAGACGGAATCTAATGGCCAGACTGAGTCCAGACATATGGTGCCTCCATGGCTGTATTTGTGTAAGCGTCCAGGAATTGAACCCAAGCCTCCTTTGCAGCACACAAGGATTCTACCACTAAACAACAGGGGACCCCATGATCATCAATTATTCTTAGAGAAATTGCATGAAAGAACAAAATTGCAAAAAAAACCAAACTGTGTTCTACCTTTGGAATAGAAAATAATGACAACCTTTTACTGAACAGACAGGATGTATGCTCATTCTATAAAGAAAATGTCAAATTAATTTAATTTACTCCAAGACACCATTATAAAGAAGATAAATTGTTCGTATTCTTTAACCGCAATGAAAGGAAATTACAGTTTACATATATATACCATATACCCATCATGACAAAAAGTAACACTTTGCCAAAAGTTCCTATGTAGGCATGTACAACAATTCAGATTCCATTATTCTCATTATGAGTACATCACGATCCTGCTGTATATTAATTGTAAGTGTATGTATATAACAAGGAGCTTTGTGCTCCTGTTACTTTAAGACAAGAAACACTGAGGACAGGGCTCAGGTCAAGGGAAGGTACCTGACCAGAAGTAGGCTGCGCTTAGAGAGTATATAAACGCAGGGCCTGAGCTGGAGCAGGCAGTCTAGCCCTAGAGGCCATGGAAGGAAGAGCTACTGGCTCATACCAGGGATACACCTGAGCCTGGGAACAGGGCAGGCAAGTAGAATATTGTGGACTGGCCTGGAGAATACCAGTGGTTTGGGACTGGGACTAGCAGGGGAGGTTGGAGGTCCCAGAAGGCCTTAGAACACGGCCAGAGTCTGAGAACAGGGCAGAGGAGCATAGGAAAATGGACTAGAAAGCCCAGCACCTAGAGAGGGGGAGAGACCGGGCTGGAGGGAGAACCCAGAGAGGGGAAAAACCAGGGCTAGAGAGACCACTGAAATGACTGAGCCCAGAAGCAGGGCAGAGCCCAGGAGTGAGGTGTTAATGGATTGATCGGTAACATCTGTGAGGTTTGGGTGTGCCTGAAAGGGAAGATGAGGAGGCCATGAAATTAGCATTTAAGAAGATGAGCAATTAAACCATAGCATAGCTTGTGAGTAGATGAGAGCTTGCTCAGGGATCCCCAGGGTAGCCTCCCTTTTCTGAATACATGTATATATCAAGGTGTGGCTGGCAAGCTGAAAGGGAGGTGTCTGCAAGAACAGGGTGAACAGAGGCTAAATGGCCACCAGGGGGCATCATGGCCACCCATGGAGCAGGCCTTTGTTACAGTGTCATGCTTTTAAAGAATAACTTAAATTTACACATGACCTATTTGAGAAACCACCTCTCTTTGTGCGCTCTCTCTCTCTCTCCCCCCACACCTAACAATTAAATGGGCTTCTGACAGACTCACTCAGGTCTAGATTCTGGCTGCAAGCATTTCTCAATCACTCTAAAATGTGATTATTTGTATTCCTGGAGCAGCTTGAAGCCATAATTACTAATCAGGGCCACATAATGGTACACTCTGAACAAACAACATGAGTTTCTGGATCTCCTTTACCCATTTCCAATATGCTTCATGCAATAATTTCCAGCTGCTGAGTATATTAACATTTGTAGACAATTTTCCTTCGTTAAATTAGATTTTCATCACTAAATTAAGCTTTGTTTACTGTGCATGCTCTCTAAATAAAAACAAGAAATCTGTCAAAAAGTTGGATAATGCAATGGTAATAGGCCATTTGGGGCTTGGTCTCTCTTCCTCTTAGTAGATTGTCTCTCAGGAATATGCCCTCTGTCCAGAATGCAATAACTATTTTACCTTGAGCACTGCTAGCAGTGTAATTCAACTGTCTCCACTGATTAAGAATGGAAGTAGAAGGAAAGTTATAAAGTAACATATGAAATTCTCCAGACTATAAAGTAGTTTAAAAACAAAGACCAGTATCCCAAACTGATACAGTAAATGGATAGGGAACCATTAGAAATCATTTGTTTTATTAGAGGTGCCAGATAAGGCAAGATAATGGTTACGGACAGAAGTTACACATAAGCTGGTTTTAAGTGATCAGAAACTGGTTTATACCTGTAACAGAACAGAAGTTCAGGGCACATAAACCAATTTCAAAATGGCTGAAATTGGCGTCAGATAAACCTTGTTGAATGTAGTATCAGACTTAACTGATTTAGGTCAAACCAGTTTATGAAACCCAGACCCCTTCCTTGTTCAAGTTAAATCAGTCCCACAGCATCCTGGCATTTTGCGGCCCTGGGCTGGACTGTCTGCTCCAAAGAGCAGGGCTGGCTCTGCCCCTCTGCTGCCTAGCTGGAACAGTGAGGGCTGGCTCACTGGCTACACTGTCTGGCTCACTGCCCCCCACAAGCAAACCCCTGCTGGGATCTGGAGCCAGGAAGGGGGCTAAACTTCCCTTCCCCTGCATACTGAGCTGCCCTACCCTGCTTACTTAGTGCGGGTTGCAACTGTGGACTACAAATCCCACAGGAATCTGGAAGCAGGAAGAGGAAGTGATGAGCAACCCTGCCAAATCCTGTTGCTGCGGGTCTGTACTGAAAATCCCAGAGACGTTGTGGGCAGCAGGAAAAGGAAGCAAACACACAGTCCATGCTGGCTACATGCCAGAGAGCCATGCTCTAGCACCCCTCGGCTTCTGACCTGAGACACTACAGGCATGTGGCTGCATTTCCTTACTCACAAGTTCATTTGTTTATTGGTTCAATCTTTGCAGCTTAGACTAACCAGAAGACTGAATCAATGCAGCTTCGGCCTTTTTGACTGTCTGTACTTAGCCAATATATTCAGCATGCATTGGAGTTTCTCTATTATTTCCAATTTCACCTTTAGGTACAAGAAAAGTCCAATATTGACAGAACCTTCTCTGGGAAAATTAGGCACAGTGTTCCTGGAAAACGGATTTGGAAAAATGAGATTCTTGCTACTCACTGTTGTTTCCTGGGATTCATAATGAAAAGGGTGCAATACGTGTTCCTCAGAATTCTGACAAAGGAGCAGCAAAATTCAGTTTGAATTAGATTTCTTCCTATGTCCCTTTCTCCATGTTCTCCTCTGGGGTTTTAAGCTCCTAAAGGGATACTCCTTTATTACCTAAACACCCATAGTTAGGTTCCTGCACTAGGGCTGCCTCCCCTCTTAAAGGGCCAGGCTGTCCTGTTACACTCTTATTGGCATTGAATTTATCTCCACTTGCTGGCTGCAGCCCGATTGTGAAGGAGTTGAAAATGTTGGCGTATATCACATGCCCCTAGGTTTTTCTAGTTTTGTTGATGGATACTAGTGAGATTATATGCAAATGGCTACCTTCACTGAAAAAGGCTGATAAATTCCATCCCAGGTGGGCTTTGCAGTTCACAAGCGTGAGCAAAGCATTCTTTATTAGTTCCCATGCTACCACTGGAATCAGCCAAAGTGAACCAAGGCAGGCAACTGCTACTGCTTGTCAGCCTCATTTAGAATTTTCTGTCCTAGCAACCTAATAACGTTTGGATTCCTCATCTGGGTCTGTTGTTTGCTTGGTACTTTGTTGCTTTGAAGTCTTATGCTATTTTTTTTAGGATCTAATGAACATGATTTTACCTATGGCCCAAATGCCTAGGTAGTACCATAGATACAAAGAAGTAAATACAATTTCATAGCAGAACCTAGCTGTAGAATATTTGAAATGCTAATGCTTTATTTAACTTCAAATATTGGAGAACTTTTAAAAATAAAACAATTCGAAAGCCTAGACTGTCCAAGAGAATAGCAGATATATTCACAACAGTGGGTCAAATGCAGATGTTCAGCTTTGCTGTCATGTTTTATGAAGTCAGTAGAAGTCACTAAATGATTTACACTAAGGTCATCTATTATCCTGTATTTCAGCATTTCTCTTGAGTTAGCACACAGAGTATCCAGGTCAAGTCTTCTTCAATTAAAAGATTTCAGGTGTTTACATTCTTTGTCAAAACAAAGGATAGATAAGTTTAACATAAGCATTTTATTTTTAATAAAGCAGAACGTTAGATCTTAAAACCTTTTCCAGTTCTTAGTATATAAAAAAGCAAAAAATCAAGCATACAGCCTTACCAGCTACTGGAGATACAAACAACCTTTTATTCTACATAGCCTAACACACCAAGCTCTTCAGTGTTTAATGAATAATAATAAAACTAATTGCAGAGAAGCCTGAAGGTGACTCTCCTTACTGATTCTACAGTTTGGGAAACAGAAGAGCAGGAGAATGGCAAGCCAGATATAAGCTGCAACAAACAATTACTGACCTTCACCAACAGCACTGGAGGGGCGTTCAAGTCAATAGCAATATAGCACCAGTGGCCTTAGAAAGCACCTCAGTTATTGAACATGAATGAGACGCTAAACCATCCTGACATTCCTTCCTCAGGGACAATCATTGGATCTTATCATCCAACAACACTTTCTGCCAAGGAACGTTGCTGTACATTATTATTTTGGTCCCAGAATACAACTTCAGACTACAGCATAATACAACAGTAGAAGCCTATTTTAAATAATGTTTTATTACTTCTTGAATCAAGCAAAATTATAATCTACATCTAATAATCAGAAAGATCAATATTATGTGGATACTGTGCATGTAATAAACATTCCAACTGTTCTCGTTTCCTTTTATATAGCCAAAATTATAAGTCAAATATAAACAAAATCTATATTTATACTTTTAAAAAAATGTGGGTTTTTTTCCTGATTGGTTCTATAGTCTCTTATTTTTGTACCTTAATAGAAAATGTTACACTGTTTAGAAAAAAATGGTCTGGACAGATGATGGAAGATATGATATTGATCAGTCTCATGCCATTTTCAAAATAAAAAAATCTAAAATTATCAAGAAATAAGGCCCAAAATGGTCACCATATTCAAAATGGAAATTTTTACAAAGGAATTACAGATATTGCATTGTATGTGATATATAATATGTTAAAGTTTTATGAAGCATAATTTAACAGCTACTACTTGGGGGGCAATGGAGGGGTGGGGCAGAACTGGTGTGAATATACTGTCCTCCTCTTGTCCTCAACAATTCCGGCAAATCAAAAAACCTGGATCTACCAGTTTAATAAGCCAGTTTTCCTACATCACTAATGACACGTGACAAAAAAGATGATTTGTTTTTGTTAAAAAATAGTAAGTAGGAACACTCTATACCTTCTATTACATGAAAGACTAGAATAGCTCAATATGTAAAAGTAATAACATACAGGACTTAAAACATGCAAACCTACAGACGCAAAATTAAAATCAAATGAAATTAACCTGTCAGATTCACAGAACTGCCATTACTGTTCAACACTGCATGCTAAAGTTTTCACAACCACAATAATGTCTACACTGCACTACGAATTTCTGAAGGAAACATAATTTAACAAAGACAAATATAAGGCACTACACAAAATCCAAAAGCACAATGTGCAGTTGATGTTATGTACTTGGATTTTAAAAATACCTTCAATATAGTCTCCCATGATGCACTTAAAAAACTGGGGGATTGTGGGCTGGTCAAATCCAGAAAGTGCTAGTGGATGAGTCTGAATCATCTTGGCAGAAGGTGGCCACTGGTGTCCCACAGGGTTCGGTTCTTGGCCCCATGCTGTTCAACATTTTTATCAGTGATTTAGATGAGGCTGTGGAAAGCACACTGGCCAAGTTTGTGGACAATACTAAGTTATGGGGAACAGTGATCACGCTGGGGAATAAGATGTGGATCCAAGTAGACCTGGACAAGCTAGAAAGGTGGGCGGAGTGGAACCAGATGCATAGATTCATGGATGTTAGGGTCGGAAGGGGCCTCAATAAATCATTGAGTCCTACCCCCTACATAGGCAGGAAAGAGGGCTGGGTTTAGATGACCCCAGCTAGATGCCTATCTAACCTCCTCTTGAAGACCCCCAGGGTAGGGGAGAGCACCACCTCCCTTGGGAGCCCATTCCAGACCTTGGCCACTCGAACTGTGAAGAAGTTCTTCCTAATGTCCAATCTAAATCTGCTCTCTGCTAGCTTATGGCCATTATTTCTTGTATCCCCCGGGGGCACCTTGGTGAATAAAACCTCACCAATTCCCTTCTGTGCCCCCGTGATGAACTTATAGGCAGCCACAAGGTCGCCTCTCAACCTTCTCTTG
>NW_005841948.1:1397026-1400019 GCF_000455745.1 Alligator sinensis
TGAACGGTGGGACTTTGCTGTCTGCGTCTCCCAGCAGATGTCTGGGTAGTTTAGGTCCCCCATGACTACCGCTTCCCTAGTTTTTATGGTCTCCGAGAGCTGCCTCAGGAGCCCCAAATCTAGTTCTTCCCCTTGATGTGGGGGTCTGTAGCAGACCCCTGCCACCAAATCCCTTTCTCCTTGCATGTAACCTAACCCACAATCCTTCTACTTTCTCCTCCTCCGATTCCGTTTTGATAAGGGTTGATGTATATTGCTCATTGACATAGAGCACCACCCCTCCCCCTCTCTTTCCCACTCTATCCTTTCTGTACAGCTTATAACCCTCAATGTGTACCGCCCAGTTGTGGGAAGAATCCCACCAGGTTTCTGTTAGCCCTACTAAGTCGTAGGTGTTTTCTGCAAGCAGGAGTGCTAGTTCATCCTGCTTGCTCCCCATGCTCCTAGCGTTAGTGTATAGGCACTTGAGCCCTGTGACTGGCGTCTTTGTCGCCCCCCGGCTCTGATGCCCAAAGGGCCCCTTATTGCTTACCTGCTTATTACTTACCTGTGGTGCAGGTAAGGCAGTTCAATAAGGATAAATACTGAGTGCTTCATCTGGGGAGAAGTTACCAGCGACATCAATATAGATTAGGAGATGTCCTGGCCAGCACAATGGCTGAAAGGGACCTTGGGGTTATGGTTGATCACAGGATGAACATGAGCTGCCAGTATGATGCTGTAGTCAACAGAGCTTTTCACATGCTCTTCTAAATGATGATACAGACCCGTCCACTACCACTTTCTGAGTTCGACCCCTAAGCCAGTACCCAACCCACCTGACCGTGGACTCTGCCTTCTTAAAATGTGACATCAGCCACATCTCCCACATCTAAGTGGTTTATTACTTGATCATAGAAGATCCAGCTCAGTTTTAAGACCAGCCTGCATTAGAAACTGGCTGCTGCCACAGCTACCACCTCTTCTCCCCACTGCCCAGCAGCAGGACAACATGGACAAAGTTTCCTGCAGCTAAATGCTATAGGAGCCCCATGACTCTTCAAGCCAAATTCAGCCTACATGCCATAGGTTACTGATTCTCAAATTAGACCGTCTGACACTTAACCCAGTTGTTCCCTCTTGATTGTTCTGCCTCCATCCTTAAATACGTCTACAGTGTTAAATTCAAAGACTTATTTTCTTCCTATCGCCAGATTTCTTTGGTGGTATAACATTGCACCATCCTTTGCCCCTTTCTCTACCCATTTTTTCTACTCCTTTAATTTAATAATCTATTGATACCTCCATCCCTTCTAATTAAAATGTTTAAAACCATGTTTCCATTTGCTTACATTTCATTTTTCATGATAAATTATTGTTAAAATATTTAAAAAGTCAGATTAAACTCTAATACTGGCAAAAGAGCACACAAAAAGTAAGGGGCAACACAAATCTTGACTGCTCACATATCTTGTACAAAAAAAATTTCACCGTCACATCACTCCCTTTGTGCTGACCTATTTAACTACACAGGCAACAACAACTCTCCAGAAAAAGCAGTTGGGGGGCGGGGGGGGAGGAGGTGTGGGTGTATAAAAGACTCCATGGGTCAGAAATCAAGGTTTTTTATGATAGAAAAATGCATTTCTTTGTATTTGATAAGAGACTTGATGTCAGTAGTAATAAGGACTTAAAATTTTAACTACGGTCACTGACATTTCTGGGTGCTAAGAAATGTGTTTATTTTGCAAGCTATGCAATGCAAAATACACAACATGTACACATTGCCCTAGGAAAGTACACATGTTCTTTTAAAAATGCTTATTTGGGGTGAAAAATAAATGAGCCAGGAAGTCAAATTACCATTTCCCCCTTGAAGAAACACCCTTTAGAACAGGATTAGCATTCCATCAACTTTCCCACAATCAATCACTAAACACCAACTAACTGGAAAGCCAAGGGGCACGTGATGATGGGGGGAGGGGTCAATAAAAACATTGAAAAATCATGTAAATTATTGAGAATGATTCAAATTTAATCCTGGAAGTTCCTGAGTAATTTACATAAATTGAGAATACTCTAACACCCAATGAAGCTCATGACTAAGAAGTTACGCACCTCCAGGAGCTGCTCAGTCCCTAGCACAAGTAAGACTACAGTTGACCCAGGTCTTCCCTCCTACTACATGGCAGTGGTGTTTTTTCTGAAAAATTAATTACAAAACTATAGAGGACATGTCTTTATATAAGGCATACATAACATGTAAAGCTACACCTAGGGGAAAAAAACCCAAATGAGCAAATACTGAATAGGAGATGACTGGTCAGGCAAAAGTACTGCTGAAAAGGATCTGGGGACTGGGATAGATAATAAACTCAGTGTGAATCAGCAACACTATACAGTCATAAAGACAAATCTAGTTTTGGGTCACAGTAACAGAAGTACCATATTTTCCCATATATCATGCCCCTGAATATAACATGCACCATATTTTGGGAAGGCCCCAAGAAGGAAAAAAAAAAGATCTTACCTCAGTAAGTACCTGAAGTCTGGTGTCACTGGGGCTTGGAGCCACACATCGGTGCTGGAGGCTTGGGAGCCATTAGCTTGGTTGCTGGAGGCCACATGCCAGGGTTGGAGGCTTGGAAGCTGTGGACCAGGGCAGGGGGCTTAGGGGCCATGCAGAAGGGCTAGAGGGTTGGAAGCCGGGAACTGCATGCCAGTGCTGGGGGCTACACACCAGCCCCAACCTTGTGGGCCAGCCCAATACAGCTGCACCAATGCTGGGGCCACACAGCGGGTCCTGATCCAGCTTTGGCAGAACTGGGGGCTACACAGTGGGACCCGATTCAGCTGTGGCAGGGCTGAAGGCTACCTGATGGGCCTTCACGGTGGAGCCCCAATTCAGATCTAGCAGGGCCAGGGACCTGATCCAACCACAGTGGGGCTGGGGGCTCTGCAGTGGGTCCAACCCTGTGCACTGGCTCCAGCACCATGTGCCAGGTCCAACTCAG
>NW_005841948.1:1400029-1409138 GCF_000455745.1 Alligator sinensis
GGCATGCAGTGTCCACCATAGGTCAACCCTGCATTCCAGCCCAACCAGTGCACTATTGAAAAGACAACTCCCGATGGGTCTGGACATTTGGCAGCAGGGGAAGGAAAAGCAGTGGTTCTGGGAGGCACAGAAAGTAATGCTACCACTGCTCCACCCCCACTGTCAAATGCCTGGACCCATGGGGATTCCTTTTCCTCACATCGAATGTGTACCCCAATTTTCCCCATATGAGTTTGGAGAGAAGGGGTATGTTACATGTTAGAAAATATTGTAGTATATGAAACATGTGGGAGGTGATAGTACCTCTAATCAGAACTGGTTAGGCTGGAGTATTATGCCTACTTCTGGGCTCCTTAGTTGAAGGATATGGAGAAAGTGGAGAAGATCACATGGCAAGTAATCAAGATGATAAAAGTTGAGATTGGAGAAAAAAAGTATTAGGTGGGATGTGGTAGCAGTTTTCAAATATTTGAAAGGTAGCCATAAAGAGGAGGTGGGGGAAAATTTTCTTACTTGGCACAGGAGGCAAGACACAAACCAAGGGATTTAAACTGCAATAAAGTACATTTAGATTCATTTCAGAGAAAAACTAACTTGCTGTCAGAGCTCTTGAACAATGAAGTAAGCTGCCCAGGGAAATTTTAAAATCTCCTTCTTTGGAGATTTTAAGAAGATGCTGGATAAATATTTGTCTGGGCTGGTTTAGGAATCCATTCAAAAGGTTCTCCTGCTCTTGATGTCCCTTCCAATCCTATGATTCTGTTTTTGCACAGCACATAGCAAGATAAGGACCCAATCTCAATCAGGACTTGCCAGTGCTACAGCAGGGCAAATGACAAATACTAACAAAAGTGCTCATTTCACACTCCATTGGCAAGAGAATGTAGAAAAGCTTGCACTATCACTGTTGTATCTGGTCAGCAGGTAAAAAGGACTCCAGTCTCCAGTGAGACAACTAAAGCCCCTCCACAAATATAATCTTCAATTCCAAAGTAGAATAAAAGAATTATGAAAATGTCAAAACAGTCAAAGAACCTAACAATCTTACCTGATTACAAATTATCCATTGTGCCAGTCTTACTAGGTGACTTTATGATTAGCATTCTCTGCTGGCACACTAATAATGCTTATTACAGTGAAGTTTTAGCTACAAAGAAACCGCTAAGTTGTACAGTTAATATTTTATCCAACAAACCACCTAGTCCACCATTCAAGTAAAAGTTACAATTCAGCCACCCAAGCATTCCCACATCACTTCTACTTCATCTCCCTTGGCATGTTCCCTCCAGCCTTAAAACGTAAGCATTTACAGGATTTTTGTTTGCTTTTGATTTGGGGGAGAGGGAGGAAAAGGAATTGGCCAAAAAGTTATATTCTTGAACTACAACAAATCTTCATAATACACATTAAACAAAAAGAACATACACAAGCACAAATCCAAGAACACAAAGAAATCACTACTCACTTAAAACTGCTAGCTTTGAAATACACAAAAGAATGTTGAAATGAAGATAGTGCCATGTTTGTCTTGCAATATATACTGCTTTCAAACACATACTTAAGCTACCAATTTATTTTATAAAAATTTCATGCATCCATGCATCAATATTTGTAATGCACTTATTGCTTATCTATTTAGGTACATATTGTCCATTATCTCGCATTTACAGTCTTAATAGCCACATACACTGCCATTAATGCACAAAGAATTCCTACTGACAGCAAAAGCAGCAGAGCTAAAAGACAGACAGTGAAGTGCTAGTATCTAACTTCAGATTATAACTCAAAAACTCATTTCATCAACTCTTCATAATCTTTGTACTACATTATTTGCCACCCATTAAAATAAAAAAAAATTCCATAGAATTAAGCAATTATTAAAACTTTTGACACTTTCAATTTCTTCAGCATTCTTTTTTGTAAATTTTCTTGCCAAGCCTTTCCTTACATCAGAACTTAAAAAGCAAATGCAATCAATTATCATGCAGTAAAGTGCAACCCTATCATAGATATGCTTATAATGTATTTCAGGCTCCAGGGCCCAATCCCAGCAAGAGAGAACAGGAGGGAGCGGTATCAGGCCCCAGAGCCCAAGCCCAGTGCTCAGAGATGGGAATTCACAGTCTGGCCCTGCACCATTCATCTGGCCCATAGGGCCAAAAGCTTGAGCATCATTGGTGTATTGCAATAGGTTTGGGGGTTTTCTTAATGTCAAAAGCAGCTGCTATCCAACTGAGTAATATTCATTTAGCACTTCATCAAACAAGGTCAACAATACTACAGTCCATTAATTTTCCACTTTGGTTAAGAGCCAATACTAGTTGAAATATATCACCATCTTTCATCCTGCAAGTAATCATGCTAACATGACTCTCCCTTCCCCCTACCTCATACTCCCTCAGCTGTAGTTACATTCAAAGCTCTTTGAAATGGTGTTCAGTATCATTTGTGGCTCAGCAAAATCAAACAATGAAATAAATGAACCAAGAACTCTTGAAACCTCAGAAGCAAGGTCAGAATGCAAGGCCACAATGTCTTCCTTTGTATCCTGGACATTACCAAGTTCATTGTCAGTGATTAAATAGAAGGAGAGACATTTGTGTGGAAGAATAGCAGTACAACTCTGGCACAACTTCTGCAATGCAAAAAGCACTAAAGGAAAAATTGACAATAATGGAAGTTAATATAGAAGAAACAATACACTGAGAAATATTGCACTTTTAAAAAATGAATAAAGCTGTGACACATGAAAAAAAAGGAAACACTTCAGCAAAATAGTCATAACAATACTTTAAAAGTCCAGTTATACATCAGGATAAACCTAGCATAGATTCAAATCATAGCGTTTTCTTAAATGAATTTACTTATAAATATATCAAGTTACCACAGCCTAGATACTGTGTCCTGGTGCTATAGCCCTTCCAATCATATTTTTAAGCTTTACTTTACAGTCATTATGTCATGAATTTGTTTTTAAAAAATGGACATTCACATGTAATCCCATGAATTCAGGAACTGCCACTTTAAGCAGAATATATTACAAAACTCACAAAATCATAGGAGCTGGTGTTACAAGAAAGGCACAGGCCTTTCATTATCTAATGTTGGCCTCTGTGCATACTCAATAAAGATTTCTTTCCTACAACTCGTGTTCCCTGCCCCATCATTTCTTTCTAAAGACAGACTCAGTAAGGCGTTTGATACTACACCATTTCCTTTTCAGTTGAATATTTATGGCAGACAAGTTCTTCTGTCTGGGGCTGGTTACTGAAAATTGTAATTGATGATTTATGACTCCAAAAAACAACTAGTTTAATTAATGTAATCAAAATGACAACATTCTAAAGCACTATTACTTACCAAGCTATATAGCAAAAGATGCTTAGAAAATTATTATTTTATATAAATAACTCAGCTAAAATTAGGAGTTAACATACAATAAATCCTAGCATTGCTAAATTCCACCCCTTCTCAGACCCATCCTCCTCAAATGCCTAAATAAAGAGAAAGGCTTTGCAAGATGCATAGCTCAGTAACATAACAAAGAGAGAATGAGAAAGGGAAGCCAACAAATAGAAGCAGCTGCTTTCCTGGACCACCTGCTGCCATGCCACCAGCAGCACAGACAGTGACACTGCCCTTTGCCTCACTGCAACCCAGGGTGCTCAGGTTTATACCTCTGGCCCAGCTGGTCAATAATACAGCTGTTTTGAAATGAGGACTGAGTAGGACACAAAGTTGTAGGCCCCTTCTCTGTTGTCAGCCCCTTCAAAGGGGGCTCTGAGGTCATTTGCTGATCACACATGTGGCTGTATGCACTGGGAAAATACCGCTCTTAAGAACTATAACAGGGGTCAGCAACCCCTGGCACACGTGCCAGAGTATGGCATGTGAGGCCATTTTGCTTGACACCCCACTGCTAGCCCAGGCTTTGGGCAGCTGCTGCCAACCACAGAGCCTGGGCTGCTCCCTGCAGGTGGCTGGGAGGCTGCGAGCCAGGCTGCAAGCAGCCCGAGCTCCATGGCTAGCAGCAGCTACCCAGAGCCTGGGCCAGCTGTAGCCAAGAGAGTGCAAACAGCTGCACCAGGTTCCAAAGCACCGGCATCAGCTCCATACTACTGGCGAGTGCATGCACACCTCAGAGCGGATGGTGGGGGAGGGGCCAGGGTTTTGCTGCCTGAAGCACATGTGCACCCACCAGCAGTACAGAGCTGATACCGGGGCTCTTCCCAGTAAAGAGGACGGGTCAGGGCTTGGCTTGGCCAAGCCTGGAGGCTCCACCCCTCCCAGCACCACCACCACTGCCCACCCCACGTAGCTGAGCCCACCCTGCTCCCACCCACTCTGAGCCCAACCCCCCAACTGGGAAGAGGCTGGCACCACCGCTGCCAGAAGCGCCGCACCTTTGCAGGCCCAGCTATACAGGGCGGGCAGACAGGCATAGAGATGTGAAGGCCCAGAAAAAAAAATTGGGAGAAAAAAACCTTTTTCTGAGAACTTGTTTTATTTTTTTCTGAAAAATTGAAATTTTTTGCAAAAATTAAAATACCTCTTATGAAATATTTTCTTTTAGAATGATGAACAAAATGTTTAAGACAAGGTGTTCATATTGCTACCCTTTACTCCCCCAAAATGTTTTCTAATAACTATGTAATAGGAAGACTTTTATGTTACACTATCTACAGTATCAGATCATTACATTCCTGTACACTGAGGACAAGCAGTACAGTACAACTCTCAAATCAAAAGCAAGATGCATTTCTGCCCCCAGGAGAGAGTGCCATTTTCACAAGAGAAGGAAGAAGGATTCAGTGCCTTCTTTGCTCGTGAACTTCCTCTATTATTGACTTTTGATCTAGAGGTTTGTGGATCTGCTCCTGTCCTCCCGAGTAGGCCTCAAAGGACTGGGAATGGACACTGGCAGCAGCATCCATTCTTTCCTGTAGAGATTAGAAACAAGGAACTTATTGCTCTGCTTGCTCAAAAGCCTCGGGAGAGGAGGCAGAGCAAGTCTAAAGGTTTTGTAGTTGGAAGGAACCTGACTTGTCCTGGCCCTGTGACCTTGAGATCCACAGAAATACAGAAGCAACACAAAGGAGCTGAAAGAAAGTATACTTCTTTTATTGAAAAGTAAGAGTTTAGATTTATCTGAATACAGTATATTAAACTATATTTTAGCTGCATTAGTATATTTTCATAACCTATGTAATTCATAATTGAATTCCTAATAATCTGATGTTTTGTGACAAATCACCCAACCTTAGCAGCGAGGTGAGGCCTGCAGGGCTGGGAAGTTGTTCACAGTTAACTCTGAGGAGGTTTCTCCTCCATCCATTACTAAATTTGTATATGCTGTAGCTTCATGTTTATATATGAAAGCTAGCCACTAAATTACATTTTTCTATTTTCTCTCTCAGCGAAATTGTGTGACCAACTTCTAACATATGAAAGGAAGCATTTCCACACTGCAACTTATTCTGAGGGGGAAAACATGTGATTTGCAATTACTGTTAAATGAAATATGCATTTCCAAATGCTACTAGAATGACCAAACACATATTTGTACGTAAGAAGTGTCCTGCAGACATTCCTTCATTGGTGTAAGTGAGGAGGAGGTAAATCATGATGATGAAAGTGCACGTAGCTCTTTCCAATGTTCTCGATTCGGAAGTCCTCCTACTGCTGCTTCTGCTTCTATAACATCAGCATCACAAAGAGTTACCCAATCAATATCCTCAAGTAACCAAATATTGCAACCACCTGTATACAAAAGATTCTCAATAGCTGCATTTGTAGACAAGATGACACCTGAAGAGGAGGAAAAAACTGACCAAGCTCTTGCAAGAGCAATATATTTTTCTGGGAGGCCATTGTCAAGAACTGAAAATGCATACTGGCAGGAAGTTTTTAAATTTCTAAGATCATCATACCATTTGCCTAGCAGACATTCTTTGAACAAGCCTCTTTTAGAGTCAGAATATGAACATGTAATGCAATCTGTGCAAGGAAAAATCAACGAAGCACTGTGTTTTGCAGTACTTGCAGATGGATGGACAAATGTGTGGGGAGAAGGAATCATACACTTTGTGGTAACAACACCTCAACCAGTTTTTTTACAGAAACATTGAAACAAGAGAGAACAGGTATACTGCAGAGTATATCAGTAGTATGGGCCACAGGTGCCACTTTACTCAGGGTGCCACTTTGCACCCCACCAATGACCAGTGACTGGGGGGAGTCCCCCACCACAGTTGATCTCACCAACTGGAGGGGGGTCCCCCTGCAGCCCTCCCTGCCCATGCCCTAAGCAGGGAGTGCGGCCTGTCAGGGAGCACACCAACGCTCTCAGGGGGTATACATGCACCCTCATGTACCCCCTACACATCACCACTGATCAGTAGTAAAACATGTGAAGTCCTACAGAAGATTGGGAGTGGTAAAGTATTTGCTTTGCTGACTGACAATGCAAGTAACATGAAAGCAGCATAGGAGATCATAATGCATAAATATCCACATATTACTACAACAGGATGTTCATCCCATGGGCTAAACTTGCTTCTTAATGACATCATGAAGTTGGACACTGCAAAAATCTATAAAGAGCAAAAGAAGTTATAAAACATGTAAAAGCTACTCATATTGTAGCTGCAGTCTTTAAGAAGAAAAAGGAAGAAAAGAATGGAAAGAATAAAATAGTGACACTAAAACTGTAGTAAAACTAGATGGGGTGGAGTGGTGATCTCATTTGAAAGTTTACTAAAAAAAACAAGAAGTTGTACAAAAAACAGTAATAAATGAATATCCAGAAGTGTAAGGAACACTGTACTTGATGAGGATGTCTTCTAGGTTCAGCTGCAGAACTCCCTGAGTATACTAAAGCCAATTTATTCAGCAATCACTGCATCTGAATCAGACAGTGCACTTTTCTCAGACATTCCTTACCAAATGGCCCAGATAAAATCAATTGTTTTTGAGAATCTAAGTGCATCTCTACTTACAAGTACAGAAGAAAGAAAAGTGAAAAACTTCATTAAACAGACAGGAAGAATTTTGTTGCCAATCAATTCATGCTGCTGCAAATCTCTTGGATCCAAGAATTAGGGCTGTGCAAAGCTTCAGCCCCTGATTCGATTCGGCCTGATTCAGTGGCCAAATCTCTGAATCCAAATTGAATCAGAAGACCCTTTAATCTCTCCGAATCAAATCAGAACTCTCTGAATTGATTTGGAGAGACTCAGAAAGATTCGGAGATTCGGACATAGTCACAGCTTTAAATATTTTTTCTACATACCTGTAGGTAGCAGGCAGCTCGTGATTGCTGCAATGCTGGGGCACATGGAGTGTCTCACAGAAGTGCAAGGGACTCCCCAGTGCACTCAGCAGCAGACCAAAAGCACTTCTGGTCCACTTCTGGGTCCAACAGGGAGTGCGCTGCCCCCCACACCCCAGCTCAGTGACTGCTGCCTCCTGGGTCTGGGGGAGGGGGGTTGCACCTGGGGTCCCCCCTGCAGCCAATCGCCGAGCCAGGGAGGCACAAGGGGGCCCCCAGCATGCTCCCCAGTGGACCCGGAAGTGGACCAGAAGTACCGCCAAGCACGTGGAGGATTCCCCCACACTCCTGTGGGATGCTCCATCTACTCCAGCATCGCAGCATTCACAAGCTGTGCTGGTACCTCTGTAGCAAGAAACCCTTTTTTCTGCCCACCCCCCACCCCTCAAATGTGAAGCTCCTCCATATGGCAAAAGCACCTCTTTTAGTATTTGCCCCCTTTTGGGGATGCTTTCTCTTTTCTACCTTTTCTTCCTTCCTCTCTTTTTCTTTTATTATATCATTATTGTTTTTATATAAGGTATATTTGTAGTGAAAATTGAGCTTGTAGATGCTTTTACAAATGTACTTTAAGTTTAAAAGTAAGTTGTACCATGTAACAATGTTAGCAAGAGCAGGAATCTCTGTATGGAGCAGGTCCCTGAATGAATCATGGTTGATTGTGTAACACAGTAGCTAGTCTGGATAAGCATGTTAATGAGCGGCAATTAACACCTACAAAATCAGAGACCAAGGAAAAGAAAGAATCATTAAAGAGTCAGGAATTCCCGGAAACTTCATTGTTAAAAGTACAGAAGCCTTTTTTGAATTAATCAACGCCTGAAATAGACCCTTGAGGCTGAAATAACCTCTGATCAACCACTTCCAGAGCTCTATTCATCATGGCAGTGAATCAATCAAAATTCATCAACAGACTCCTGAGACTGCACGTATGTGCACACGTGACCCCTGGGGCTGACAACTGCAATCCAGCAGCTACCAAGAGGGACGTCACTTGAGGTCAACTACCCCTGGATTGGGTAAGCCTGAGAATTGGGGAATCACCAGTCTGCCAGAGAGGGATAAAAGGCAGCAAAGAACGACCCCCAAGGGCGCCCTCTTTGACCTAACCAGCACCTTGCCTGTCCAGCCAGAAGGACTAGCCAGCGATCCCCTTCTGAAGCAACACTGCACTGAAAGAAGCCTCAACTGGCCATCAACGGCCAACTCCAGCACTTGGGGATAGGTATATTTTGACACCAGTGCTTAGTGTTCAGAGCTAGCTACCGTGAGTGTGTGTGTTTGTGTGCGTGAATGCATGTGTGTTTGCGGGGATCAGCACTGAGTCTTATGGTCGGACTTTTGCATAAACTAGAATTTTATGATGATCCTGTGAGTTGGTCCTTTGTAGCCAACACCTCGAGGTATGTAGAAAAAACATTTAAAGCTGTGTCTACGGCTGAATCACTGATTCTCTGAATCAGCATTGAAACTTCAGATTTGCATTCAGCCTAATAGAATCAGGTACAGTGATCTGAATCAATGAATCAAATCACTGTCCCTGATTCGGGCCGAATCCGAACCTAATAGCGCCTGCTTCGCACACCCCTACCAGGAATGCAATCTGGGATTCTTGCCAAGCATATCCCTCCTTTGCACGACAGCCTCTGGCTCCTCTTGCTTCTTGACTGCTTCAGATTCCTCCATCTTCTGCAACATGTGAAAGTGTAACAGGGAAGCAGAGACCCTGTTACGGGGACGCCCAAGAAAAGAGCCCATTCGTTTAGAGCCCGCGGTTCA
>NW_005841948.1:1409169-1409408 GCF_000455745.1 Alligator sinensis
CAGCAAAGGAGCCGAGATACAGACTTGTTAATTGCCAATTAGGGACTCCCACTTCACGGCAGTGAGCCACCGGGAACTGCTAATTACTTGTTAGAGACATTGTCTGAATGAGTGGCAGGCTGAGTGAAGACTTCCCCCAGAAGCGGAACCCGAGCTGAGGCATCAGGCGCCAGAGCAATGAACAGTTTTCCCTGTGCAAAGGTGCAGGCTAGAAGGGAGAGTGAAAAAAGAAGTCTTTC
>NW_005841948.1:1409423-1450083 GCF_000455745.1 Alligator sinensis
AGGAATGCTGAGAGCGAAGGAGTGTGGAGGTGGATTGAAGTTGGTGCCGGCCGGCCAAGTAAGAGACTTTTCCTTTGATGGAAAAGGGGCTGGTTGCAGACACAATGCCCGAGCAATTACCTCACACCAGATAGTTTAACCCAGCCCGGGAGAAGAGAGGTCAGGATGACAACAGCCAATGGCTGGGAGTGGCAGTTAACCAGCAGCCAGCTGTGTTTTGCCTGCATGGGCAGAGGCGGGGCCCAGAGTTGCAGGGCAGAGGGACCAGGGCTCACCCAATAAGACTCAGGTTTGACAAATGGATTGGTGTTTCTCCTATGGGAAGCTCAACCTGCAGTAGCCAAGGATGGCTGTAGTTGAGCGTGTCTCAGTATGTAATAGTCCTCATTAAAATCGGTAAGCCTCCCTCCAATTTGGTGTCACCTATTTACTCCCATCAAGTCGTGGCAGGTGAGATAGACATTGGTATGAGGGGGAGCAGGACTTAACGTTCCATTTTGTGCTCGATTCAGGGGCCCGCTCATAGAAAGAAACCGGTCTACGTTTGGAAATACTCGCACCAAATCAAGAAATAAACTAACATGTGAAAGAGTAGAGAAGCTTGTCTCGATCTAGGCAAAACTTCAGTTTTCAGAAGTCCATGAAGATGACAAAAATGAAGGATCAGAAGAAGCAAAAACTGCCGATCGCAATAGCTCAGAAAATGAGACTGATTAGACACAGAAAAGTTTCATGTAACAAAACTTGTATTCAATGAGTCTTGAGGGGGTTTCCTTTTTTCTCAGCTCTTTTTCTAAAAATGACAGCTCTTTTTCTAAAAATCAGCTTGACACTGTGGAGGAGACTAAGTCCAGAATACATAATACATTTCTTTGTTTTACTATAAATATTGATGGCTTCTTCCATTTTCAACTTTAATTTTTGCCTGCTTCTCATAAACTGGCAAAAACTAAGAGATTCTAGGTTCCTTAGAGTTCAGTAGCTAGTAACTCCATTTGTAACAAAAAATTAAAACCTTTTAAAGTAGATTCAATTAGTAAATTTGTAATTATTGTTTGAATAATCTATACTTTTAAATTTAATAAATATACCAAACATGATAATTTTATGAGCAAACCAAGTTATACATGATACATTTTATGTTCTTAAAGTACCAAAGTGAATTTACATCTGTAAAGGGTGCTATGAAAATAAGTATTGCATATATTTCAATTTTTCCCAAAATTTCCATTTTTTTCTGGGGGAAAAAATTGTTTTTTTCCATGGCTTCAAAATTTCAGAAATGTTACATCTCTAGGCAGGCGGTGATGCTGGTAGGGGTGGCTAAGTCAAATTTTGGGGAGGCTATAGCCCCACCAAAACTCCTCCTAGCACCACTCCTGGGCAGGAAGCAGCAACAGCATCACCCCAGCTCCTCACCACTGCTGCGGCTACATTGGAGCCACTTGGCTGAGGAGAGCCTGAGGTGAGAGCAGCAGGGCCAAGATTGTGCTGCCCCCACTCCCCTCACCTCCCAGCCTGTTGTACTACCTCCTTCCTGCTGCAACATTACTGCAAGCCTGGGGCAGGGGACCCTGCCCAGCCCTGTGCAGCCAACTCGCCCCCAACTCCGAGGAAAAGGCAGTTGGCTGATGGGCGGGCTCTGGGCCAGGGCCTTGGTGGACTGCACTGTAGCCCAGGGGCCAGCTCCCCAGAGAAGCACAGAGGCTGCAGTGGGCCTGAGGCATCGTTATGTTGGTCCTTCTCCGGTGGCCCAGCAGCCCGGCCACGTGTGCATGCACACTGGTCTGTTTGTGTGCGCTTGTCTGTTTGTATGCATCTGCATCTATGTGTGTGTCTGTGTGCATCTGTCTGTACATGTGCATCTGTGTCTGGTTCTGCGTGTTTCTGTCTGCATGTGTGTGCATGCATCTGTTCAGTCTGTGTACGCATGTGTGAGTCTGGTTCTCTGTGTTTGCATGCGTGTCTAGTTCTTTCTCCTCTCCTTTTTTGTCTCTCTCTTTCTCTTCTTTCTTTCTCTCTCATCATAACTTAATAAAAAAATAATACACAACAACCAAGGTAGTATATGAAGTTTTATTTTTTGTCACTAGGTTTGGAATTTTTAGAAAACCTGGTGTTTATTGTAAAAAAAAAAAAAGCAACATTTATTATTATTATTATTAACTATACTAATATGCAATGTGTGCTGCCATGTACCCCCTACCCCAGTTTTGTTTTTCTGGCCTGCTGGCACTCCGGCAGCTGACAAGGTAGACATTGCAGCTTTTTTGGCACTCCAGCCAAAAACTTTGCCTACCCCTGGACTATATATAAGCAGTTAGATAGAAATCAACACCTTATAAATTGTTCTTTATTATATACAAAGTGCCTAATTTGGGAGCTATGTAAATTAATGAATAGATCAAACAAAAACATCAGCATACATTCCAAGTATGCAACAATATATGTATTTTTAATTGAAAGCACTTTTCCTGTCCTTCCTGTTGGTGAGATCAACTAATTTGTGGAACAAGTTCAAAGAGAAGTGTTAAAAATCCTGTCAACTGAGTTGTGTAAACATGAATTTAGCAGAACACTATAGTTTCCTCAGAATTTCTTGCTGACAACTTTTCTCCACAACTTAACTTTCTTCTAAACATTCTACATGTTTTCAAAAGAAGAAACATCAATTTTACAATCCTTATTTCCTAGAAATCGTTTTGGAGGGAAGATGAGTGACATTTCCAGTTCCCTGACAAGACAGTTGCTAGTTGTGTCATGCTGATTCCAAACATGAACTTTGCAATGTCATATCCTGCCTTATTTAGCCTTGCTGATGTACCACATGTAAAGTTACACCAGTAGGATAACGTGTATGCTTTGAACCAACTGTTGTATTTTTAATTTCCTATGCTGTCAAGTATACAGCTATAATCAATGTTTCACTTTCATTTCAGCTAAAACATGTCCAACTGTGCTTGATTAATAAGTGCTTAGTTGCATCTTGCAAAGTTACAGGGACGTGCCAATATTCAAAGACATTCTGTATATCCTTCTAGATTACAGAAGCCTTATGCATAGACTTTACTACTGAAAATAAAAATCTCAAGCCTAAAACAAGAATTACTTTCATTTTAACATATTAATAACCTCAACTGTATATGAAAAGCTGCATTTTAAATACATAAACTGCAATAAAATCTGAGGGGAAAATTAATAAAAGATTTGTTTTCTTCAACTTCTGTTCTTTGTCTTAAAAGCAGTAGCGGAGGGAAAGGAACCCCTGACAGGCACTTCAGGGAGTCAATAGTCAATCCCAAAGGTACCGGGTGCTCGCTGAGTACCGGTGGGGAGCACCATTCTATTTATCCCACGCACCTCCCTGCCCCCTATTGTTTGGTGCAGCCCTGTCCTGCCCAGCTCCTGTGGCCAGGCAAGGGCAGCACAGGGGTTTCCTCACTGCTAGGGCTCCCAGGGGAAAAGGGAACTACCATCTTGCTCGTTCTACTTGCGCATCCCACCCCTACTTCCTCCTTCCCCCTCCACCCTCCCCACCACAAGATGCACTAGGCAGGGGCAATGCAGGGCTTGCCCTCCTGTGGAAGAACATCCTCAGGGTGGAGGAACATCCTCAGTGTCTGCATTCAGGATACATGCCCCGCCCCGCCCCCCCCCCCACGCTAGTTATGCTACTGGTCAACACGGACTAGTAGATAGAAACAGAGGCCTTGGAGCCAGGACTTCTGTTCCCATTTACTTACTATGTGTTCTCTGTTACATTCTCTATGCACTGATCTCCCCATGTAAGTAATCATCATACTTCCCCAGCTTTCAAAATTGTTTTTGGTGCTTCAGAAAACTAAAAGGGGAAAGACTAATGCAGCACCATCAGTGACAAGAGTAGTGGGATGGTTACCTGTAAACAGAAGCTATATATTTGTATAGAAATACCAGTGTAGAGGTCAGAAAATAAATCACTGCAGAAATGTGTGTTAATTTTTCT
Organism: Alligator sinensis; assembly: GCF_000455745.1. NCBI lineage: Eukaryota > Metazoa > Chordata > Crocodylia > Alligatoridae > Alligator > Alligator sinensis. The sequence goes on from NW_005841948.1 coordinate 1,413,409, forward strand.
AACAGCTAAGTCCTTGACAATGACTTGTGCCCATTTAGGAAGCTAAAAGTTGACTTATTATTCCTATTTTACTTTCAATAATTTGCAGCTAAGTCTATCTTCTGCACCTTAATTCCTATTTTGTTACAGTACTAGGAATCTTTTCAAAGAGCACTGAAAGCTTGTAACAAGTATTTTTAGATCCATCATTCGGGAAGCAAAAGAGAAGTGTGATTTATTTCACTGTTATTGTAAATAAAAGAAATGATGTTTCCTCTCTGAGGTCTCCATTTTTTTTAAATTTAATTCAGCTTTTATGGGGAGGCTGTTAGTGCAAAGTCAAGATAAGCAGCTGTGACTTTATCTCAAGGGAAAGGTGTTTCCTACCAACAAAACAATTCAAGTTCTGTGTCACAATAACAGCATCAACTCAATGTAGAAGTTATTTATTTTTAAACACCTACTAGTTTTGATTAATTTTACATTATTCCAAGTCTTTCGAACTTTTTTCAAGAACTGATTTTGTGAGCACTGTCCTTGTCTTTTACCATGAAAGCTAATTTGAAATGTTTTAGACTTCTAACTCTGGCTTTAACCCTTTCATGTAGAAACATTTCAGTAGCATGCTGAGAACTGTAGGAGAGGAAAACATTTTCATCAACACTCCTAGGGTGTGTCTATACAAAGGTATTGGGCCAGGCCTGCATAATACAGTTTAGCATGCGCCACCTACCCCATGCCTACCACAGCTTGCTGACCTTTTACAGACCCAGCAATTCACTAGTGAGGCAGCTCTGGGACTGCCCAAGTGGCTTATCGGGACAAGCAGGCTATGCGCTATGCCTATTCCCTACTATGGGGATTTCTCATGAGTCTGGGCTTTGCTGATTGCCAAAAGAGACTGGGAAGAAACATTTTCCCCCTCCTGTTGCTACACAAACTGAGGAAGGGAGGCGGGGGGTGCGATCCAGTTTCCTCAAAAGGATTGGGTATTGGCTGTGACCAAGGCTGGGGATTTTTACTAGTGTGTGCAAATGCTCCTGCTAAGGCTTAAACCCAGAGTTTCCTGGCTAGAAGGCCTTGCCTCTCCGCTCAGGGGCTAGGGACAGACATTACACATAAACTGGTTTAAGTGATCAGAAACTGGTTTAAACCTGTAACAGAGCAGATGTTCAGTGCACATAAACCAGTTTGAAAATGGCTGAAACCAGTTTGAGATAAACCTGGTTGAATGTAGTATCAGACTTAATTGATTTGGGTCAAACTGGTTTATACAATGTCTATCCAAGACCCCTTGCTAGTTTAAATTAAATCAGACTCCCCCAGCATCCCAGCATACTCTCTGGGCTGGGCAGGACTCTCTGCTCCACAGCAGAACTGGCCCCTCCCCCCTGCTCCCTGGCTGCAGCTCCAGCAGAGACTGCAGGCATCTGCCTGGTTTCTGCTCCCCTGCTTCTAAGCAGGGATTCTGCCATCCCCTCTGCCTTAACACAGACACACAGCACTAGGTAGCAGACCACATGCTGGCTATGTTCCATGCTGTGGCAGACAGTACAAAGGCATAATCAACAGGTATGTAGTAATGTCCCTGCACCCACCTGCCCTCATATAGGCACTCTCTTGCTGCTTTGGAGTGTGCACCTGGTGCCAGCCACAGGGTATGTTCCTCTGGCCTAGATGTTGGGTCACGTTCACCCCCAAGGAGGCCCTGATACTCGCCTGCCATGACTTGATCTCTCTCTTCAGTGGTGGGGCTCCTTCTCGTAGCTTCTTGCAGACTGGGCACTACCCTTAGCAGGCGTTCTTGGGGCTCCACCTCCCCTACACCCCAGCCATGCACCAGCTCTCAGGACAGCTAGATGATGGATTGCCCTCTGATATCTTTGCCTGTCCTCTCTTTCCCCCTGCTCATCTCCCAGCCTCCTTCTAGACGTGATGACCATGAAATGTCAGACCGTCCCTGACAAAGCGCTGGGCCTTCCTTCACTGTGTAGCTGTCCGCTGCACTGTCCCAGCTCCCCCTGACCTACGGCATTGCTCGTAACCCCTCTCCACACTTCAGGGCCTTGGGATAACTCAAAACAAATTAAGACACAAAAGGAAAAGTTGGAGCATGGGGCCTCAGCCTGCCCCACTCACAGGTCCGGTGTCTGTGGCTCCAAGGTCCCTCAACACTGTCCTCCCTGGCTCAGTCACCCTGCTGGGCTGGTGTGGTACTCCTTCAATTGGTCTTGGACTACTCCATCAGGTCCTTGTCTGGGTCCTCTCTGGACTGCCAACAGCCTGTGTGTAAATTTGGAAGCAGCCTTGCCATCTGGCTCTGGTGGTGGTCCTCCGGCCATTCCCCTGCTGCCAGCTTTTAAATCAGCTGGGCAGCATTTTCTGATGATGTCATCTGCCCACACCATCCCCAGCCAGCAATAAAAGCAGCTGATGAACCACGTGGGTGGTCCATCCCAGCGTGGCTCATCCGGCTCCTCTTCTCCTAAAAAAGGTAAGTATGCCCTGCCCTCAGGACTTTCCTCTTTCTTCTCAGGGCGGGTCAGCCCTGCCTCGGGTCCCGCTGTGGGAGGGGGTTTCAGGCCCTCTGCTTGCATCCCCCTGGGACTGTCCCTCTGTTGTTTTCTTAATGGTGATAAACGCTGAGTTATCAATTCCCTGCTGGTCAGAAGTGGGGGAGAACCCCTCCCTAATCAGAGCCTCCTGCCAGGATCTGACCAAGCCCCACTCAGTTCAGCACTGAGGAAGGGATGGGGAGGCTGTTCTACTGCCCCCTGGCTTCTCTCCTGAGCCACTGCCTGCATTTTTCAGTACAGAGGTGATGTCTGTACAGTTATAAACTGGTTTAGCCTGGCCAGGTTAGACTGCCCTGAAAAGATTAAATCAGTTCAGGCTCAGGCCTTTTTGAATGTCTGCCCTAGCCAGGATCAGAAAGATTGCCATATTTGGGGTCAGGAAAGAATATTACTACATGGTCAGATTGGTACAGACTGTAAGAATTTTTGCCTTCCTCTATAACAGGGCCCTTCCAACCCTACTTTTTATGATTTTGTGATTCCTCTACCTCTGCCTCTCCCTGCCTCATAATCCCTGTCACTTAAAACATCAAAAATGTTGCCCTGTAACAGAGCAGATGTTCAGTGCACATAAACCAGTTTGAAAATGGCTGAAACCAGTTTGAGATAAACCTGGTTGAATGTAGTATCAGACTTAATTGATTTGGGTCAAACTGGTTTATACAATGTCTATCCAAGACCCCTTGCTAGTTTAAATTAAATCAGACTCCCCCAGCATCCCAGCATACTCTCTGGGCTGGGCAGGACTCTCTGCTCCACAGCAGAACTGGCCCCTCCCCCCTGCTCCCTGGCTGCAGCTCCAGCAGAGACTGCAGGCATCTGCCTGGTTTCTGCTCCCCTGCTTCTAAGCAGGGATTCTGCCATCCCCTCTGCCTTAACACAGACACACAGCACTAGGTAGCAGACCACATGCTGGCTATGTTCCATGCTGTGGCAGACAGTACAAAGGCATAATCAACAGGTATGTAGTAATGTCCCTGCACCCACCTGCCCTCATATAGGCACTCTCTTGCTGCTTTGGAGTGTGCACCTGGTGCCAGCCACAGGGTATGTTCCTCTGGCCTAGATGTTGGGTCACGTTCACCCCCAAGGAGGCCCTGATACTCGCCTGCCATGACTTGATCTCTCTCTTCAGTGGTGGGGCTCCTTCTCGTAGCTTCTTGCAGACTGGGCACTACCCTTAGCAGGCGTTCTTGGGGCTCCCCCTCCCCTACACCCCAGCCATGCACCAGCTCTCAGGACAGCTAGATGATGGATTGCCCTCTGATATCTTTGCCTGTCCTCTCTTTCCCCCTGCTCATCTCCCAGCCTCCTTCTAGACGTGATGACCATGAAATGTCAGACCGTCCCTGACAAAGCGCTGGGCCTTCCTTCACTGTGTAGCTGTCCGCTGCACTGTCCCAGCTCCCCCTGACCTACGGCATTGCTCGTAACCCCTCTCCACACTTCAGGGCCTTGGGATAACTCAAAACAAATTAAGACACAAAAGGAAAAGTTGGAGCATGGGGCCTCAGCCTGCCCCACTCACAGGTCCGGTGTCTGTGGCTCCAAGGTCCCTCAACACTGTCCTCCCTGGCTCAGTCACCCTGCTGGGCTGGTGTGGTACTCCTTCAATTGGTCTTGGACTACTCCATCAGGTCCTTGTCTGGGTCCTCTCTGGACTGCCAACAGCCTGTGTGTAAATTTGGAAGCAGCCTTGCCATCTGGCTCTGGTGGTGGTCCTCCGGCCATTCCCCTGCTGCCAGCTTTTAAATCAGCTGGGCAGCATTTTCTGATGATGTCATCTGCCCACACCATCCCCAGCCAGCAATAAAAGCAGCTGATGAACCACGTGGGTGGTCCATCCCAGCGTGGCTCATCCGGCTCCTCTTCTCCTAAAAAAGGTAAGTATGCCCTGCCCTCAGGACTTTCCTCTTTCTTCTCAGGGCGGGTCAGCCCTGCCTCGGGTCCCGCTGTGGGAGGGGGTTTCAGGCCCTCTGCTTGCATCCCCCTGGGACTGTCCCTCTGTTGTTTTCTTAATGGTGATAAACGCTGAGTTATCAATTCCCTGCTGGTCAGAAGTGGGGGAGAACCCCTCCCTAATCAGAGCCTCCTGCCAGGATCTGACCAAGCCCCACTCAGTTCAGCACTGAGGAAGGGATGGGGAGGCTGTTCTACTGCCCCCTGGCTTCTCTCCTGAGCCACTGCCTGCATTTTTCAGTACAGAGGTGATGTCTGTACAGTTATAAACTGGTTTAGCCTGGCCAGGTTAGACTGCCCTGAAAAGATTAAATCAGTTCAGGCTCAGGCCTTTTTGAATGTCTGCCCTAGCCAGGATCAGAAAGATTGCCATATTTGGGGTCAGGAAAGAATATTACTACATGGTCAGATTGGTACAGACTGTAAGAATTTTTGCCTTCCTCTATAACAGGGCCCTTCCAACCCTACTTTTTATGATTTTGTGATTCCTCTACCTCTGCCTCTCCCTGCCTCATAATCCCTGTCACTTAAAACATCAAAAATGTTGCAGAAGTTTTGGCTATAAAATTATGCTGCTGCTAAACCTATGGAAAAAAATCCATTCTGCCACCCCAATTCAGACAAACATCTAAGCACATGCATATTCCCATTACCTTTTCTTTTTTAAAATAATTTAACATTTTGTTGTTGTCATTTCCCATGTTTTAGCAACAAAACTAGCTGCATCTATAGAATGAATTGTCAATTACATCCAGACATCTGTTACCTTGTTGAATTCTGGCAACCAGAATTAAGGATAACAAAAAGCCCTTTTTCATATACATAGGGAGTAAGAAGGCACCAGGTAATGTGGGGCCCCTACTGGACAGGCTTGGCAATCTGGTGATTGCAGCAAAGGAAAAAGCTGATCTCTTCAATGAGTTCTTTGCCTCCATATTTCTGAGCAGGGACCACAACAACTCCCCCACTAGGATTACAGACAGCTCAGGGAGCACGACACCATGCCTAGAGCTAGGGACAATCTAGTTAGGGAACTCTTGGAGGGGCTGAACATGTATAAATCAGCAGGTCTAGATGCTCTTCATCAGAGGGTACTGAGGGAATTGGTGGAGGTCATAGCAGGGCCCCTGGCACAGCTGTATGAGTGCTTGTGGTGCTCTGGCTAGGTCCCAGAGGACTGGAAAAGAGCCAAGGTGGTCCCCATTTACAAGAAGGGAAGAAAGGAGGACCCAGGTAACTCTAGGCCAATTAGTCTCACCTTGGTCCCTGGGAAGACCTTTGAGAAAATTATCAAGGAACACATCTGCGGGAACCCATCATGGGAGGTAATGCTCAGGGGCAACCAACACGGGTTCATTTCCTGACTAACCTTGTTTCCTTTTATGACCAGGTCACCAAGTCCTTGGATGCGGGTGTTGAGGTGGATGTCGTCTACCTGGACTTCAAGAAGGCCTTTGACACTGTTTCTCACCCCATTCTCATAAAAAAAAACTAGGCAACTGTGGCATTGATGCCTACAGTCAGATGGGTGGCAAATTGGCTCGATGGTCACATCCAGAGAGTGGTGATGGACAGGTTGTTTTCAACCTGGAGGGTTGCGGGCAGTGGACTTCCCCAGGGCTCAGTCCTCGGACCTGTGCTATTCAACATCTTTATCAGCGACTTGGAGACGGGCATGGAAACCACACTATCCAAATTCACTGTTGACACAAAGATGTGGGGAGAAGTGGACACAATGGAGGGGAGGGATAGAATCCAACTAGATCTAGACAGGTTATGGGGGAGGGGAAGAGAGGGGGATGAGAACAGAATTCAGCGCAGACAAGTGCAAGGTGCTGAATCTAGGGAGAAGGAACCTGCAACATACCTATAGGCTGGGGAACACCCTTCTCAACACAGTGGCTGAAAGGGATATTGGAGTTATTGTTGACTCCAGGATAGACATGAGCCACCAATGCGAGGAAGTGGTCAGTAAGGCTAACCACACCCTGTTGTGCATCTACAGATGCATCACAAGCAGGTCCAGGGAGATGATCCTTCTCCTATATGCGGTGTTGGTCAGGCTGCAGTTGGAGTACTATGTCCAGTTCTGGGCACCGCACTTCAAGAGGGATGTGGCTAACCTTGACAGGGTCCAAAGGAGAGCCACTCACATGGTCAGGGGGCAGCAGGCCAGGCCCTATGAAGATAGACTAAAGGACCTGAATCTATTCAGCCTCCACAAGAGAAGACAGAGGGGATCTGGTGGCCATCTATAAACTCACCAGGAGGGCCCAGAGGAAAATAGGTGAGGCTCTGTTTCCCCAGGCACCACCTGGGATAACAAGGAATAACGGCCACAAATTGATTGAGAGTAGGCTCAGGCTTGATATCAGCAGGCATTACTTTATGGTTAGGGCTGCCAGGCTCTAGAACGGGCTCCCAAGGGAGGTGGTACTCTCCCCTACCTTGGGGGTCCTCAAGAGGAAGTTGGATAAATACCTGGCTGGGGTATTATGATCCCAGCACTCATTCCTGCCCAGGACGGGGGGCTCAGTCTTGATGATCTGTTCAGGTCCCTTCTGACCCTAGAAAGTATGAAATTTGGTTTAGCCATTAGCACAGGCAAGGCCAAACAAGGTGAATTTTCTATTTAACCTATATACAACAGTAGAGATGGAGTCTGGTGCTACCATCAGGTGCCAAAAACAATTCACTTGGCATGTAGCCGCAGCAAATATATGCTTTCATGCAGGGTGGCCAACCTGCAGTGTGCACCACAAGTGGCACAAGCAGCCTGTGTGTGTGGCATGCAGTAGACTAAAAAGGAAGCAGGGAACACAGCAGCAAATCGATGGGGAGCAGAAAGCAGAACAACAGATTACACAGAGAGTACAGGGCACAGCACAAAAAGCAGAGCAGAAGACTTGGCAGGAGAAGCAGTTTGTAGTGTCATTCAAAGAGGGTGCAGGGCTTACATGCTAGCTCACTTGCCAAAAATGTTGGCCCCCAGGGTCTTAATGGAAGCCACTTAAGCATGCTATTTTTTAAAGCACCCTTGCCTCTCCTGCTTTTTATTTGTGTACACAATAAAGCTTTTTCCTCCCATAGAGTACTATGTGGCCATGGTATGCAAGAGGGATTGAAGCAGATGATTTTGGAGTCTTTCAAAAATATATTTGCCTGCAAATGCTGGGTTTCTGGATTCAATGGCCTGAGGGGCTCCATCTAGTCCTTTGTTCTTTTTGATGTGTAAATGAGAGTTGGGCACTTACCTCAAATTAGATATCTGTATAAATCCAACCCTTAACCTCTTTAAAGCTCACTTTGTCCAAAAGAAGAGTAGTAAGTATGCTTGTGTCACAAGGGCCTGAGATGCACTCACAGTATAGCTACTTTCATCCAAGCATCTACACATGCACTTTACTGCAGAGCTTACTGATTAGCTCCGCAATAAAGTGTCACTGTCCACATGTGCACCAGTATTGGAGCACAGTAAACTCCACCGTAAGACAGTACCATCAGGGACAGTAGTAGCTTATGGCAGAGTAACTAACTGTGATCAAATGCTCATGTGGACAGTGTCCACCAGGCACAAATTGTGTCCAGTAAACCCAGCCAGCCAGAGGCCAGATACCCAGCTCCTGCCAGCCCCAACAGCACCCAACACCATCACCCAAAGCTGACCCCCCAAACCCCCTGCCAGACCAGGGCTGCTCCACCCCAGCTACAATTGCTACAGTTCCAGATGCACATGTAGACGCTACACCCGAGAGCAGTTAACTCCGGCACGAACTGCTTTGGAATTTATTGTCACTTCCATAGTATGTGTAGATGAACCCACTAAGTGCAAGTGTTGTAGTTATTAAGAATAAGTTCTGGGGAAAAACATCCAGTGAAAACCTTAACACTCCAGTTCAATATATATAGATATTTATTGGCGCCAAAGTGGTAATTTCAATGAAACAAAATTCACATTCCATGAGCCCACATTTCCCTAATGAGTTGTATATACTGTTTTAAAAGACAAGTACATATTTTAAATATTACACTTGTGAACTTGGGTTTTATGAAGTGGCTCAAGGAAACTAGAAAATTATTTTAAGATAAAATGGGCTCCAATGCACACAAGTAATCTTTATTCAGGTCTTCATAGGCTCTACATGACTATGCTGTTTGTATGTTATTAAACAGGCATATGGAGCTCCAAAACTATGCAAGTTTGCCCACAACTATGTAATTAGCTATCTACCTGTAATCAGATAGATAAATAGATCCTTGAGAGAAAATGAACTTCTATTCACTTTGTTTAGAAAAAATAAATTATACATGCCTCACTTTCAAAAAAACCCCACCTGAATACCCCACAAATATATATCCCATTCTTAGTTTTATAATTCCTTTTTAATGGCATTATAGCTAACCTGACATCTGTAAGCAAACTGTGTCTATTTTAAGAATGTTCTATTATTGCTAGCTCCAAAAGGTCAAAAATCACGTCAGTCTCCTGCCTCAAAAATGCAATTTTTTAATTAATTAGATTAATTTTGGGTAGTCCACCAACCTGACAGTTCAAAAATGCTGAGTCAGTCTTGTCAAAAAGCCTGCAAAAAAGAGAGGAGGACAGAGAGGGGTCATGTGCTCTGATCTGTCTTCTGATTTTCAGCACCCTCTGGCCACCCTCAATGTATAATGATTAATGTTGACAATTCTACAATTTATTGCAAGTAGGGTGACTCTCAGCCATTTCCACAGGAGCTCTCATTATAGAAACTAAATGAGATAAGACCCAGCTTTGTTAGATCCTGTATAAAGATATAACATGACAGTCCTTGCTCCAAAGGGGCTTGCAATCTGGTACAAAGTATATGGGTGAATTTGTGATTTTTAAACTGGGACCATGACCCATCAAACCCATCTCACCTGGAGATTAAATGCCCCTAAAATGGGGGAAGAAATCTTTTTAATTTCTACTCAGCTGGTTTGGATACCCAACTGGCAACCACTAAACAAAAGGCTCTGTATTTCATTCAGGCTAACTTAAGTTAGTAAAAATCTGCATGTTCTCCCAATTTGTGATTCAGTGCATGTTCCCTTAAGCTACTGGGTATTGTGCAAAGACAGAAACTTACCATATTTCCACAAGAGATCCTGAAGCAGAAGCCAAAATCACATTACTTGTCAGATCTGGTAATAGTGATCTTTTTAACACGTTACAGTGCCATATACTGAATAATGCTACAAACTATCAAGACACTTATTTTAACATAGGAAAAATAAGTAAGTGAAACTAACCCACAAAAACTGATTAGCTGTGCTTTTCATGACCCTAATACATTATTTCAATGATTAGAGGCAGTTTCTTATATGTCAATCTGCACATGCCCACTACAGCATCAAAGTTATGTCAGGATGAACAAGTTTCCAGGGATTTGACTAGCAGGTCTTCAACACAAGCCCCTTCATAAAGTAAAACCAGTTTTGTCACGGTATCTGAATATGATCCAGGGTTTATTATAGTGCTCAAAACACCATAGGTCAGGGGTCAGCAACCCACAGCCTCCAGCCAACCAAGCAATTCTGTCCATACTGCAAAGCTGTGACGTCAGCAGTAATTCAGCAGCATGGGCTCCAGTCAGTGGCACAAAAACCAGCAACAGGTTGGCAGAAGGGGGAAGTGGTCAGAAGTCCACCTTCAGACTGAGTTCCGTTAATTTGGTCTGACACTCCTAAAAGCTTGTACTATATACAACACAATCTTAGACATCACTCAAATCAGCTTGATTACCAGCATTAAGCTGTTTGCAAACAGCCAGCCATTTATGTAGCTTCAGGCCTCCGAAGTTATTTGAAAAATACTTAAATTAATACACCAACTACTGCTTGTTCATTTTCCCCACCCCTCTCTGGAGTAGAACAAGGTAGGCATTTACAAGAACACTGAAGCAGCAATTTGGAGAGGGGCAGGGAGTGGAAACAATATCCAACTGAAACTGTGTGGAGAATTAAACCATTGACCAAAGCTCACTTTGAGCAATGTACGAGAACAAACATCACTACTCTTGGCAGGAGAGCCGTAACAACTTTAGTGACCAGAAATGGTCAGGATTTAAGTTTTGAATCTTATCTGAAAGATGTATTTTTTTGCTTTACTTTTCAGCATAGGAAAGATGAAAGGTTAAGCTTCTGATTTCTTGCATGAAGAACTTCATCCCAACCCTATTACTCTGTTATGCTGGCTAATTCCAATTTTTATGACTTTTCCCCCAAAATTTTAATTTGCTTTTTTTTTTTTTTGGCAAGAAAGAATAAAATGCGGTGACCTCTTTTAGTCTAAAGCATATAACAGTAAAGAGTTTGTGATTGTATTTATTTTGCCTGTGGGATGTAAGCTCCCTTCTAAGGAATAGCAGGCAAGGAGTCAATGTAAGGAAATCCAAATCAAAAATAAACCTAATTGAAAGCGAGGGAATTCTGGAAACAGGAAAAATGGCAGGTTGGTAGCATATCTATTAACAGCTCACAAAGATACCCCAACATCAAATGGTCAGACAGAACCTAGTCCACAAAGATAAACATCTATACCACATGATAGGCTATCCATAATGAGGCTATCCATATTAAAGGAAGAAGAAACAGAAACAAAATGCTTCAGTAAGATTTGCTAGCAGAAAGGAAACCCATGGAAACAAAGTAGAAGAGTTGGCTCTCCATAAATCTTCAGGGTCTGCATCATACAGAATGAGATCCCTGCCCCATATGCAACACTGAAATCTTTAATCCATAAAACAGAAACTGGTGAAAGGACAGAGTCCAGATTCACAGGGTTTCAGAATCATTTTTGTCCATTCATAAGGTAGGGATACCTTAAAATGATTATTTATATTATGTATCTCTCCATTAGTCCACTGTCTAACAGAAAAAACAAAAAAACCCAAAACTGAAATTCTCTAAATTAAAAAAATTAAATAGACTGCCAATAAATACATTTTAGAGATGGGATGCATTTCAGGCAATGCTTGGCCATGTGTTTTCATAGTTTCATAGTTGGTAGGGTTGGAAGAGACCTGAGTAGATCATCAAGTCCAACGCCCTGCCATGGCAGGAAAAAGTACTGGGGTCAAACGACCCCAGCAAGGTGTTCATCTAACCTCCTCTTAAAGACCCCCAGGGTAGGAGCCAGCACCACTTCTCTTGGAAGTTGGTTCCAGATCCTAGCCGCCCTGACTATGAAGTAGCGTCTCCTGATGTCTAGTCTGAATCTACCCTCTGCCAGCTTGTGACCGTTATTTCTTGTCACTCCTGGTAGTGCTCGGGGGAACAGGGACTCCCCCAATGCCTGCTGGTCCCCTCTGACTAGTTTGTAACAGGCCACTAGATCCCCCCTCAGCCTTCTCTTGTGGAGGCTGAACAGGTTTAGGTCCTTTAGCCTCTCCTCATAGGGCCTGCCCTGCTGGCCCCTGATCATGTGAGTGGCCCTCCTCAGGACCCGCTCCAAGTTGTCCACATCCCTCCTGAAGTGCGGCACCCAGAACTGGACACAGCACTCCAACTGCGGCCTGACCAGTGCTGCATGGAGGGGGAGGATCACCTCCTTGGACCTGCTCGAGATGCATCTGTGGATGCATGACAAGGCGCGGTTGGCCTTCCTGACCGCGTCCCCACACTGTCGGCCCATGTTCATTTGGCATCAATAATGATTCCAAGATCCTTTTCTGCCTCTGCACCGACAAGAAGGGAGTTCCCCAGCCTGTAGGTATACTGCTGGTTCTTCCTCCCCAGGTACAGTACCTTGCACTTGTCAGTGTTGAAACCCATCCTGTTCTCATCCGCCCACCCCTGTAACCTGTCTAGGTCCGATTGCAGCCTATTCCTCCCTTCTAGCATGCCCACATCCCCCATCTTAGTGTTGTCAGCAAATTTGAACAGGGTGCTTTTTATCCCATCGTCCAAGTCACTGATGAAGATGTTGAACAGTGCGGGTCCGAGGATCAAGCCCTGGGGGACCCCGCTGCCCACATCCCTCCAGGTCGAAAATGACCCATCCACCACCACTCTCTGGGTGCGGCCCTCCAGCCAGTTAGCGACCCATTTGACTGTGTAGGTGTCGACGCCACAGTCCCCCAGATTTTTAATGAGAATGGGGTGGGAGACAGTGTTGAAGGCTTTCCTAAAGTTTTGATTATGACCTATAATCAATTCTTTTTGGAAAGAAATTTTAACTAGAGTTCACATGGTTTTGAACATAGCACTGATAGCTTTGGCAAATATGTGTATTCTTGGGTACATCCCTAAGGATTTCAAACTGAATCCTTCCCAGAATACATTCTTACAGCAGGCTTTATTAGTGACATGCAGTAATACAACTCAGCACTGGAAGAGTGTGACATCTCTGAAGGTTGAATTCAGGTACAGTGAAATAACCAGTGATCTGTTTTTTTGCATTCACCGTGAAAAAGAGAAAAAAAATAGATCCCTGGAAAATCACAGATTTTGTATTTTAAAGGAGAAAAACCCAGGAAACCACATGTCCCGCTGTGGGTGCAGAAATCTAGGGGAGCATATGCCCCCCCTCACCCTCGCAAACACATTGCCTGTGCCCACACCCTTCCTTCCCCATACACCCACCCCCTTCCTTACATACTTCAGGGCTGGGGCCCGGGGTCGGGGGGCAGTAGGTCAGGAGTGAGGTGCACTGGCAGGACCAGGGAGCTGTAAGTCAGGAGTGAGGGGCACCAGCAGGGCTGGGGGGGGGGCTGTGGGTTGGGAGTCAGGGACACCAGCAGGGACAGGCAGGGACAGGCATTGGCATATCAGGGCTGTTCAGCACCACAAAGGAGCAAGGGGGACAGCTCCAACTAGACCCACATCCTGGTGAGCAAAGGGGGCAAGACGAATTCTGATTTTCCATTATAAAAACATGTCAAAATATATTGGTATTAAGAATTTATTTTATTATAATGATTGAGGCACTGGTAGGCTTCCAGATTGCTTTAAAATTGTAAATATATTAATAAAACATTGTGTTGAACTGATACGTGTATATAGTGGTGTTTCATTTTAATCACAGAAAAATGTGGATTTGGGGGGGTTTAATCAGAGAATTTGGGATTTTTAAACAGAGAATACCAGGATCCTTGTAGGTTAAACATCTAGGACCTGTGGAGAGAGTCATGTTTAGCAGGCTTACCTGTTTTGAAAAGTTTAGTGTAATTTGGTAGGAATTCTTATACCATTTTGGTAATTAACTATTAGTCCTTGCACACTTCCCTTTTGTTCTTCTATCCCTCCCCCTCTTCCCTCCTTCCTTTTTTCCTTTCTTACTTATTGTCACAGACATGTCCATAGTTCATGTACCCCAAGTTGATATATTTCTGATTTTTGTACTGCATTTAAAAAAATTAAATTAGACAACCAATTAAAATACATTCAATAATCTACTCTCATTTAGAACTAAACAAAAAGAAAGGAAGAGAGAATGAAAAGGAAGCCATGAATATAAATCAAGAATAGGTATTTTAATATATCTCTCAAGCCAGAAGTCGAATGGAATTTGTTTTCATTTTCATTTTTACAATGTCAGAAGAAAAATTTAAACGGATGTAAAGAGAGAGCAAGTTCCCCATGTTATGGCTTCACTAACTAAGAGAAATAACTAAGCTAGACTACCGAGGTAAGATGGATGTCTGAACAAAGATAGCAGGAGGTGCTGAACATATTAAATTGTTCTGATTTTAAGTCAACCTTCCCCTGCCCCGAAAAAAGAATAATAAAAAAATCACAGTTAACTTGTGTGTGATGCTGATCTATAATCAGAGAACTGTTAATATACAGACCAGATGACCTCATGTGGCATCCTTAAGGTTCAGCCAGTGTGATGTCATCTGCTCCACTGCTCTTAAGTGTAATGTACAGGGGCATCTGGCTCCACCAACACCAGGATGGAGGGGATGACTCCACGCTGCACCCTTTTCTGCCATGTAAGTCTGGATATTCCTGGGGGGGTTGTTTGTTTGTGGAGGGGTTTTAAACAGGACTGTGCATTCATTTATTATCTAGTGTAGTGATTATAAACATTTCTAGCACTAAGCTTTGAAAAGAAGTCTGTGGTCAAGTTTAAAAATCTGTATTTACTAACATATTATATTCACCTTTTTCCCAAAATGTAGCTTCTCTGAAATTGGAGTGTATGTCTTAAGCAAGAAAACTGATTTCCACAGTGGAACCAGGCCAAAAGTCAAATTAGCTTAACAGACAGAAACTCCTGCCAATTTGGCAGGAGCTGTAAGAGGGTTAAACCTCTAGCTGTGGAGCTGTAGCAAGAGGGTAAGTGATGCCGATAAGTGGATTTTACTCTTCCTCCACGAATCCAGGAGTGTTCAGCCATGGTGAACCCATGCTATGACAAGTAAGACTCTGCAGTGGGGGGGGGTGGGGGGGGGCAGAGGGTGAGGAAGGGTGGCTTCATTCTGCCTTCCCAAAACAAGGTGCATGTCTTATTAAGGGACATGTTTATGTGAGGTAATAATGGTATTTAAAAGGCAAACATCTGTTTCATTTTTCCAGAACACGAGATAGTTAAATGCACTTTGCTCATAATTTTAGAAATCAGATTTGAACAGATAATTTACTTGAAAAAAGTGGTTATAAACACACAACCAGTCACTTTCCTTTTCAAAACATCTCTCAAAAAATTAGGAAAGTTTCAATTTTTTTAACCCCTAGAGCCAGGGCTGTTTTGGATCCATGGTTATGGCTCTGTTTTCATGTAACATTTGAATTCAGAACTTCAATCTGGCTCTCCAGGGACCTAGCAGACCTCCTGAGGCTAAAAAGAAAGGCCTACAAAGGATGGAGGATGGGAGTCACCTCCAAGGAGGATTATTCTGCACTGGTCCGGTCCTGTAGGGAGCAGACCTGATGTCTATGAAATCTATGAAATCTGAACGTCCAAATCTAGCCTTTTAATAAGGGCCTGCCTTTGTTTAAAGTTGTGTACACTATAGTTTCAATTTAATTAAAAATATTTGTCTGATCCGTACTGGCCTGGAATGTTCAAATGAAGAGTATGGCAAGCCTTGGGCAAAATTACCTTTGGGACAAGAGGGTTTTTTAGTTTAGTATTTTTGGTATATTTAACCCTTTGGGCCTTCTCCTTGATTATCTGATTCTCTTGAAAAACTTCGTAAAGGTAACAGCAGTTCAAAGATTTTATCTGTAGTTACTAACTTACATTCAGGAGAAAAGGCTGTTCTTCTCAAAATTGAACCAGAAAACGTAATATCAGTTTATATTGTATTCAGAACAATATGGCAGTCAGGATAAACATGCATTACCTCTATTTAATTACATTTATCTTTATGACACATGAGAAGAGGTATAATCTTGAACAGTCACATAGCTAAACATCATAAACTTGAATATTAGACACTGTTTCAATGGAGAATTTGTTTTTATAAATCATTTAAATAGATATAATAGAAATTTTCTCAAGTTATTCCTCAGGAATTTTCTTACTTTCTAGCACAGAGGGGAACACACTTATCCATGTGCTTTGGCACACTGTGTTCCTTTCTTGAATGAACACAGAGGTACTCTTCATTCTGACAGCAAAAAGCCTATAAATATTTTAAACCAGTGAGCAAATCCAAGTTGGAAAACGTTTGTTTTTATCTGGTACGAGCTGAATTAAAATTCTTACAAAACACCTCTTCAGGAGGGGTAAATTTGCATAGTACCATTGACTTCAATGGAGCTATGCCAATGTGTGTCATGTGAGGATCTGGCTAGCAGATTCCAGGGTAGACTAATGAAGAAATAACTGCATTTCTGTTTTCTTTGACAGTTTTTAGCCAACAAAATCAGCAATTAAATGCAGGTCCCACCTCTACATCCAACTATAATTTGCACCTGTGAATATCTCTTTTCTAAATAATATAGTTTCTTTTCTGCTGTACATATAGTGAACGTTTCTGAAGTTTGGGCATCTATAAAGAACTTTTAAAGGAACAAATACCAGTACCTTAATAATCAGGATATTGTCAAAGTACAATACCAGAAAGCTCTCCCTGCCTACAATAAAAACATGACATTTGCAAATGCACAGAACAAAAGTTCTATGATAAATGGAAAGAGTACACATTTGGAATGTAGATTTGAAAGACTGGGACATATCACCAACACCAGTAAACTGTCCCACCTACAGCACCCATAAATGCAACTAATCTGCTCATAACTAGAAATATAGCAGTCATGGAGCAGCCATGCCACTTCCTGGCACATTATTTGTGTAGCGAAGACTGCCATGTAAACAGAGTAGAAGTGCAAGAAACGCTGGGGACAAATTACCATAATGTTTTTCTAAAAAAAAAAAAAACCCAAAAAAACCAATCTTCTTTTTTAAAAGACATGCTGGGGCTTATCTCAGAGAAGGCCCAAGCATAGACGAAGGACAGAACATAGGACTGAAAATCACAGCTCATCATCATCCGGATTAAGAGAAGAGACTTCTATGATTTATTAATTACAAAAGAAAACTAACAAAACAAGAAAAGCAACAGACATCATGAGAAACAGAAAGACCAAAGTCCCAATGCTAGTAAAATCAAATCCCAAAAGCCTGTATGCTCAGGAAAAGGAACATCATAAAATGAATGGGTATTGTTGTTATTGTTAGTGGGAAAGAGAGGTTATTTCAATCCACAAAAGGTAGTTTCCATATTGGGAAAGTCACTGTAGGAAAAGCTAGGACTTGAGTTGCCATATAAACCTGTCAAAGGGCTTTGCTGAGTAGACAGACACTTAGCAGACAGCAACTTCAGCAGTAGAGTTGGTCAAAAATAGAAAGCCTCACTGAAAACTTCACTATAGATCTTGTCCATTGAAATTTTCTGATCAGCTCTAATTACCTAACAGGGAGTCAGATTCTCCTACTCCTGCGCATCACTAACAATCCAACATGGGAAGCTCAAGATGACAGGAATCAAAACACAAAAGACACAGTGGAGAGCCAGAGAAATTCCTGTTCCTCTTAGTACAACAGTTCAATGACCTTCTTCACAAAAATAGAATTCAATACTGCAGGACCCAAAGATAGCTGTCCCTTCAACATTGCTAAATGCTTCTATGCAGCTATTATGGGCATTTGTTCTCTGCCTCTTGCACCTATTTCCTATTATCACTAAAATTGCTAATTTTTATCACTGGGTAATAGTGTCATGTCATCAGCTTGTCCTTGTAAGCAAGTCACTCACCCAGCTTCCTAATCAAGCCAGTCCACTCTGTTCAGTGTCCAGCCAGTTTATTTTGTGAGTGGCAACCTTGTCCCCCACAGCAAACAAGCAACAATACCAGAAAGCAGGCAAACAACAAACAAAACCATCTTTCTTCAAACCTTGAGAGGCGTAGCCCAGGCTCTGGTCTTCCCCCTCAGCATCACAGTCTCCTCTCTCCCTTTGCACCCTGCTCCAGGGGGTTTTAACCCTCCTTGTAGCTCCACCCTCATTTAACTAGTCCTCAACAGCACCTGGCTCCCAGCCTTCCAACCACAAAGACTATTCACTGCTAACTACCTGCTTCTGAGTTTAAACCTCTGAGGCTTATATATCCTCTGTCCCAAATCGGGGTCAGGGGGACACTTCCAGTTTACCACCCCCTCCCAAAAGAGAAGATACACATTTTCATGCACTGCCCCAGCGTGGAGGAAGATAAAAAGCACACTGTTGCATGGCTGAGCACCACCTCATCAACCTAGGGCTGGCCTACCCCATAGCATGAAGCCACATTAATGCAACATGGCTGGTAAAAAGCAGAAAGGGAGCTGCCAGGAGGTAGCATCAAATGGTTTCAATGGCCCACTTAGTTGTGAGACACTGTTTCTCAATCACCACATATTTCTGTTCTCAGGGAAGCAACATCCTATCTAAACAGAGGATTGGGTGTTCCCCATCCTCTAACTCGTGAGAGAGAATTGTCCCCAAGAATCACTCTGAGGCATCGGTCTGCAATACAAATTCTGTGAAGTCCAGCCTATGCAGTACCAGGGCACTGCAAAGGAGCTGCTTTATAATCTCAAAAGCCTCCACACATTCTGCAGACCATCACACCTTCTAGGAGGTCTGTCACTGGCTCTGTAATGGTTGATAAATGTGGGATTAAGCTCCAGTAACAGCCTGCCAGTCCTAAATGACTTCCCTTGCCACTTCATTGTGGGCACTGGAAATATGACCAAAGCCTTTACTTTACCTCCCAGGGGCTTAATCTCTCCATTTCTCAGGGTTTACTACAGGTATTTAGTCTCAGTACACCTGAGCTGACACTTAGCTGGATTGGTCATGAGGCCTGCTGCTCAGAATGAATAGAGCACTGCCACCACCCACTAGAAATACTCCTACCAGCTGCTGCTGAATATTACCCAAGTATGAAGCTGCATATACCCAGTGTGGACACAGTATCTTGTACATTAGATGCTGGAAGTCACCGCTGGAGTCCAAAGAACAGAGTTCAGAACTGAGAGAGTCGCCATAGAGTTGCAAATGCCGTAATTTCTTGGCTCTCTTGCACTAATGGAATCTGCCAATACCCTTATGTTAAATCCAGGATGGTGATATATTTGGCCTTTCTGAGCCCTCCTAGCGTTTCATTCATCTTGGGGACTAGGTAGGCATCAAACAGAGACCGCATTTACCTTGAGAAAATCAACACAAGCATGAATGGTTTGGTCTGGTTTTGAAAGAATTACAATGGGGCTACTACATTCACTAATGGATTCTTCAGTCACCCTGTTTACACTCTCTTGGCTCACTGTGTCCCTTAAATGTGCTGGATTTAGCAAATACATGCCTTTTGAACAGAAGACAAAAGTATTAGGATAATCCAGTGCTCCATGAGTGTAATTCTTCTGGAAGTGTTCATAAAAATGTGCTTAAGCTCCTTTAGCAGAACTTTTGCTTCCATATATTGGGCAGAGGTTAAACCTTCCCCCAGGGTAAGACCCATAATGGAGTCTGAGGGAGGCTCTGGAAGACCTAGGCCAGGCCCACATAAACAGCTAAAGACATTAAATGCTTCTTGATCTGTAATCCTCACCACTTCCCTACCAAATGTGCTTCGTAGTCCACCTGCCCAACCAGACATAGGCCCCTGAACAGCCCTCTCATTTAGCTAATAACTTATTCTCCATGGCATGGAGGAGCAGTAGCACCCAGTCACCAGGTGCATAAACTCGCAGCCGGACATTATGTATCAGCAATCCGTTGCAATCTAGAACGATTGTCTTCCATGACTGTCTTATCTGTGGGTCCAAAAATGGCTGACTAGGCCTATCTGGGATTGACAAACTCTGTTGCAGCTTGGGCACATGTTTCCATGTGAGCTGGGTGGCTCTGGGTTCTTGATTCAGTCTGTGACATGCTGTTTCTGCCACTCCTGCTTTTCCATCTCCTGTTGTCATCATAAGGTTTCAAAGTCCTGAGATCCTTGCAGCAGACTCTTCCTCCATTAGGGACAGTCCTGGGGGATAGTCTCCAATGTGTGTATGTTGATGTTGCATTTTTACAAGCTGGCCTTGAGGACATACTTTAAGCAGTTTCTTTGCTCCCCTGTTGAGCGTATGCTTTGACTGAGCTGCGAAAATAAATCTTGCTTCAGGAATCTGGAATTGGAAATCCAGATGACATAGCCGACCCACCAAAGTTGATGTTGGATGATCATTGCCTCAGTGCTTAGGGAGTCTTCTTGCAAGAGAACGCTAACATTGGTGTCTGTTTTAGAATCATAGAAAAATCATAGAAAATTAGAATTAGATGGTCATCAGGAGGTCATCTACTCCAACGCCCTGTCCAGGCAGGACCATCCACAATAAGATCATCCCCCTAGGCTTTGTTTAGCCAGGCCTTAAACTCCAAGGATGGAGAGTCCACAACCTCTCTGGGTAACCTGTTGAGTGTTTTACTACCCTCCTAGTGAGAAAGCTTTTCCTAATATCTAACCTAAACTCACCTTTCTGCAACTTGAGACCATTGTTCCTTATTCTGTCATCTGCCACCACTTAGACCAGTCTAGCTCCATCCTCTTTGGAACCACCCTGCAGGTAGTTAAAGGCTGCTATTAAATCCCGCCTCAGTCTTCACTTCTCCAGACTAAACAAGCACAGGTCCCTCAGACTCTCCTCATAAGTCATGTGCCCCAGCCCCCTAAATATTTTCACTGCACTCCACTGAACTCTATCCAATTTGTCCACACCTTTCTGCAGTGGGGAGCCAAAACTGGACACAGTACTCCAGATGTGGCCTCATCGTGCTGAACAGAGGGAAATAATCACTTTCCTCAATCCACTGACAACGTTCCTACTAATGCAGCCCCAGTATGCTGTTAGCCTTCTTTGCAACAAGGGCACATTGTTGGCTTATATCCATCTTATTGTCCAGTCTTCCCACTGAATTCAAAGGATTTTCCATGGGCAGCATGGATGGTACTTCTCCAGAAGCCTGTACCTCTCTACATGTACTGCTGTACGTGGCCCTCTTTAACCTCATGACAGCCTTCAACTCTGTCAATCAAGAAGCGTTAGGGAGGGTCCTTTTGAAGTTTGGATGCCCACTGAAATTCATCATCATTCTCTGCCTGCTCTATAATGGTATGCAAGCAGCAGTTATCAATAATAGATCTATAACAGATCCCTTTGAGGTTAAAACAGGAGTTAAGCAAGGCTTCATCAATGTTCCAACACTCTTCTCGATATTCCTTACTGTGATGCTACATCTGACCACCAACAAGCTTCCAGCCGGAGCAGATCTAAACTATTGAATGGATGATAACCTGTTTAATATCAGCCAACTCTGAGTCAAAACCAAGACCACCCTGACCTCAACCATCAAGCTCAAGTAAGCTAATGTAGTGTGCACTCACTCGGAAGCAAACCTTCAGGCAAATTGTCAACATCTTTACTGAGGCATACAAGAAAATGGGACTGATGCTTAAACATTCAGAAGGCAAAGTTCCTACATCAGCAAGGTCTCAATGAGCCATCCACAGCTCCAGTAATTCAAATTCACGGTAGACTCTAGAGAACACTGTAGATCACAACATGAGATCCGAAACCAAGCTCTGGGTTTATCAAGCTGTCATGATCCCCACCTTACTGTATGGGGCTGAGACATGGATAACGTACAAGAAACATTATTATACTGTTGATCTTGGGCCTGTTCAGCATGCAAAGGTTCTCCTTGTTGAGGGTTACCACCAAATCTAGCATTTCTTGAAACTTAAGGACGTATTGCACCATATTCTGTGCCTTTGTATCTTGGGCCTGCAAGAAATCAAATATTCTCTAGGGTTGCCTGCTATATAGCACCTTATATAACAAAGTTATCCGTGGAACCCCCCAAATAACGAATAATAAATAAGGAAACAGTCTGTCCCAATATGGGGGTTTCCTGGCTACAAACTTTTGTAACATCCCCATTAATATTTGGCCAGGTTTCAGCCCCCAAATGCTAAGCACCTCCTTTCAGGCATCTATTGCTTATTTCATAATATGATGAAGACTGTCAGAGTTTATTAGTATACTTAGAAATAAGTAAGATTTTTGCCGTAAAGAACACAAGTCAATTCAAATCATAGACACTACCTCCAAGTCACTGTTAAGCTATTTGATCTACTTATACAAAATTCTGTAAATCCAATCTCTATTAATGTTGTTCTAGCCCAATTATAAATAAATGCTGACAGTCATTCCATCTAAGTAAATATTAGAGGCTGTAAATACACAGTAAACAGCAAACTAATATCAAGACTTCTAAACATTGTTTAGGAAACATTTATTTAGGAAGCATTTATCTGAGGACAAAAATTAAAGTGGTCATCAATATCATATAACTGGAGCCTTTTCCTTTTCTCTTTTTAATTGCTTGTTCTTTGGGCCACAACATTACACAAAACTTTGTTTCCAGAAAGAGAAATAATCTGCATTCTAATGACTGCAGGCAGCTGTTAGCAGTAAAAATGAACTGTACCCTAGTAATGAACAGCCATTCATTTTTTATTGAGAACAGAAAAGACAGAATACCATCATCAATAGAGTCATCAGTATTTCACAATCAGCTATATCAAGGTCTGTATAGAAATCTTAAGAGAATGAAGATGTATGTCTGCTCTCCATCCACTGACAGGAGGAGATCATCCATCAGTACCACAAATGCTGTTTCCATCCCAAGTCCTGATCTAAATCCAGATTGTGCAAAATGTAAGACGGGAGAGACTAACCCATGGCCCTGGCAGCTGCAGTGTATGGCATGTGAGCCACAGGCACTCAGTAAAAGGAGACAGGGAACTGCAGCCTCCAGCCACATGAAGCAGAGTAGGAACAGGATGCTGCTGTGTGATGAGGTATCAAGTGTCACTGTCAGAAGCCAGGTTAACACCTCTCTGGCCCTGCAGGTATCACCAAATTCAGGACTGCAGATCCTTGCTCACTGTGGCCGTGTGGGGGTGAATAAAGAAATCTCCCTCCCTGGGGCTTTCCTGCCATGCCTTGATGTGATGGAAGAATAAGAAGTTAATTCCCCAGTGAGAGAGGGTGTAGTAAATCACCCCAAAAGCAGGATAAAAGTAAATTGGTTTATTTAGTGAATTCCCAGCAGGTTGTGGATAACCCCATCTGTTCTCACAGCATACAGTCTTGCTTCGCCCTCCACTGCCATGCAACGCCTGTCAGCTTGCCTCCAGTCTCACTTTCTTTCCTTCCCTCACAGGTATCAGCGGATTCTTGCTTCATGGGACCTACTCTCTGCCTGAGGATCAACCTGGTAAGCCATCTCCCCTCTCTCAACTCTTTGCTTCACCAGTTGCCGTGGTTACCTTCACCCGGTCAGCCAGTCTTATCAGCGATCTGCTCCGCACTGGGTTTGCCACTCCTGGCTTTCCCCGCTGACTCTCCTCATGCCGTGCCTCAGGGAGTGAAGAATAGCCCTCTGCCATGGACTTTAATAGCCACTGGCTCTTAATCAGGTAACACTCACACCTGGTGCGATCCCTCACCTCAACTGTGCCTGTTAAGTAATTATCCTGGCCCTGTCCCTGACCTGACCTTCCCCTGCACTTGCAACTTTGTAGCACCAAAGGAACAGGGCTGTTCTTTGCCCTGTTATACTTGCCATATAAAATTGTTGCATCTGCAGGGCTAGGGAAGGATTAATTTAGCTCTTGGCAGTGTCACCTCTTCCACACTGGTAGCCTGCCCCTGCTCTACTCCATGTAGCCAGAAGCTTGAGCATCCTTTGCCTCCATTCCAAGGGCATAAACGCTATCAGGTATGCCCCTGGGGGTAGGGATCAGAGCAGCACCCTACTCTACACACACACACACACACACACACACACACACCAATATTCAAAACTAAGAATTTATTTTTTAGTTATTATACAATCACCTCTATATACAGTACACAAACTCAATTCATAACAAAAAAATTGTAATCAAATTAAAATATGTTATAGTGAGTGTTTGACTTTTAGTATATGATTTGGTTTTTTCTTATTCTAAGATGGCAACCCCCTCCCAGAAGGGGTATTTCTGGGGGGACAAGGGGAGGGACTTCTGGTGGTAAAGGTCAGAGGTTAGGGATGGGACTTCCAGTCCCAAGATGGCTTCCAAGGGTCAGGGCAACTGTCAAGGGATGGGGCTACCCATGTGCCCTCAAAAGCTCACCAAAGCTCATTAAGTGGCCTTCCACTTAATTACCAGATTAAGCAGGTCACCTGTTTCAGGACATATTCTGATATTCAAGGTTTGCAGAAACACTCCAAACCAGAATCAGGTCACACCTAAGGAAACAGAGAAACCCAAGCAGGCGCTACTAGGGCTTCAGGGACTCAATCCTACATGCCCCAGGAAATCCCCTGAAGGCCTGGGAGAGCCTGCCTAGAATGGCTGGTGAGCACAGACAGCTCCAAGCTTCCCACGTCCTCCTGCCTTAAAGCAAACAGATGTCCACAGCAAAATAGTAGCACAAATTAATATTACCTTTTATCACAGTCACAAATTTGGACATTTGTGGTGCAAGAAAGGGTATGAATGTCTGTCTGCTTCTGCCTTGTGCTGCCATAAAAATTTGCAGCTTAAGATATTTGCTTTGGCTAGATGAGGTTGAAGACTGGCCATTGATTGTTAATAATAATGGACTAGAAGCTACTGTGTATAATGAAAGAACAAATAGTTCCTTTCAGGCTTTTCAGGAATCTCTTACCAAATCAGGACAGAGGTCAGATTCACTAATCTTCAATCAAGTCTGCTTCAGGGTGTTCCTTACTTCATACAGTGTAAATTAGGGATGCACTGATAAAGATTTTTTGGGTCAGTACCGATAGCCAATTATTAACAAGCCATATCAGCCAATTGCCAATATGCAGCCCAACAGCTTGGAGACCAGCATCCAACTGGTAACTCTGTTGGGGGGGAAGGGGCAGGGGGAGGGAAGGGCATGGGGGGGCAGATTGAGCCCCCTGCGGTGAGGGAGGGAGTTGGGCTGGGGAAGGGACAGGAGTTAGCCAGACAGGGCAGGGGAGGTTGCTGGACAAAGCCACAGATGGCTCATCCAGGGGGAATGGTGGGGGGGGGGGCAATTCCCACCCCTGTGCACACTCCCGGGGGGGCACAGGGGATGTGTGCCCCCCAGATCTGAATTTAACCACATTTCCTGAATGTGGTTAACCCCTTTTGCTTTTCACTCTGGTCCTTTCACTTACCCTTACAATGGTTACCTTCTTGTTAATTGATTTTATAGCACATGCATTTCATCTAATCCTTTTGAAGTAGGCATAAGCAATGCCCTAAGTGATTTCAGTGGGGAGGCACCACTCTGCAACACCACCACTAGCATTTTGCCTCCAACAGGCATCCTATAACTAGGTTTCCCACTTGACTTCTCCCATCTGTACTACAGAAGTACCTCCCTTTACTTCAAATAAAATACAGAAACAGTACCTTGTCTCTCTCTTGCATGGAACTTAAGTGTACACCAATCAATTCCAAGTCTCTGCCACACCAATAGCACCTGCCCATTTTTATGATTTTATGCTGCTTCCAGAATTTTCCGGAAGTTTAAGGAAAAATGTCTTTACTGTTCGAGTCCCCAAGGCCTGGAATAGACTCCCCACAAAGGTGGTGCAAGCACCTGCTCTAGACTCTTTTAAGAAACACTTGGATGCTTATCTTGTTGGGATCCTTGGGCCCTTGCTGACTTCTTGCCCTTTGGGCAGGGGGCTGGACCCGATGATCTTTCAAGGTCCCTTCCAGCCCTAATGTCTATGAACTCTATGAAATCTATGAAATAAGCCAAACTTTCTTCTGAATCTTCTTAATTTATAAGACTCGCTCATACTTTTCAAATGTTTGGAATTGGGAGTACTCCATTCGATAAAGGTAATGAGTCATGATTTACCTTTAACGTTGCAATCTGTCAGTCTTCAAGTGCAACTGTACTCTGAAAAATGACGAGCTCTGTTCCTTCTGTACACCAGTGTAATATCTTGTGCTTTAGTTACAAAGAATCATTGTTTTTCGTTCTGCTAGCCTCATAAAGAAATGGCACATTTAACAATGCACGAACTAAATTTTAATCCACCTCAGGCACCCTCAGCTTTGTTGACTATTAAAACCTGTGGAGTCAGTGGCCTTTTGCAAGTTTCAGAGCAGACCTAATGTATCCTGATGTGCCTTTATGACTACAAAGATGGAGGGCAAACAAGCTCAGCCCAAGCCTGAGCCTAAACAAAGTTTGCAGAGAGGACATTAAGGAAAAACGTTCATACTTGTGAAAACAAGTTAGCTTTTATCTCTTATTTGGGAAGTATGTGCTATATCAGGGCCAGGCAAAATACGGCCCGCAGGCTGGATCTGGCCCACCAAGACATTCTATCCGGCCCGCAGGGCACCTAATAAGTTTTAAAGATAAATATTAATCTGCTCCTCACTGCCTGTCAAAGATGACAGGAGACCGGGGCAGTAGGACCCAGGGGAAGCCAGGAGGACTCACCAGCAAGGCCAGCCTGCTCCTGCCCTAACCCCCTCCCATCCTCACCCCCCACAACCAGAAGTCTCTACCTGCTGCAGCTTTCCCTGCACACAGCTGCTCCAGCACCACATGGCCCCCAGCTGTACCACCCAACTCCGGGCCACGCCAGTATCCCGGGGCCAGGAGTGGGAGGGAGGAGGGGGATGCATGGGTGTAGTGAGAGAGGCACACAGTGTGTGCGTGTCCGTCCGTCCATGCAATGAGGGAGGGAGAGACTGTGTGTGTGTGTCTGTGTTTGTGTCCGTGCAATGAGGGGAGGGGAAGAGAGCAACGAGGGAAGCAGAGTGTGTGTGCATGTGTGTGTAGTAAGGGACAAAGGGAAAGGGAGTGTCCACATGTGCATGTGTTCATAGGACAAGTCCCACAAGCATACTCCACCATATACATGCACCCACACCCCCTTGCACTGCCATACATGCAGACCCACATACACATGCCCCAGCCACCCTCCCACAAACCCTATACCCACCCACACCCCACATATCCACACATACCTACATGAGCCCACACCCCCGAACCTATCCACCCTCTCCCACATACCCACACACCCAGAGCCCCCCACAAATCTATACCCATCCCCATGTTCCCCCACCCACAATAAGATTTCATTTTAAGCTGTTGTACAATCACCTCTGTGTACACTACACAAATGCATGTAAATCAGGACAAAAATATTTTTTGAAATCAAATTAATGAACGTTGTAGATTGTGGCAGGGGCAACATCAGGGTCGCTGTGCTCTCCCCTGTCACCTCCTTTACTGTGCCAAGCCTCAGACTTGCACCCTCCTATTCTCACCCACCATGACTTTGATTGTACATGAGTTCTTTATAGGGAGGCTACCTTTCTTTTGCTTGGCTACAGTTCTCCTGCTTTGGGCGTTCAGTGCACTCAAGCCTTGTGGGCTATGCGTGTACAACACTGTCTTGGCCCACCCCCCTCTGGCGCTCGGGCCCTCCATGGCCCTGTCTCTCCCAGGGCTCCTCTCTGCAATGCGGCCCTCTCCCAGGGCCCTTCTCCGGAGCTGGGGCCTGTACACCCCAAACTGTGCCCTCACTGGGGCTGGGGTCCTCACCCTACCGTGAGTCCCCTATGAGGCCTCCTCCATCCCCTTATAGCCTCACCCAAACCACCGGTGTAATCAATAGCAAATACAAACAACGTAAACACAAGCCTCTTGGCTAGAACGTAAACATAAGCCGCCTGGCTATAACAATGCTCAGGCCTACCGGATTTTCTCTCCTACCACGGTGACCAATGCCGCTCTGGCATTCAGGTTTTTTCCTCGCTTCTGGCAGGGAGCTCCTTCCTCCTCAGCTGCTGGTCAGGGAACTTCTCTGGCCTCCTGCCTGTGCTTTATATAGGGGCCAGGCCCTGCCCCTTTCTTCAGCTGGCTAGGCAGGTGTAAGCCATTAGCTCCCTTTGGTTGCCTCAGCAACCGGCACCTGAAGGGTTATCCCAGCACTTCTAGTAGCAGGCACCCTAGTGCCCTGCTACACACCTCCCCACTCACAATTCCAACTCACCAGGCCGGGCCTTGGTTCTTATCTGCTGTACCTCTTCCATCTCCGTTTTCTTCCACTGGTTTCCTTTTTCCGGGGTCCCTCTTTGATCCGCATTGCCCCAGGTCTCGGGCTGCCTGTGTACATTCTTGGCAGACAAAGCAGGCAGCTTCCCTCCTTGGGGTCCTCTGTTCACCTTTCCCTGTTGTTCCAGCCTCTACCAGGCCTGCTTCCCTTGGCTGCCCCTTGCTTGGATCTATGCTGTTTCTCTTGTCTCTCAGTCGTAACAGTTCGTTCAGCTGATGTTTTAGCTGGCTCATCTCCTTTGCATGTTCATTCTGCCATTGTTCCCATCACCGGTCCCAACATTCTATAAGCGCCGGCAGGGCCTCCTTTTGTCAGGTCACGGGCTCCTTCTCTACAGCTCTCTCCTCCCTGGTACTTCCCCCAGGCGGTCCTGGCTCAACCTCCTCCCTAGGTTCTTCTGGGCCTAGGTCTCTGGGGAACTTCCCTAGTTCAATATGCTTTGGGTTCTTATACCGGGTGGTTTCTAGCTGAGCCTCTACTTCCTTCAGGGCCCTTTTTACTACTTCCACCTCTTGGTACTGTTCCTGGTGTTCCAACTTAGCCGTCATCACATACTCTGCTAATTGAGTTCCTAGTGCCTCCAACCTTTCCCGCACTGTGTCTGTGAACTCTCGGATTTGTGATCCCTGTCTTTCGTCTGACCTCTCAATCTCCCCCAGGTTCTGGATCTTTATAGCCATCTGCTCGTTGGCTTCTTGCAATCCTTTTCTCTCTGTCTCCCGGCTCTGGATTTCTTGCCTCATCTTTTGCACTTCCCCCTGTAGCTGCTCATTCTCTTCCCTTATCCCCTTTTCCTTTGTTAGGCTATCTTCTATAAGGGCTTTAAGGGACTGTATCTGTTGTTCCAGTTTTTCTTTTTCCCCTTCCATGCTCTTTAACTGGGTCTGCAGCTGCTCATTTTCTCTCTCCTTAGTTTTTAGTTCCTCTTCCAGGGACTGTATTTGCTTTCCCAACATCTCATAACTTGTGCCAAAGTTTTTCATTTGTTCCACCTGTTGCATGAGAACCTTGTCTGTCTCTCTGGCCTGGGTATGGCTTTTAGACAGCTGGTCCCGCAACTCCTGTGCAAGATCTTCTACACGCCTACTTCTCTGTTGCCAACTTTTCAGCTCCTCTTGCAACTCTCCTATCCACTCCTCCTGGTTATGGGCTTCCTTTTGGAGGACTTCTATTAGGCCTCTGGCTACTTCCAATTCCCTTATCACCTTCTTTTGTTCTTCTGCCTGTTTGGTGCCAGCTTCCTGAGACCTTGCCCCCTCTGCTATTATTTCCTCCTGCAGCTTTTTCAATTTTTCTTCTCTCTCCCGGCCCCTCTGAGCCTCCTGGGCAATGAGCCATTTGATTGCCCGCGTCTTCTCTGCTTCTTTCGTCACTAGGCTTCTAATCTCTTTTGACCCTCCCTCTTTCTTGCCAGACTGCACCTGAAGCTCTAATACAGTGGCTTGCGCTTCTGCTCTCTCCTTTTGGGCTTTTGCCATTCCTAGCTCCCACTTCAATCGTCTCATCTCATCCATCCTTTGTTGCCAGTTAAGCTTTTCCTGTCTCTGGTCTCCCATGCTTCCTAACTTTCTGGGTTGGGCCTCAGTCTTATTCTGTGAGACGCCTGGCAATGGGCTTACTCCTTCTGCCCCGCCTCACAAGCTGTGGCCCCCCCTACCTTTTTTATAAATCCTTTCCTGATTGTATTCTGGCCCACAGGTTCGTTCTTCTCTCTTCTTTGTGCACAGCTGAGCCTTTCCCAGCCAATGCACCACTGTGTCAGGGGCAACATCAGGGTCGCTGTGCTCTCCCCTGTCGCCTCCTTTACTGTGCCAAGCCTCGGACTTGCACCCTCCTATTCTCGTCTACCACG
The DNA here is from genome assembly GCF_000455745.1 of Alligator sinensis. Lineage (NCBI taxonomy): Eukaryota > Metazoa > Chordata > Crocodylia > Alligatoridae > Alligator > Alligator sinensis. Next base: position 1,443,414 of record NW_005841948.1, read on the forward strand.
ACTTTGGTTGTACATGAGTTCTTTATAGGGAGGCTACCTTTCTTTTGCTTGGCTACAGTTCTCCTGCTTCGGGCATTCAGTGCACCCAAGCCTTGTGGGCTATGCGTGTACAACACTGTCTTGGCCCACACCCCTCTCCCAGGGCCCTTCTCTGCAATGCGGCCCTCTCCCAGGGCCCTTCTCTGGAGCTGGGGTCTGTACAACCCGAACTCTGTGCCCTCACCAGGGCTGGGGTCCTCACCCTACTGTGAGTCCCCTATGAGGCCTCCTCCATCCTCTTATAGCCTCACCCAAACCACCGGTGTAATCAATAGCAAATACAAACAACGTAAACACAAGCCTCTTGGCTATAACGTAAACATAAGCCACCTGGCTATAACACTGCTCAGGCCTACCGGGTTTTCTCTCCTACCGCGGTGACCAATGCTGCTCTGGCATTCAGGTTTTTCTCGCTTCTGGCAGGGAGCTCCTTCCTCCTTAGCTGCTGGTCGGGGGACTGCCTCTGGCTTCCTGCCTGTGCTTTATATAGGGGCCAGGCCCTGCCCCTTTCTTCAGCTGGCTAGGCAGGTGTAAGCCATTAGCTCCCTTTGGTTGCCTCAGCAACCGGCACCTGAAGGGTTATCCCACCACTTCTAGTAGCAGGCCCCTAGTGCCCTCCTACATAGACGTTCATTTTTCAGAATGAAATTTCATATTTTTCTGGTTCCGAGATAGCAAAACCCCTTGCTGAAAGGAGTATTTCCAAGGGCAAGGGGAGGGACTTCTAGTGGCAAAGGGTGGGGGTTAGGGGGCAGGAATTCCTGTCCCAAGATGGCGACCAGGGGGCAGGGCCACCCATGCAGCCCTCAACAGCTTGCCAAAACTCAGTAAGCGGCCCTCCGCCCAAAATAATTGCCTGCCCCTGTGTTATATACTGAATGATGTGCTCACTTCTTACGCATTGGAAGTTTTTTTTTAGTACCATTTGTGATAAACAAATATTTTTGCTTTGCTACTACAAAATATCAAAGCTTTTATAATTAAGCTTAACAGGTCACCTGTCAAGGACTTTGTTATTTTTATGGTTCACTAACAGTACAATGAGGGAAAATGGTTAGAAAGTGAATCCACTTCTAAATATTTAATTTAAATATATACTGAATTCTCTTTAGGCTAAATAATGTCACATAATGCTTTTGAAGTTAAAGCGAGGGTTATATTTGTTACATGCTAGCATGCTTGATTATGTACATAGGGGAATCCAGAATTCTGAGAAAGGAATACTGAGGCAGCAATGGGTGCTACAACAATGGCTACACCTCACTTCCAGACTTCCCACATCCACTAGGGTAGGAGGCCACACTACAGAAGCAACCAGGGACATGTTTTAAGTCCTTGAAGCAGATACGAATCCTGCCTCCCTCTCAGCCCTGCTCCACATTACCCCTTCCATCCCCTTCAAGCTCAGCAGCACCTCCTCTCCCCTCCCTCACCCTCTCTACTTACACCTCCAGGCACAGGTAAAGGAAACCTTCCCACTGCCACTGCTGTCCTGGCCACTCCTGCCTTACTCCAAAAAGGACTGCAGGAAGTGGCCACCCAGGGAGCTGTGCTCAGCCAAGGACAACAGCTCCTCCCTGTGCCTTTTCCCAGGCTGGCAAGGAACAACTGGGAGAACCAAGCAGGGAGGAGTAACCCGCCCACTGCCACCATTAATGACCCCAGCTGAGCCTGGCTCCCTGCAGAGCCACTCCCTACAGCCTGCCTGGAGCAAGGCTGGGGCTCCCTGTGCCCTTGGGTTAGCTGGGAACAGTGGCAGCAATGAGTGGGTCTCCTCTTCCTATGCCCAGAAGTGTAAGTAGAGATGTGGAGTGGGGAATGCAAGGGAAAAAAAAGTGCTGCTAAGTACAGAGGGAAAGGAATGGAGGGTACCAAGAGAAGTGGGGGTGGAGGGGAATTCTTCCTTGCTTTGGTGACTTAAAAAAGGCCCTGGCTGCTTCTCCTGAAACATGGTCCAGACCCTGCAGGAGACCCAGGCATCCAGGGCTGCAGGAAGCCAGAGCCTCTTCCACTTCATGCCACCATACCCCCTCTGGATCTGCCCCTGGGTTTATACAAGACACAGAAACCAAACTGTATCTTGTAGGCAAGACAAGGTGGAAGATATCCATTGAAAGAGCCAATTCACAAAGATCCAGCAACTGCCTTTCTCTTGACTTCTTTTTTGTTTTTTCTTGTTTCATTTTATTTTGTTCAAAAACCCTGCCAATCAGGCTGGATTGGCCTGGCCCAATCAGTCAGGATTATTCCCAGAAAATGCACCGTCACCTCGCTATAGTGCCCCACAGCTGCCTACATTGGACAGACAGAGTGATCACTATGTGAAAGAATGAACAGACACTGATTTGACAATAGTTCCAGAAAGAGACAAAAGCCCATGGCAGAACGCTAACTCTCCTGTACAGTCAATCACCAATTTCAAAGTAGCCCCTGCTGCCATTTTTCAGTGTGGGGATTCTGATACACGTGACACTACAAGCACTACATGCTCTCGGAGCCACTCTAACTTAAGCGCTTCCCCTCACCCCCCACCTCCCAAAGCACATGTATAAACGCCCTAAGGTGCTTCCCTGCCCGACTTCAAACGAACATGGCTATCTACTTCTCCCAGAAAAAAAGGTGTTTCTTCCATTCTACATAGGATTGCAGAGAACTACAATCTCCAGAATCTTAAACTAACTCTTAGCATTCCCTGGAAGAAAAATGTCTTATGAAATGTGATACTGGAGCTTTACTAAAAGGTACTTATCACTCAATCAAATTCTTAGAAAGAAAGCTAGCTCTGTGGCAATATTAAAGTTTTGGAGGAAACCTGAGACCTAGAGTGGTTTGAGCAGGTTGATGAGAACCAGATCATTCTTAGCATAAAAACAAAAGAAAAACAAACACCTAAAAATGTATTTACAAATACCTATATGGACATTAAGGATCATCCCCATAATTCCCATAGTAAATACAGAGATTAACCAAATTCATAAAAAGGATTCATAGACAATAATGTGGCTTAAAGAAAATATTAGAAATTTATCAAAATGATGAAAACTGAAGGAAGAGCTCCAATCACTGTATAAAAGCCGTGCTGACTATGCAACAACATATTTTTCTGTTCAATATCAGGTCCTAAGAGAACTATCCAATACTGAAGTTTAATCAAAAAAAAAAATGTGCGTAGGCCTACATTAATGCTTTTGTTCATTATGTACAGTGCTATTAATTTACAATTAGTTCTTAGGTCTGAAATTTAAAATTTTGGTTCATAAATACAAGAGGGAATTGTAAGAAGCTGCAAATGGAATTAATCGCACTTGGAGGAGGAGAAGGCAGAACAGTGCCTAGTTTGACAGTTCAATACAATAGCATCAGCTTGGTAGTTTCCATTAACTCTGCAATATAAACAAGCACTGTAAACAATTTGTGCTGTTTCTAACAACCAGGCTATTTAAGATTGAGAATTCTGTTTCCCTGTATTTTTTAAATCTATGCACACACAGCAGCTTTAAAAGCTTTAGTGCTTGCACTGAAATAGGGCTTATGAAAAATGATATCTACTATTTTTAAATAATTAATGCATACAGTTCCAGGTGGGGAGAAATATTGTGCACAGATGATGCTGTACTGTGGTATTTGATATCGTCAAAAGCTGAAGATGTCTCTTTTTTCCTATTACATGAGAAAATATTTTAATCAGATGGACCACATTTATTAAACAATAAGAGATTTACCTTTTTTTTTCATCAGTGTGAATCAAGAGCAAGTTCACCAAGATCAGCAGATACACTGGTTTAAGCTGATATAAGAATGAGGAAAATCAGACCCAAATGACATTTTAACTTGTCTTGTGCTAGTTAGTAAGTCCTAATTCTGCTATTTTCTCCAACTTTCCATTGATTTCACTTTTCAATGACAGATTCAGATAAGAATGAAAAATGGTTACCCATGACCAAGAGAAAGCAATTAAATAGAATATAACAATTACAAAAAGTACAATTACTTAAATTGTCAGGTGACTACAATAAACTTCATGCATTTTAGCCTCATGTAGAGCTCTTCAAAAACTGTCATGTTAATTCTTAGAATACATATTAATTGCAACATAAGAAAAAATTACATCACTTATCATACTTAACCAAGATATGGTCTGATTTTCTTCTTCAAGATCCACTTCAGTGGCCTGATTGAGATCTCACCTGATGAACTGAGTGGGTGCACCCCAATAAGCGCACACGTGCAGTCTGTGCCACCTCAAACCTGTCTAAGGCACCACAAACTGTACACGGCACATGTATACCTATTCACTGCACTAATTTGCAGCGTAGCGGGGGGGGGGGGGGTTGACACCAGGAGACCCCCTGGGAAAAAAAAAGGTTATTAAAAAAAGTGGCTCACCAGAAACCATAGCCTGTCCGAACAGAACTATGCTCCGGCTGCCAGCCAGGCTCCAAACAGCCAACTCAGCACTGCAGTTGCCTTGGGAAATTCCCAGGACCCCATGTAAGGCTGCTGGGGCCAGCACAGGTGCTGGCCTCAGCCTCCCCACCCCACCCCACCCCTCTCCAAGTCACTATGCTGTGCACTGGAACATGCATGCAGGATGTGCCCAGGGACAAATAGCAGAGGCACAAATATGTGTCACTGCTATTTGTCCCACAGGAAATGCATGCCCCTGCATGTGCGCACTCACTGGGAAGCACACAGTGAAATTATTCTTGATAGAAACCAAATAAGAAACAGACTCTTTGCCGACTTTCAAACAGATGAATTAGCACAACTTGTTAGCCTTAATTGCATGGCACAAAATGTAAACCTATTTAAATTCTCTGCTTTGATCCCCAATCAATAAAAAGTAACATTTGAGATTAATGTTTCAAAAATAATTGATAACTCATTCAGCTACATTAGTTTCTTTTTAAATTTTGTTTGGTTCATTCTAATCTTTCTTTTTCTAAAAGAAAAATGTTATCCAACACCAAATGTTCTATTTGACACAAAATGGAAAAAAAAGAATCCCAAAAAACAAGAGAGAGGAAAGCTAGATAATAGACCTGGTAAAGGCTGGTAGGGGTGGGTATGTTATTATCCACTTTTTATCCAATAACCCAAGGATTAGGACATTCATGAAGGATGTGGGAGACCTAGGTTCAAATTCCTTCTTCTGAATGTGGAAATTTGAACCCACATTAACTCCTTGCAAACAAAAATGATGTTGTCACTCGGGTACTTTATGATGAGTCTCCCTTATTTCATCCTGTTGGAGATGTTAAGAATCTCACTCAGAGGAGAGACACCTGAGGTCCAGTCAAATACCTAGTTAGTCAAAATGTTAATAGCATCAATAAAAGAGACTGAAAATATCCCAGCCCAGAATAACCTTGCCTATAAGCATAGAGGTTGGGATATTCTTCTGAAAATAGGGAACATGGGTTTTAATACTCTCATGTCAAGGCAAGGGATTCTGGGCATTCTACCATCTAGGTCAGTGGACTAATCACTGAACAACAGAACAAAAGGAACACCACCACCACCTTTTCCAGTCAAATTTGCAAATACATTTGAGAAAACTGTAATTGTATTTTTTCCCAGCCAATTTACTACTTACTAAAAAAATTCACCCAGTTCCGCTGGAGATCAGAATATCATATCACTGTGTTACACGGTATTCTACAGGCATGTCTATACAGGGAAACCAAAGAAAATCAGGCCATATTAACCAAATGTGAATTTAAAATGCATTAGTTAAGTCTCATTAAAACCCCAGAGTAAACATTTTCATTTAGAAGCAAGTGGCCTAATTTAATGTGCTTTAATTAATTTAGTATTAATTCACGCTCTTAGTTAATTAGGCTTTACTTTTTCAGAGTGTCTCTTTTGTATACCTGACTAAAAGTTATGCTGCAGTCACTGAACTGCTTGTAAACCAGTATTTGTTACGCAAAGAAACAATGTGCTCCAAAAAAAGGATTGGTGTGACAAAGTGCTAGTTTCTATTTCTGAAAGTAAGAGCAAGGAAACCTATGTTTCTTGAAAGTTAAAAAATGTAGACTTTTACCTTCTTAAACAAGTGCCCATGTTTTCTTACAGGAATCAAACTTATCATTGCCTTCCATGGAGCAGAGCACTCATTAAACAGAATAGAGTTTTGTTTTGCATTTTGTCTCATTTTATTTTCTCTTCTTAAACTGCAGATAGGTTTGTAAAACCAAGTTATTACATTTACTGACCTTAGCTAGACATGGTAAGACCATTTCAAAAACACATCTGACAATGAAGTTTAGTGGTTCTAACTTGCCACAGCTCAGTTCTTGTCCTGAGCCTCTGCAGTTCTCATTGTCATCCACATTAAATTGTGTAGCAATGTTATGGAGTGTACAAAAGGGAATAAGGTAAAACAAAACAAAATAAACCAAAATAAACCCCAAACTGCAAGCTGCCAAATTTTCACTTGTCCATTTTGCCAAGGTTTTATATAGTGTATTTTGTCTAGTACAGGCTTGTCCAACATACGGCCCGTGGGCTGCCACGTGGCTCGCCAAGCCATTTTCTGTGACCCGTGGTGCTGTGATGGGAAACAAAAGTAAACACTGTTTACTTTCGTTCCCACCCTTTGCCCCTCCCCCAGCAGCTTCCTAATTCC
>NW_005841948.1:1450094-1465403 GCF_000455745.1 Alligator sinensis
GCTGAATGGCTGGGGAAGGGACAAGGTTCCTACACGCACTGCGTCAGCTTGATGTTGCCAACGCAGTACGTGTGGGAAGAGGAGTAGCCGGCAGCGAAAGTGCGGGTCATTGATGCGGCACAAGGCGGTCCCGGGCAGAGCTTGTACTGGCCAGCACTGCGGGCGGTGAGCGGAGCCTGGCCGGGCACATGCAGGGTGAGGGGAGCGGGGACGAAACCCTCCCAGGCCCTCCCCAGTCAACTTCCCCCGGGGGAAGCTAAATCGCCGCTTGTACCTGCCTCTGCCCCTTGGGGCTGTGGCTGAGAGGAAGGAGGCATCATCCCAGGGGCCCCATGCCTGCCCCACTCCATGCTCACTGGTATGGTTCATCTTCCTGGTGGCAGGCAGAGAAGTTCCAGCCGGGGGCTGCCTGGGCACTGCCCTGTGCCTGGCTTGCAAGTCCCGTGTGGGCGCATGGCGCCGGCCCGGGCTTGCTGCAACGCCTCCGCTTCCTCTGCCTCCTCCTCCTCCCTCCCCAGCAGAGGAAGCCCCCCCACTTTTTTTTTTTTTTTTTTGCTGGCTCCAGGCTGGGTCCTTTAAGCCCCCTGCGCCGGGGGCGGTCCGCACGCAAACATGAAACATGACTGCCCAGCTATCAGCAGGGCCGTATTCCCGGGCGGGATGTTGAGGAGCCCGTGCAGGGGTGCCACACGCGTGCACGCACTCATGAGGAGGAAGCACAAGGTCACACTCGCTCCTTCCTCCTCCTCATCCATGGGAGCCAGGTGCGAGGAGGGAGGCAGGCTGCGTGCGCATGGCCATGCATGAAGACTGGGCTCCTCATCCCCAATGGAGCTGTGCAGCATCCTGAGGCACTGCTTCTCCTCCTCCTCGCTGCTGCTGATGGAGGCCAACAGCCGGCTGCTCCTCCATGGCTTCCTCTACCTGGTGCTGTATGCCCAGGTGTCCCAGGACAAGCCTGCATTATGCTGCTTTCATTCATTGAGAAGTGAGCAGAAGTGAAAGTGTTTATTTTAGTCAAGTGTTTGGTATTATTTCATTGTTGTTTTTATATTGTTTTTATTTTGGATTTTAAACACACTTCCAGATCCATTTCATTATCACTTTCTGCAACTTCATTGCTGTCAAAGGTCACGTGACATCACTTCCTGATGTGATACCACTTCCTGTGAGGTCTTTGAATATGGCTCGCCGGCCCACTGGGTGATAAAAAGTTTGTGATCCGGTCCCACATTCAAAGAGGTTGGACACCCCTGATCTAGTATCTTGTCTACCTAGGCTTCAAATTTAACACAGTAGCAAAAAGTAACGAATGCCTAGATTAGAAATCTTTTTCTTGCCATATGAAACAGGTCCTGTTTTCCTCACCATGCTTCTCTCAATTGCTACTGGACTGCATCCAACCCTTCTCTGAAATGAAAGTATTTTGTCACTTTGTGATAACTGTCCAGTGACCTATGCAAAAAAAAGTGGTAGTTGTAGTTCCTTATGGGCTCATTTCCAAATTGTGAAGCTAACATCACACTTCTCATTAATGGACACCCTTAGAGAAACTAAAGAATGAATAAGCATTTCTCACTGCTAAACAAAATGTATCAGAGCACTGTAACATGGCTGAAGTACACTGTCTGAAGATCATGAAAAAGGCTACACTGCTACCCATGCCATATCCATTCAGAAGATAAATGGAGGACTCATTGTTCATATCTGTCACTTTGGCACCTTCCATAGCAATAAATTAATGCTTAAAAGAAAAAGCTACAAGAAAATGAATACTTCCTGCTTGTGATAAAAAAAAAACCAAATTTTACACAAACATAACAAAGAACAATCACTTTACAAAACAGTCCCAGAAAAAAATAATGTATTATTCATATGATGTGAATCATGCAACACTTTTCTAACCTTCCTTTGCAAAAAGATTTTCTTAGATGTTGTAAATCATTTTATAACTTTTATGTATTATTCTCTTTCAAGCTCATCAAAAATAATGTTAACAAGTGACTTTATGTTGTACTTTAATCACCATAAAATCACTGTGAAGCAAGCAGAAGTCAACATTTATGGTTCAGTATCTTCCAAAGCCTACTCAAGAAAACTTCTACTGATTGTCTGATAATCCCATAAATTCAGCATGATATTCCTTTCAAATTCTGTACTATTTAATTATATTAAACTCATTGAATTAACAATTTCTTAAGTGTTGTATTCAATTTCCATTTTTACCTATTTAAAGAAAAAACAGCATTTGATAGCAAGTTCTCATTTATGGTGGGGTCCTGGCCAATAGTCTTAGATTACTGTCCAGTAATAACAAATTACAAATAACAAACCCTGTTCATGGTCACAAATTGGCTGGAGGGCAGCACCCAGAGAGTGGTGGTGGATGGGTCATTTTCAACCTGGTGGGATGTGGGCAGTGGGGTCCCCCAGGGCATGGTCCTCGGGCCGGCACTGTTCAATATCTTCATCAGTGATTTGGACGAGGGGGTGAAAAGCACCTTGTTCAAGTTCACAGATGACACTAAGATGTGGGGAGAAGTGAGCACGCTAAAAGAGAGGGACAGGCTACAACTAGATCTCGACAGGTTACAGAGGTGGGCAGATGAGAATAGGATGGGTTTCAATATGGACAACTGCAAGGTGTTGCACCTGGGGAGGAAGAACCAGCAGCATACCTACAGGCTGGAGAACTCCCTTCTAGTCAGCACAGAGGAAGAAAAAGATCTTGGAGTCACTATTGATTCCAAGATGAACATGGGCCGCCAATGTGGGGACGCTGTCAGGAAGGCTAACCATACCTTGTCATGCATCCATAGATGCATCACAAGCAGGTCCAACGACGTGATCCTCTCCCTCTATGCAACATTGGTCAGGCCGCAGTTGGAGTACTGCATCCAGTTCTGGGCGCCGCACTTCAGGAGGGATGTGGATAGCATCAAGAGGGTCCAGAGGAGGGCCACTCACATGATCAGGGGGCAGCAGGGGAGGCCCTATGAGGAGAGGCTTTGAGACCCAAACCTGTTCAACCTCCATAAGAGAAGGCTGAGAGGGGATCTGGTGGCCGCCTATAAACTTGCCAAGGGGGACCAGCAAGCAATGGGAGAGTCCCTGTTCCCCCGAGCACTACCGGGGATAACAAGGAACAATGGCAATAAGTTGACTGACAGTAGATTCAGGCTAGATATCACAAGGCACTACTTCATAGTCAGGGCGACTAGGATCTGGAACCAACTTCCAAGGGAATTGTTACTCGCCCCTACCCTGGGGGTCTTCAAAAGGAGGCTAGACAGCCACCTAGCCAAGGTCATTTGACTCCAGCATCCTTTCCAGCCCATGGCAGGGGGTCGGACTTGATGATCTGCTTAGGTCCCTTCCGACCCTACCTACTATGAAACAACAGTTAATAATAAACCCACATAAATCATACAGAGCCTACTCTTATATTTAATTTGCAACTATTAAATTGTTAATGTAACTGTAGACCATGTGTAATTATGAGTACTTTGTCCCCATCAATGCATACTGAGTAGTCACACTGATCAAAGTTTGCCCCAAAATAAGCATATTCAGTTCCCATTAATTCTGTACAGGTAATCCTACTAAAACAAAGAACATGAAAACAGAATCTGCAGCTGTTGTCTATGCCATGTGAATGAGGTAATCTAGCCCTGCTGACTGTATAACCACAATAATATTCCATCATTATCACAAGCCTATGCAAGTCTGTACTCACTTTGATATCAGCTGGAAATGATGGCACTAAGGACTTTGTAGAATCCTATAAAATATAGCATTTACAGTTTCTTTTCAATATGCCATCTAGTGTCAAGCTGCAAATCAAGATACTTGCCACCAATTCAAAGCAATGCAAATTTAACAACACTATAGTCTGATTAGAAGTTATAGGTAGAATTAAAGGTAACTGGTTTTAAAGTTGTTTAATGTAAGTTCTGAGCGAGAGCAATACAAGCAGGAAAAGCGTTATGATGCAAATACCAGAAGAATTATTTTATAAAATTAAATCAAGATGTATCTTCATCAGTTTAAGTAAAGCAAAAGCTAACAGAAAGAGATTAAGAAACTTAGTAAACCAAGCTTATTAAAATTAAAGTCATTATATACACAAACTGATCTACTGGGTCCAATTCTCACAACTGCTAAGCCTTTGAAACTCCAACCTGAATGCAGTAGTCATAGTGATGTTTCATCACTTCTTAAAAAAAAAAAAAAAAAAAAAATCAGACCATGACAGACAGACAGACAGAGTTTCTTTCTGTAATATCACTATTCAAGAAAGCCCATAGACTGGCAAAGCTACTTTGGATAGGTTCCACTGCATATAAATGGCATCTAATAGTACATTGAAAATAAACATCTTGATAAAACAATGTGTTACTCCACAACGAAAAGTCTAGTTAATCATTTACTAGCATGCTTTACAGTTCTTGGCATCCCAAACTGACCCACGTGTAACTTTAGAACTCCATCTGTGATAGCTGAAAAAGAAAAAATATTGTTCCGATTTTAGGAGAGACAACATTAAAACGATCTCTGATATTGTTAGTCTACTCTGCCTTCTGCCAACACTAAAACCAGGCATACAAGTCCCCGGGACATACAGTGTAAATAGACAGACCTGTGCTGATTACCAATGAACCCAGCTGGTGTGGAAATAGCTATTAACTTTCACTATTATTAAGATGCTGTTATTACCCTAAAGCATGAAAAGGCGTAAGTCAAAACATCTAATGCCTGTTTATGTTTTGTAGTTCCAAGTCACTGATGTACAGAGAAAAATTCTAGTTACCCAATGGTAATTCCCCTCTAGATCTAGAATTTCTTCTAGTCAGGTAGGCTCAAAAATAAAACTTGGTTAAGTCATGCATTTTAATGCAGGGATACAGTTAGAATGAAAATAAAGAATCAAATGCCTTTGCCATCAATAACAGTGTGAAACAGAGGTGTGTCTTAGCCCCTGTTCTCTTTAACTTCTACTTTTCATTGCTGCTTCTTCATGCATTCAAGGACAGCAATGATGGCATTTATCCTTGAAACAGATAAGATGGAAGCTTGTTCAACACTGCAAGGTCTAGAGAGAAAACTAAAGTGAAAGAGCTGGTTCTGTGAAACTTTTTGTTTCCAGATGATGCGGCCTTAGTTGCCCATAGTGAATTTTCCCTGCAAAATCTCTTGGGCACACTTTCTGCACCGTGCAAGAGCTTCAGGTTGACAATTAGTCTCAAGAAGACTGTGATCATGTACCGAGGGGTGGAAGAACCAGTGCCTGACATCACTGTGTAAGTTCAATCTTTTGCTGTCATCAACAGCTTTTGCTACTTGGGTTCTACAATCAGCAGAAATCTTGACCTTCAGACTGAACTAACAAATCTTGATCTTGACACATTTAGAAACTACTATCAAGAAGAGGAGCTTGCAATGGCTCAGCAATATCAGAAAAATGGGAGAAGACTATATCCCCAAAAACATTTTGTACAGTGAAATTCAAGACAGCTCTAGACAGTGGCATCTCCTTCTGTGGTGGTACCACGATGTGTGCCAAAATTATATAAAGTCATTCAACATCAATGTAGAAAGCTGGAACAAGTACTCAGAATACCATCTGATCTGGAGGGAACATCTGGCACTGGGTGCAGCTCAACATGAAGCAGCTTTGATCCAGAAGATGGAAGCAAAGCGAAAAAGAAGAAAGCAGCATGATGTAAACTTGGACTCCTACTCAGACAACACATGGATCTGTGAAGCTTGTAACTAGCTGTGTCATTCTCAAATTATGGGCTTGTCAGTCACAAGTGGATTCATCAGGCAACAGACTAGGCTTCTTATGTGTACACCATGATCCAGAGTATCAAAGATTGCTTACATGTAAGGTGACAATATGGGACAATGTGAAATCCGGGACAATATGAAATCTGGGACACTGCTCCCCCTCCCTGTCCATTCCCCCCAGCAGGCATGACCCATTGGTTTTTAGGTCACTACATCACAGTGTTAACCCCACTTTTTAATGGTCATTCCACTAATCAAGCTAACCTATTTTAGGGCAATTTTCCTGTCTGCTAGGGCTTCCTATTTCACAGCTTGTGAAACTCTACCTTCCCACCAGACTGCACCCCATGTTACCTGTCAGCTCTGTTCTTGAGGGAACCCTGGCACCCAGCTTGCTGGACTTACAAAGGACAATTTTCTTCCCCCCCCCCCAACCTCACCTAACCAGAACTAAGCAAAAGAAAAAATTAATAGGCATCTTGAGCCATACATTCCCCAGTTCCAGTATGGGAGGCCTATTTCAACTTGATTAATTAAAACTCGGCTGCCAGGTTAAGAAATGCTGAGGCAAGAGACCGAGTCAGAGGGGGTATGGGTGACATTTGAACAATGGTTAAGGGTTCATCACAACATCCAGCCCATTAGAGCCCTGACCACGAATGCTGTCATACTTTTCTCAGAATGACTGGTGGAAGTCCTCCCCACAAAGTTTATGAACACTCCAAGTAATCCCCTTAAGTATGTTAAAAGACTACAGTAAGATCTGAAAGTCATGCTAAGCTGAGGCTTATTCACAACAGGTAAAATACAAAACACTGATGCTGACTTCATGTTGCAAGCATACCTACACCATCTGAGAAGAAATAATGCAGTATCCCTTCCAGTCTATCTTCTATAGTCATAATAATTTCAAGCCAGCTCCTAGGTGTCCTGTTACTCCTTAAAACTTTATGTTTTTCCTCGTTGTTAATCAGTTTCTTGAGATGTTCCAAACCAGATAACCCCTTGTCACTGAAAAAGGTAATCCATTTAAATTGAAACTGTTCCTATAACAGGATTTTCCCTGTCAATTTTGGCTTGGGACCCTCTTGATTTACACAATTAAAAGAATGCTTTGAAGAGGCTGGACTAAGGGTATAAGAAAGCTGTAAAGCAGCAAACTGTGCTTCAAGAGGGAGAAATCTCTCTGATACCAACTGCTGTTGTTCTCAAGAAGCTGAGATAAACAGATCCTCTCTTTTGGTCACCTGTTTAACCTTCAACCATCATGCTAGGAACTTTTCCTGTCAACAAAACACCTGAGTGCCTTGGAATGGTGAGATCCCAGCTCTCTCTCTCTCTTTTTCTCTCTAGGCATAACTTTCTGAACCTGAATTTTATTAGTTAAGCTTGAGCTAGGTTTCCCAAAATACTCAACTGAACCCAGGTAATATTGTAATGGTTTTTGTTTGTTTTTCCTTGCATGGCTATTATTACTAGTAGCATCATAAATCTCATATACTTAGCAATAAATAACTTTTATAGTCAAACTGGTGGTAACCAATTGTAGTTTTCCTTCTCTACTTCCCCTTCCTCACTTGCTCTGCAGCAACGCTTCTTTTATCTAAGCCAAAGATCCCTGTAAAGCCCAAAATACTGTGAGGTCCACTCATCAAGAAGCTATCACTACTAGAATGGTTAAGGCAAAAGATTGGGATGTGCTGAGTTTGACACACATAAGGGGATCAGCTTGTATTGACTGATTGACCCAGTTTGGCTCAGACATGCCCTAATGAACTGAATGTTAGCCCAAAAGTGTGTCAGCTGGACACCCAGCCTGACTCAGAGGTATTCTGTTCACCTGTGTGCTTGTGTCTAACTGCATTTTATTGCTGCCCAATGAACTGATTCCTGGCATATGTGGGTGTCAGCTTGTACATGCTGATCAATCCAGCTGGGTCAGGCACATCTTGTTAGCAAGAGAGAGTGTGTGCACGCGTGCATGTGCGTGTCTCAGAACCCAGCCCCACTGAAACTGAGTTCTGCAAAATAGCTACACTGGGGGTGAGGACTTGCAGAAGGGAGAGATACAGCTCCATATAGAAATGCAAGTAACACAAGCAACACATTGATAGAATTAGAGAGACCCCAGAAACATACCCTAATAAATGAGCACACCCCAAAGTGATGGGCAAATCTGGTAATACCCATGCCTGGGATATTCACTTTAATTTTCACCTGCCAGCCAGATCCAGCTTCCAAAATACAGGACTGCCCTGTCCAAAAACAGGATGTTTGATGTGTGTCTATATATAGACACAAACAGCTACAGTGCAATTTTGCAGAATTTTATCTACTACACTATTTGTTTTCAACAATTCCAGCAATAATGTTTGGGTACTGACAGGGGGTTAATGTTAAACCTATTCTTCAAAGACACAGAGATCAAGACTCATAAGGATGATATAAATGTGTATGCACTTGCAAAGGAGGTTTAAAGCTGCACCTCAGCTTCTGCCTGAGTATGACAAGATGAAGAAACAATCAGGCATACCCTGCGTAGGACTGTGAACATACTACTACAGTACGTGGGAGGTAAAATAGTTCACTGCAAGGAAAATTTGACAGTGGAAATTTCCATTTGCTTCATAGTTTAAATATGAACTTAGATATCATATCCAAAGAATATCTAAAAGCAGAAATACCTTGTATACTTTTACCACAAATTCAAAATCAGTTAATTCAGTAAATAAATATGAAGCTTAAATAAAAAAATTAAACCAGTAATGTTTAATTTTGCCTTCAATTTAGCCTTAGTATGACCTTTAATATTTCAACTAACTTCATTTGTTCACTATGTTTATACAATGGTTAGGGACCGAGTAAAATATGGGCCATTTAGTTGACTTTACTGAAACTCTGGACACAACAGTTCTGACACACCACCGCTCATTTCCAAGACTGCTAAAATCTTTATTTATGCCACAATTTCCTTTCACTCCAACTTCTCAGACTAACTTCTTTGTATAAGTTTCCCCAAGTTTCAGAAATCTTGAACTCAAATATCTGTACCTTGTTTCTGTTCACTTTAAGGCAAGCAGTACAACCATCTTACACCTTTACCCCCTTACTCGGGCAGAAGGCAGCGCAGGGTAGCACCTTAGAGACTAACTCATTCAGAAAAGCAAAATATCCATAGGTGACACTGCACTCACCTGGCCTCATGTAGGCACTCTCTAGCCACCTTGGAGCGTGCACCTGGTGCTGGCTGCAGGGTGTATTCCTGAGGCCTAGGCATTGGGTCGCATTCACCCTGAGGGAAGCCCCGATACTCTCCTGCCATGACTTCATCTTCCTCTTCAGTGCTGGGGCTCCTTCTCACAGAGCCTCATGGACCAGGTACAGCCCTTAGCAGGGCTCCACCTTCCCTATACCCCAGCCATGCACCAGCCCTCAGGACAGCCAGATGATGTATCGCTGGCCCGTCCCCTGATGTCATCACCTGCCCTCTCTTCTCTCTGCCTGTCTTCGGCATCCCTCTATGCAGGATAAACTACGGGACATGGGACCATCCTCATCAACACGTCGAGTCTTCCTTTGAAGCGTACTGATCTGCTACGATGCCTCAGCTCCCCTTGACCTGAAAGGTCACTTGTGGCCCCTTTCCCTGGTTTGGGGCTCTATGCAACTCAAAACAAATGAAAAAAGAAAGAAAAAAGGAATAGCTGGGGCATGGGACCTCAGCCCGCCCCACTCACAGATCTGGTGTCTGCAGCTCCCGGGGTCCCTCAACACCATCCTCCTTGGCCCAGCTGCCCTGCTGAGCCAGTGTGATGCTTCTTTTAATGAATCCAGGACCCTTCTGGTAGGTCTCTGTCTGGATCCCTGCCCAGCTGCTGACACAGCCTGCACGCCACCTGGGGAGCAGCCTTGCCTTCTGGCTCCGGCGTTGCTGCTCTCCCTTCCATGTCCCTGCCATCAGCTTTTCAATCAGCTGGGTGGCAATGTTTGGTAATGTCATCTGCCAGCATCGCTCCCAGCCAGCAATAAAAGTGGCTGACAAACCGCGTGGGGGGTTCATCTCAGCGTGACTCACCTGGCTCCGCTTTTCCTGAAAATGGTAAGCATGCCCTTCTTTCAGTGCTTTCCCCTGCTTCTTCCCCCCCGCCTTCCACACAGGTCAGCCCTGCCTAGGGTCCCACTGCAGGAGGGTGCTCTGGGGCCTCCACTTGTGTTCCCCTGGGACAGACACCTCACTTTGTCAGCTGCTATGAGGCTGTCGCCTACCAGAAACTTATGACTTTCTGAGTAAGACAGTGCCTAAGGTGCCACCCTGCCCTGCCTTCTCTCTGAATTCAGATCAACATAACTGACAACTTTTTCATAGTGACTCTGTTGGGTCCCACTTATTTCATGATTCAGTTCAAAATTGACATCTTAAATTATAAAACTTTCCCTGGTCTTGTTCCAGCTTCTTCCCCCCCTAACTCCCCCCAGAACTGGCCCATCCATGTAATTTCCACAAAGTGGCCAGGTCTACACAAGACACTGACTAAGCAGTAGCCCAAGACCACTGTGCAGTAGCATTGTGTAGCAGCAACCATAACGCAATACTACTGCACAGTAGTCTCAGGAGACTGCACAGTCAGGATCCCAAAAAAGCCATTCATAGATGCTACTGCACAGTAATTTGGGTTACTGTGCAGTCAATAAATGTCACTAAATGACTGCACAATAACGACTACAGAGTCAGCGTTTCATGTAGATGCAGTCAGTTTGTCTACAAAAACACCTCACCATTGTAGCCCTTAACATGAACTGCAGTCAAAAATAGGCCTGGGTATTCATTACGCACTAATTTTCTATCTGATACAACAGCCTCTGAAAAACTTTTATTCAAATCTCTTGCCTATATAGCAGAAATCATTTTAAATGGATATTCTAAATATCCTCAGTAAAACTTACTACTTTGCTTCCCGCTCTTACAATGGGCAGTACCTACAGTAATTTTCCTTCCTACCCTTGTATTCTAATTAATATTAAACACTGATGTATTTCTGGATAATACACACTGTTGGCTGCCTTAGGATGGTAAACCACACCATGGGGATGGAACTAAGATGAGCTAAATATTCTGGAAGGACTGGGAAGTGTCAAAGTGTTACATAGTAATTATTGGGTACATCTACATGAGACATTTACTGCACAATAGACTAATTAGCTGCACAATAAACATCCCAGAGTCTACACGTGCATCCCTGTTAGGCTGGAGTAAACTAAACTAATTTACAAGTACTATCCTGCTGCAGAGTAAAAAACTTTGTAGCAGTGCTTGTGTAGACACTGCCTGGCTTGCTGGGGTTCAGGGGTGCTTCAGTGCAGGGGTTGCCTGCCAGCTAGCTCCACAGTGAAACACCCTCATGCCCCAGCAGGCCCCTCTGCAACACACTGAGCCAGGGGGAGCAGTCCCAGGCTTGCAAGCTGACCTCTAGAACCCCCTGCCAGCTGGGGGTGCTCCCTCCTGGCTTAACATGCTGCAATCCAGGTGCACGTGCAGACATGCACCTGACAGTAGTAAGCTCCAGAGTGATACGTTCTGGAGTAACTGCTGTATAGTAACAGGCATGTGTACTGATTGTAAATACCCCCTCAGTCTCTTCAATCAGGGCAGCTTCCTGAGTGACTTGGAAGTTGACAAAACAGTCAAAGAACATAGAGAACAGATTCAAAATGGTAACACACACTGATATGCAAGGGAAAGTAATAATATCTAGCTGTGTGTATACACATTAGCATGAGACTGGATAGTTTAAAGAAAGTAAATATTCTCGGCACAGCTTTGGTTTTCCATAATCCCACTGTCACTTGGACTGACCAGTCAACCAACAGTGAATAAAAGCTATTTTGTTTCCATTTGGTTTCTTTTACTCACTAGCAAATCTGCAGCAGTTAAACTAGAAGAAGTGTCCCCAGGGCTAAGTACAAACAGTCAAAAAGCCCGAGGCTGAATCGATTCAGGCTTTAAAGGTTAGTCTAAACTGCACAGATTAAACCGAGAAGCAAGTGAACAGACATTCACTTTTGATTCAGGAAATGCAGCCACATGTCTGCAGTGGCTCTGGCCAGAAGCCAAGGGGTGCTAGAACATGCCTCCCAGCCTGCCAACCACTGCCAAAGGGAAGGATCAGGAGCTCCAAGGCTTTCCCCATTCCGTGCTTAAGTGGAGAGGGCATAGCCAGGCCCCAGCCTGCGGCCAGCACACTGAGGCCCAGGGGAGGGGTGCTTTAAACCTCCCACCATGGTCCATGTGAGACCCCAGCCTGGGTCTGTCTGGATGTGGGGAGGGGGTATGCCTGCCAGGCTTCTGCCCCCCACCACCCTACTATCCACTTGATAGAGGAAGGAGGGCAGACCATGCCAGGCTGAGAGGGGGGTGGGAAACATAGTTGCACTGAATTCATAAAAGCTTGAACAAGAACAGTCGTTTCTCTGAAGCAAGCATGTACTGAACACAGCCATTTGCAACCTCAAGCACACAACAAAGAACAACCAAAAATCTTCCCCTAAGCATAGTTTAGTATATTTTCTCTTGAAGACACAGAAGAGGAATGGATGAAAGCACACAAACACTATATTACTGAACAGTATGAAGAGAAAAGTTAGTATTTCAAAATATTCATTAAAAGAAGCTATATATTAGGACTTTTACAGTTTATTTGTAAGCTGCACAATGCTGATCATTTTTTAGATCAAAACACTAAAGCAATACTGAAAACTTCAGTCAAACATTATAATGTCACAATCACCATCTACTCTTTGTAGAACACCCAAAGCTGTATTTGGATCCTTGCAGGTAAAACTATGCTCCTGCTATGAAGGCCCTATAACCTAAACAGGCAGCACGTAAAAAGAATGTAAAAGAGAATGAGAAGCAACTGAATACAGCAAGAACACTATAATATTCATTGTGTTGTTTTCTTTAAAAAAGGTCCCACAGGGGAATATAGTAGAAAAGTTAAGATTCAAAGGCCTCCTCAAACATGCACACTTTGAGAAAGGATTAAAAAGAAGAGGGTAGTAGCATGACTTACATGGCTATAGGGGAGAAAGGAGAATTTGCTAACCTATGCAGCAAAACAAAAGCTAGTCCAGAGGTGGTAATGGTAAAAAAGACAGGAAGACACAGGCTGGACATGGTCAGAACTGTAGGCAAAAATGGAACTTTTTTGTGGGAACATTTGGTATAACTTGAAAAGTCATGGGAGGAACATATCTAATAAAAGATATCACATCTACTGAAAGAACCTTGCCTGGGAGGAACATGGGAGATATAGTCCAGACAACAAACAATCAGAACCGAGACAAGGGCTTTGAGGCAAGGGTGAAGAAGAAAAATGAAACTGTGGAGCTGTCATGAAGGAAAAAGAATTAAAAAATGATGTTGAGGTGAGGAAAAGCAAGGAATGTCCCCAGAAAAGATCCCCAGACGACAGTCACCAGTAAAGGACAGTGGCAACATGTAGAGGGTACACAGGGGTGCGCGTGCACTGTCTGAGAGCGCTAGTGCACCCCCTGACCAGCCATGCTCCCTGCTTAGGTGATGGCAGGGGAGGCAGGTGGGAGTGCCAGTGGCTCCCCCCACCGCCCGTGAGCGCTGGCCAGGGAGTGAAAGTGCTGCAGCTGCTTCCCGATCTGTGACTTTTGCTGCAGGGAGACACCCCCCCCCCACCCCCAGTTGGCAACCTTGGCCCAGTTGGCAAGATTGGCCACCCGTCACTGACAGGTTGCTGGGGGGGGCAAGTGCCCCCCCGACTAAAGTGCCCAGTCGCCCATGGTAAACGAGTGTCCCCTTAACTACCAATGGACATTGTTCTGAAGTAGCAGTGAGACACATTAGGAAAAAAACATTCTGATACCTAACTCTACAAGTCAGTGAAGATGATAATGATGTTAGTGGTGCCCAGGGAAGTGGTGAAGAGTAAGTATTTACAAGGAGATAGGTGACTGTTTTCAAAACAGGTGGTCAGGCTTTGTCATGTTTAACTTTGGTGGGGAGCAAGCCAAGAAAAAGTTTAAAGTGTGTGTGTTGGGTGTGGGGGGAAGAATGAGATATTCATTAATCATTGAAATACAAGGGTGATAAAAACAGTCATGCAATTACATAAAGTTATCCTGGGATAGGTTTTAGAAGGACAAGAGGAGAAGCCTGGTGATGGTTACTTCCCCCCAGAGAACAGCAACAGTTAAGGAGCCCCCACCCCCTTTCATCCACCAAAGGAAGCATTCTGAAGTACCCGTCAGAGACACACCAGGAAAAAAAAAATACTGGAAGGATCTTTGAACCAACAAAGATATCACCCTAAGAAAGCCTCACCTCTTGCACTAGAAGTCAGTGAAAGACCTTGAAGGATCAGGAGGGAGAAGAAGCCTTGCAACGTGGCAAGGAAAAAAACACCTTGTGCCTGTAAGTGGATCTTCTGTGGAAGAAAAAGACCAGGAGCTAGAGTACAGTGGGAGAAGTTAACCAAAAACCTAGTGATAAAGGAAGTCAAGAAAGAGAGAATAGTGCATTCAAAAAGTTCAGAGGCTTCTTGAGAAAGGAAAAGCAGCAATGGATAGCTGGTTAGGGATATAGGTAGCATTGCCAATATTTTTTTCCTCCAAATTCTTATGACTCATTTTTCTTAGATGCCCATCTCTCTTGAAGGCATGTAATTATATCAGAATATTTGCTTCCATTTTAAAAAGTAAGGTTTCTATCCCTCAGGATCACAGAGAAAAAAATGATAATAAACTCTAAAGACTCCAAAACCAAAATGCAAACAAAAGTGCCAAATTGGGTTTTGGTGGCTTGGTTTTCTTAAATCTTGCTTTAAACTAGTCTCGTGACTTAATTTGTATAGAAAAGTTGAGGGGGGGGGAGAGAGTGGTTGGTTAATTTAAACACTACATCCTCTTTTCAGATTTCCCAATTCTCCAGCTTGCTCCACCCAGGTTCTCCAGCAAAAAAGAATAATTTTTTTAAGCTGATATTATTATTTATATTCTGATCACTCTCAAAACATTAGCACTTTTCACACATGTATTAAGACACAGCCCCTGTTATGATCTAAAGAGAAAGAAAAGTCTTTAGGCCAAGGGTAGAGGAAAAGGATGCATTATAATAGCAAAGTGGTCAAGGTGATGACTGGTAAAGGTCTTGTAAGTGCCATTGAGTTACTTTTACTTAGGGAACAGAGGTGGATAGCAGAGGTCTGTATGGCATGAGTTCATAGCAGCAAACAATGAAAAGGAACAAAGGAGATGAGGAAGGAAGAATGAAGTTGAAGGTGGAAATACTGGGAAGAGAAGAATACAGATGGACACAACCAATCAACCAGTAAAAATAGGTAGAGTTTTAGTTGCAACTACAATCCACAGACATCACTGAGGCCTAAAAGCAACATAAATATTGGGTTAGGAATGGTCAGGGGACATAAGCTGTATTTCACTACTGTTCTGCAGCTCTCCTAGCTCCCAGGAGC
The DNA here is from genome assembly GCF_000455745.1 of Alligator sinensis. Taxonomy (NCBI): domain Eukaryota; kingdom Metazoa; phylum Chordata; order Crocodylia; family Alligatoridae; genus Alligator; species Alligator sinensis. The sequence goes on from NW_005841948.1 coordinate 1,465,388, forward strand.
TGCCTCCCTCAGCAGG
>NW_005841948.1:1465413-1466045 GCF_000455745.1 Alligator sinensis
TGCTTTGCTTCCCCTAGCTGAGCAAAGAGGAATGGCCACTCGAGGCTCATAGATTGGGGCAGACGGCCTTAGGAATGGCTGCTTGTTGGCGTTTTAATTAGAACGCATCAGAGTAGACTTGATTGAGCTGTAGCAGAAAGCCCCCTTTTCCTCTTGCCTGCATTTGCTCTCCCCTCTTTGGATATGTTTCTCTTTTTCTACCTTTTGTTCCTTCCTCTCTCTTTCATTTTAAGATAAGGAATTGTGTTTTAAAATGTGTATGTGTGCATTTTGTATCTCCCCTTGTAGTTTGGTATTTTTATCTATTTGTGTGCCATGGCATTGGTAGCTTATATTTTATACTCCTCACCTTTCATCTTTCAAGTGAATGTATTTAGTTTCATAAGTAAGTTATACATTGTAACAATGTTAACAAGGGCAGGAATCAAACTGCCCTTCCCTGTATCAGGCTGGCCCCTGAAAGAGCGAGTGAATCAGTGATTGAATGTGTAACATGGTAGCAGACAGCAATTAACACCTGGGACACTGCAGATCAACCAACGGAAGAACTCAATAGAAGACAATGTAGCAACCGGGAAATCTCTACACGTCACTGATCAAGGGCTAGAAGCCCTGGCCTGAGTTAATCAACG
>NW_005841948.1:1466066-1480602 GCF_000455745.1 Alligator sinensis
CGTCCAGTAGCCACCGACGGGGGGGAAGTCCCACAAGGGTCAATGACCCCTGGATTGGGCAAACCTGAAAACTGGGGAGTCACCAAAGTCTGCCAAGGACAAATAAAAGGCAGGGAAAAGTGACCCTCAGTGGCATCCTCTTGATCTCCAACTTGACCAGCACCCGACCAGTCCAGCCAGAAGGGCCAGCCGGCGATCCCCTTCTGGATGATCACACCACACTGAAAGAAGCCTCGACTGGCCATCGACGGCAGACTCCAGCGCTTGTAGGATAGGTATACCTGACTCTGTAGCTTGCTACTGTGTGTGGGGGGGGACCAGCCCCAAGGTTTATGATTTAACTCATTACAGTGTTTCAATTCGCCTAATAAACTAGAATTTTAAGGATCCCGAGTTGAACATTTGTAGCCAATAGAGTCTGCTCCATGTTCTAATTAGAATGCTCCAGTGTCACTGCACCATCATGTGTATTAAACCCCCATGCATTTTGAAATGGCCATGGGGCACTTTTTATTTAAACCTTGTTGAATGAGGTTTAGATAAAGTATCCACAGCCATTTTAAAATGCACAGGGGCTTAATACATGTGACAGCGGGGCATTTTAATTACAGCAGCTGCCTGGGAATTGCTCTAATTTAAAAGGCCCCCCAACCTCCAAGCACATGTATAGACAGTCAGGTTCACCTACTACTCTGTCATATCAACACACAGGTCCAGAGAATGACAGCAGCGCCTCTTCACCTTGCCCTCCTGCCCAAATATCTCAATTCATCTGTAACACCAATCTTGAACATGACTATCGTTTTGATTAGATTGCCTTTATAGAAAGGCAGAAAGCTCTTTTACTGCCATACCCTGACTTTGTGATTGCCTTAAACAAGGGGGAAACAAAGCTTAAAGCTAGCTCTTCTCTGAAGGCAAAAGGCAGGGGTGGGCAATTATTTCAGCTGGAGGGCCACTTAACAAGTTTTGGTGAGCTGTCAAGGGCCGCAAGGGGTAGCCCTGCCCCTTGGCAGGTGCCCCACCCCCCGGTCGTAATCTTGGGACCGGACGTCCCACACCCCTCACCCCCCCACCCCATGACCTTTGCCATCAGAAGTCCCTCCCCTTGCCCCGGAAGTACTCCATTTGGGAAGTGGGGCTGCCATCTTGGAACTGGAACAAAAATTAATTATTCCCACCAACAGTGCACAGCCCCTGTCCTGTTCCACGCCTACTCCAGACTCATCCCGGCAGGGGCAGATCAGCCAGAACCAGGCATAGCCCTGACCCAGCGCACCCCACGCCTAATGCGCACTACCTGCCCGTGGCATGTCCTACCACCCACAGCAGGGCTGGGGCAGCTCTACAACTGGACTGCCTTTCTAAGAATACCATGCAGCGGCAGCTTCTTGCATCTGCTGCTGCCACTGGCCCCAGCCCCATGGTACCGATAGGAACCTGCACCACAGCATCAACTGGGTATGCCCTGAACCTGCTCTGGTCTCACCTGCTCACACTAAGCAGCAACACAAGCCAGGCGGAAAGCATTGGTAAGTGTGGGGAGAAAGTGGCCCCTCCCACTTGCCACTGCCCACATCTCCCTGCTACATCTGCCCAGAGCCCACGCTGGGCTGCCCTACAGCTCCTCTATGCTGCCACCACTGCCCCATGGGGCAGCCCAGAGGTGGTGGTGACAGTGGCAGAGCCGCAGGGCAGCTGCAGCAGGGAGCACTAGCCAGCAGCGATGGAGAGGAGCCACTTTTCCCCCATGCTGAGCAGCAGTTTCTGCCTAGCTGGTGCTGGTGCTGTTTAGCATGAGCAGGTGAATCCGGAGCAGGTGTGGGACACACCAGGTCAAAGCTGTGACACAGGTCCCCACTGGTACCGTGGGGCTGGGGCCACGGTAAATGCAAGAAGCTGCCGCTGCCTGGTCTGCCTAGAAAGGCAGTCTAGCTGTGGAGCTGCCCCAGCCCCACTACATGCTCAAGGAGTGGCACTATGTGCCGCTGCCTGACAGTGGCAGAGCCAGGTGGGACCAAGGGACCTGCCGCAGGCTGGACAAAGCTCCTCCATGGGCCAGATCCAGCCTGTGGACTGTATTTTGCCCACCCCTGGCATAAGAGCATGTAAACAAGTGTGGAAGAAATCAAGGTCAGATGTACCCTCATATATATCTGATAATTTCTCCTGACTCCTTTTTAACTCGAGACTACTGTGCAATTAAAACTATTTTAACTATTTCACAGTTTCTGAGATGTTCTAATAAATAACACATAAATAAGTGATATCCAAAACCACTTTGTACAGATTTATTCTACGACCAAGGCAATTTCAGGACCCATCTGAGGAACACTGTGGTAAAAGTGCATCAATCAAGGATTTGTCCCAAGTAGGATTTAAAAGGTCCAGATGTTTACATCAATCAAGCACAGCTTTTCACATTTACTGGTTTATTAGAGGGTCTTTTATGTATTTCTCCTCTATAATTTTCTCATTTTTTCCCCATTTTTGCTGCTTCTTTTTTTTGCTGCTATTTCATAGAGAACCTTTCCACCATTTCCCTACTTCCTTACTCCTAATTCTTCCCCCTCTCATTTTTCCGCTTGTATCTCTTTTTTAGCTCTCCACACCACTGGAAAAAATTTTAAATTGAAGATCTCACTTTCTAACTCTTTTCCCCTGTCAGTTTCAATGGGCTGCAGCACTTGTTTAAGCTAGTAGAATCATGTTGCTAAGCAACAGTTTAGCACCCTGCAATAGAGAAAAGGAACATGCTCTTGTCTCTGATGATGTGGTGGCCTGATTGCAGAGATCAAGGCACATGTATACCTCAGCTGCTACAACAGTACAGTTCCATTAAGGTCATATTTTGAAAGGTGGGAGGGAGCTGGAGATGGTGGAGAGCTGAATGGTTTTATTAAGTGTAAAGTTCACAAAAATACTTTCCTTTTTGCCCCCTATAAATTCTATACATGATCTGCATCCTCAATAGTAAAATTTATATTTAGCAATTAAATAACATTCATCCAAATTATTTCATAAATATAGGTAAACATTATCAACTTCATTTTACCAGTGGAGAAATTGAGAAAAAAGGTAAAGTTCCAAAATCAAACAGAAATAACAACACAGTAAAAAAAAAAATGAACTCACATCCCTCAACAGTTAAACCAGTAAGAATTTACAGCATGCTGGACCATGCAGCCTCCCTAAGACTTCGGAGTGATATTCTTTATGGCTCTAATATTCCAATATATTTGTGATGGGCCTTGAAGTCCATATCCTCCACAGTTGCCCTCTTGTCCCCAGATTTATCAAAGTGCATTGATGACGTGCACATGGGAAACAATCTCTAGCAAAAGTTCACCAGGATTTTAACAACTTTCCCCCCTCCCCCCAATCAAACTAACTGTGGACTACTTCACCCAGAAGATTCATTTCCTGGACATCACTGATGGTTTTCAGTGGCCACCAGACTACTACATTGTATGGAAACCAACCAACCATCACAGCTACCTTCATGCCACTTGCTTTCATCTTCAGCACACCACAGTATCATTGTCTACAGTCAAGCTCTAAGTTACAATTATATGTGCTCTAAGCCCACTAACTGGAGCAGAGATTCCTACACTTACAATACAATCTCAAAAAACTGTAGCCATCAAATCAATAAAGCCAGACTCAGATCTCACTCCAACCTGCTACAAGGACAACAGTGTCATCTACATCCCCTGGAAAAGGATAATCATCTCAACATAGCCATGGGGGACAAACCTGTCCTGTCTTAAAGACAGCCCCCCAACCTCAAATGGTATTTTTCAAGCAGCCTATCTCCTATTCTCACCAAAGCACCAGGCCTTGCAACAGACCCAGATGACAGCTGTGCCCCCTCATCATCACTGGGCTAAATAATACGGATTATAAGCATCCATGGTTCATTCACCTGCAAATCTACCAATGTCCTATACAACATCACCTGCTTACAGTACCCCTCTGCTGTCCACACTGAACAGTTCCCTGGCTGCATCCAGATAAGCACAGACATTTGGTTTCCCAGGGACAAGAAGCAGCAGCATACCTTGTGCCGCTGCTACTTGTCTCTGGGGAATACGCATGCAATGCGCCCTCCGGCACATGGCAGGTTACCCGGGGTGGAGTAGGGGAGGCTAGGGCCAGCAGCAGTCCTGCAGCTTGGAGTCTGGCCAGCAGCCAGAGCGTGGCTTCTGCGGACCATGTTTCAGTTTTGGATGGCGCACACTGCAGCCACGCGCGCCACCCTGCCTTTTTACTGCCTTTTACTTTTAAGCCCAAGATCTCCCAGGGTCAACCCCCCCCCCAGTCCAAGATCTCCCAGGCTTTTAAGCCCAAGATCTCCCAGGGTCAACCTCCCCCCCCCCCACCACACCACCCCCCCCCCCCCCCACACACACACACACACACACACACTGCAAAGTAGCAGTGCAGGAAATACCTGAATATGCAGTGTGCAGCACTGGAGATGGGTCTGCAGTGCCACATACCACACAACCACACTCGCCTGGACGCAGCCCCTAAGTGTAAGAACGAATTCCAATCTGACATAAGTTCCAGACAGACATACAAGCCTGTGGCAGAACAGTTTAACTTCCCTGGGAATTCTATTGCTGACCTGAGGGTAAGAATAAACTTGAACAGGAAATCACAGAAGAAACAGTCATCCACAGACTGAATTGTGTTAACAATGGTCTAAACAGGGACTATAGATTCTTATCTCATTGCCTGGATTAATTAATTACCTGTGACCCCCTCATCCCTATGGTTTTATTGTTTGTTTGCTTCTCTCAACACTGCCCCGGCTCCCCTCCTTCCCTCTTCCCTCCATGTCTTTTATATTCAAATTACTCCCTGTTTTATATGTTGCTCTATGCATGTCCTTTCACAGCATCTGATGATGTGAGTTCAGGCTCACAAAAGCTTATGCTATATATCTCTGATTTAGCTAGTCTTTGAGGCGCACATCCATCCTGCTTTCTTCTAGACCCTATCTGACTATACATCAGTATAATAATGTTACTATACAAAGTAAAATTAAAATATAAAACAAGCCCTTGTCTCTTTAGTGCACACCCTTCAAAGGGGCAGTAATTTAGGGAAAGCCATAGCTGTTTAGTGAGCACATGAACCAATAATGGTCCCCAAGACAGAGTACACAGATTTCTTACGATGGCATGAAACACTGCCAGGAATACATTTTACCAAAACACAGGTGGAAAGAAATCATGGAAAAGATGCATGATATATTAATGGAAGGAAAGGGGAAAGACCTAACAAGACTAACAACTGCCTTTCAAAGGAAGTTTTAATATCAATATTATTCTAATCAGTAAAAGCACAATCTGTTTTAATATAAAACAACACACAGCAACAAATAATCTGACAGCTCGCAACATATTCCTGTGACTATGTAACTGGGAGCAACAATAAAATAATTTGCCTCAAACATATTTATCAACAGATACCTCAGTTTTTCCTATTGATATACTTAGAAATGGAAAATGGATCTGTTTTGTTATGGGCAGAGAGTGTTTTTTTACCCTGTTTTTACAGCACCTATCACAATGGGCCCTGATTCTGCTCAGTGACTCCAAGAATTCCTGTAATAGTAATGCAGATTTATAAAACAAAAACAATTCTCAGACCTCTACTATACACAATAGCATGAACATGATGAATGGAACTTAGAAGCATGTCCTGGGGGATATATCCTGATAGATATAACCATTTTGCATGCATTTGAAAAAAATGAACACCAAGAAGAGGAGGAATTTTTAGTGTAAGAAATACAGTTTAAAGTTTTAGCACAAAGACTTCAGTACAGGCAAGTCTATTTGACAGGGAGAGAGATGCAAACCCTCTGATGAAAACACTGGGAGATAGTACATTTCATAGTGCTTGTTTGAGTCTAAGTGTATAAGCAAACATGCTGTAAAACACTTAAAATTCTGCCTGTGCCTGAAGAAGGGTGTTTGAACCCAAAATCTTGCAGAGAACAATATTTCCAACTATTTAGTTGGTCTAACAAAAGATACCACATTTAGCCAAAGAACCTTGTCTGCCTCTATGTGACTGGCTCTGCTCTGCTCCTCGCAGTGGAGTCTTCACAAATCCAGACATGCTTTCTGCCCTGTTCAAGCACTTTCATCAACTAGTGTGCCACAGTATAGCAGCTCTAGGTTCAATGACACTGTATAGCGGGGCACTAGAATTAGGGACTCCCCAAGCTGCTCCTGGTCTAAACCTTGACCTAGAGTCCCTTCCTGGTGTACGTCACTGATGTCATGGAATAATTTAATATACATCCCAAAGTGTATCTCAGAGAGAACCCACAGGATCCTTAACAATGCCTCATAGTAAGCACATCACTTGCCAGTCACCCAAAACCCAACTGGCATCACAACCCATCTTATGTTGCACTTCACTTTGGTCTAGCACAGATGCCAATCCCAGTTGTGTATGCAGGCTGTCATTATTGATGCAAATGGCCTGTTTTCAATGGCTCTTTCATAAAGACTACTAGGTGCCCTCTCTTCATCCCTGGTGGAAAGAAGATCAAAGGCCTCCCATCCATCTACAGTTAGTGGAGCATGTCAAGGATGAAAACACTCTGCAGTTGTGCTGGAAGCGGGATGCCTGAGTGGGTGCTAACAAATATTTCCACCACTCTCAAGAAACTAAATTCCTGAGGCAGTGATGCAGGAAACAGCAATTGCCTAGATAAGGTCACATCAGGGCATGGCCTCTGGTCCAAGGGTAGTAAAGGTGTTCCCCGCCACTGCTGCTAGCCTGGGCCCTGCGCCAGCTCCGGGCTCACCTGTGGGGGCTGAGCTGCAGAAGGAGCAGCTGGGCATAAACTGCTGCTCAGCTCAAAGGAAAGCACCGCCCCCCCGCCACATACACACACACTTGCCACCACTGTGCAGTGTTTGCTGTGGCTGCCCATCTGCACCTTGCGCCACGCTAGGCTGAAGCACAGCTGCTTCACTGCCACCTCTGTGCTGCCCTGTGGCTGTTCCACATGGCCACTGCTGCCGCACTGGGCAGCACAGAGGCAGCAGTGAAGCAGCGTGGCCACAGCCTAGCACAGTGCAAACTCCAGGCAGAGAGCCGCAACAAACACTGCATGGTGGTGAACAAGGGAGCCACTTTCCTCCACGCTGAGCAGCAGTTTGTGCCCAGCTGCTGCTACCACAACTCAGCCCCGATGGGCAAGGCTGGAGCTGGCGCAGGTCCCAGGCTAGCAGCAGTGGCAAAGAACAAACTGGTGCTCAGCACAGGGGAAAAGTGGACACTCCCCCTCCCCATGGCAGGAACCCCAGGCTACAGCCACTCGGAGCCCGCACGGGGCTGCCTGTGCCTGCTCTCCATAGCTACCACTACCCCACGGGGTGGCAGTGATGTGGCGGACAGGCAGGACAGCCCTACATGGACCACAAGCAGCTGCAGCAGGAAGCACCAGTGGCGTGGAGGGAGCGGGGGGGACCACTTTTCCCCTGCACTGAGCACCATCCCTGCCACTGCTGCTCAGTCCACATGGGCGAGTGCAGGGCACACGGGCTTGGGGCTGCACACCTGTCCCCACCTGTACCACGGAGCTGAGGCAGGGGCACTGAGAGTGAGCAGGCACATGGGAGCCAGCAGCAGCTGGGCAGGAGTGCAGGGTCTGCACCAGTGCCCTGGGACAAGTGCCGGTGGGGCCCAGAGTGGGGTGGCAGGAGTGTGGGGTCCTGACCTGCAGGGGCTTAATGGAGTCAGGTCAGCTCCCCCCTCTCCCTGATGGTGTAGCCCAGCCCAGCTCCACACACCCCTACCAGCCCACAGCCCACGCTCCTACCGCCTCCACCGGCGCTGGCCCCGGGACACTGGCACAGGCCCCACACTCCCACACACCACTCACTTCCACTCTCTGACTCCCCACCCCTGCTGCCACTTTCCTGCCTGCCAGATGGCTGGCCACTCTACACCACATGGCTGCCGGCCACATGGCTAGACCATGGACCTCAGCAGGAGCCAGCTGGGCCCCAAGGACTGGGACAATTGCCCACGGTCTTCCCCTGCCCCTCCACTCCCTACTTTTACCTGAATTTCCTGCACCAGTGCAGCCACAAACAGCCACAAACAGCCCCACCATCCCAGGCCAGAAGTCCCTGCTAAGCAGGGGCTTCTTGCTGGGGAAGCTGGGCCAGGTGGCCCAGGTGCCCCAGCTTTTCTGACAGGAGCCAGGGACAGATAAATATTAATTTTCTAAATTTTTTAGGGGCCCTGCAAGCCAGACAGAATGTCCTGGTGGGCTGGATTCGGCCTGTGGGCTGTATTTTGCCCACCCCTGGACTAGAAGTTATCTTGAGGTCCGGTCTGTTCCAGCCTCACATTTCTATGAATCTACAAACTGCAAATATCAAGAGCAAGTTACATTATAGGTACATTCTTTGCAAAAAAAATGGAAATAGGAAAGAAAAATAATGTTCTTATATTTTTTAAAGGACAGTAGAATGACACCTGACGTTTAGCAGGAGACACCTTAAAACCCATCCTTAAAAATCTTGATCTTTCAATGCCCCAGAAATCCCCTTCACCTCAGCCATTCCTTAATAAATGTCTTACTCTATTTGCGTTCTTATATTGCCTCCATCAACATAATATTTGGGTGCCTTCCAGAAGAACATTAAGCAAGATAACTAACTTCTATCACATGCGGTTGTTTTTTTTATCATTAACTGCAGAGGGAAAATGGTTTGTGCAGTGTGGTGTTTCAAAATAAATAAACAGATAAATAACTACCAAGACTAAAGTAACTCTCAGTACACAACACCTAAATTAACACTACCTGCTGACTCAAATTGACTTTGCACATTAACTGTCTGACCAGATTCCAGAAGTATATTGTTTACATTAAAAATGAAGAAATCCCACTTGAGCTAACTTAGTTTCATTACCTATTACTACTAGTAAAAAAGGTAATAAATTCTAAACCTTCAAAATTAAGTAAATGGGGAAGCTTAAACAATATCAACAAATAAAGAATATCAAAAGTTACATATCCAGCTTAAGATAATAGCAACATAAAACAAAAGCAATACCTTCTCACCTTTTATCTTTTTACAAAGTCCAACTAATATATTTACAAGACTTAAATCACTTTTTTTTTTAAAAAAGCAATGAATTTAAAAATTACTTTGGTAATGTACAGCTTACTACTGTATGAGGAAAAAAAAGAACAGGAGCCCTTAAAAGGCAAACACCTGTCAAACAGTAAAAGATTTTCCCATTCATATTAACATTGCTGAACACAACTGTTATTTCAGGGGATAAACTTATTAAGAGGAGGTTTTAAAAAAACCCTATGCCTCCCTGTTAAAGAAAGAAAATATTCTCTGTTTAATAGTGCTTAAATTCTCCCTTTCTACCAGAAATCATAGAGGGTTCTCTCTAATAGAGCTTCAGAGATTTTTTTGGTTTAGTTCTTATCTCCCAATAAGCCATTGGCAAAAAGGAAAACAGAGGAGTATTAGCTGAACTAGTATTGGCAGGCATAACTGGACCAACCGTTTTAAATGCGATGGGTTGAATATTGAGTTTTGTAGGTCATTTACAGAATACTGACCTAAAAAATGAAAACAAAAGCAACATAGTTTAAAACCATGTAGACTCCTTGTGGATTCGCCCTAAAATGTGCAATAATATCAGCGAATCATTTACCAAGGAAAAAAAAATAACTGTGTCAAGAACCCCATTTTCCAAAACATGAAATAAGTGCATTAGAGGCACCCCACCTCAGATGTCAAATGCCCAACCTGTTGTATTCATTATTATCTGTTAATCACCCAGGGCAAAAATACCAAATAGACAATAGCTATTTGTTTCTTGCTTTCCCAAAAGTATAAGTGCCAGCTTCCCAGGGCAGAATCAGGTTAATGCTTCAAAGCAGCATCAGTGAGCAGTCTGTTTCAGCATTCAGTGAAGCAGTCACTTCAAGGCAGAATGAAAGTCGGCACTGGCTTAAGGGAAATTTAATTCGTGATGGAATAGTTTCATGTTGTGAAAACAGTAAGCTGCTTTGTTAGCAATGAAAGCGTTCCTTTCTGATCAGGTAAAAGTGAGGCTCCCAACCATTCCCTAGGGAGGTGTCAGAAACATAGTGTTTCTTTTTTAAAGTAAATCTGACAATGGCCAGGACTGGATCTGGAACTCTGGACAATCAGAAAGGTGATTAAACAAAACTTGAGCTCCAGTTCTAACAGAACAATGACCAGGAGCCATGTCAGCATCTGCAGAGATTGTGGTAGGAAAAGTCTCACCGCATTTCAACACATTTAGGAGCATTCTACAAGTGTTCTTTGTCTGCACCTGTGTAAGAACTAGACCAGGACATCTTTCTTTTAGAAAGATTTAGGATGTTTCTAGAGTGTTCTTTAGAAAACAGATTTTCTTTTCCACAGACTTCTTTTTAACATTTTTCCATTAATATTCCTGAGAGCTACTTCTGCAGTTTGTTACTTCATTTAGAAACAAAAGTAACTAAATATATAAAGAATTCAGCAGTTCTTAGAAAACACTCAAATAGCATGCCAAGATAAAATAACAATAATGCATTAAATATATATATATTAAGATATGGTTAATGTGACAAGTGACTGTTAGTTGATTGATAATGATAATTCAGTGGTTTTAAACTGAACATCTCTAAATTTTTATGGACCCCCATAAGAAAAGGTATGAACTGAAATAATCTGAAATATGACTGTACATAATTGTATAAACTTCTTCTCATGGAATATAGCAACTATTTAAAAATGTTAACCCAAAAAGTATCAGGGAATATGAAATATATGAACTATATTAATCCACCCAGGTTTAGCTGTGAAAGATTTCAAAACGTATGCACAAACATAGTTTGCATGGACTTTATGGGACCTGAAATGCAAGAAGGCTCATATGTGAATTAATCATCTGCCCAGAGTTAATTTGCACTGTGAACCAAGAAGTAAGACTTGACTTTGACTAACTTATACAAGCTTACTGGGCTGCCAACAGGGATAAAAATAAAAGTACTACAAGAGTCAAATTATTAACAACAGTTTTTCTTTTTCAATTATTAAGTTTATTATTGATATATTTCTCTATAAAAAGGTAAATGTACAAGATCACTATTACCCACAGTTAGACAGAAAAAGGAGTGACAAATTAGAGTGTATTTAAATAATAAGTTAACTCCTGATATTATTACTATTAGACACGCATTTGATCAGCAGTATGCAAAATACCCAAGGGCAGAAAATTGGGCTGCTGAAAGTTCTATCTCCAGAAAAAAATTAAATATTTAGTCCTATGAGCCATTCAGAAGTAATTACTATAGGTTAGCTCTGACACAAAGACTGCCTCTGATGTAATAAGATAACAATAGAGCAAGCAATGGCCTGTGAGTTTTTGAAAATATTAAATGAGATATTACACATATGCAGAACCAGGGATAAGGTGCTTTTTTAAGTAGCCATTGTCTCCTTTATGTAGCTTATAATAGTTTAGTTCAGCTGCAAATGGGGAAAAATACTTTTGAAGAAAACAGTTCAAGGATTGATTTGAATGAAACTCTTCATACTCTTGATTCATATAGAAAGAAGGAAAACTTTATTTCACAAGAAACTGATCAAAATACATTACACAGAAGATCTGGGCAATTATTATTACTTGTAAAGGCACCAATTGTATGTTTGATGCTGCATAAGAGAAGGTTCCTGCTCTGAAGATTAGTTTAATAAGAATGAAAGAACATCATTTTTTATGTTTTAAAATGTGTGTAGGAAATTTAATTGAATTCAGACTTCATTATACAGGAAGTTTAGCTTTGATATACTTATAAATATGTTTATTTTATTTGCATTTTTGTCTTTGATTGATTCTGTGTTCGTAGTATGTACTAGGATTTTAACAACATTCCATCTGTCTGAGAAGTGCCAGCTAAGTTTCTGCATTCATAGAATCCTTACATAAAGAATTTCCCCTAGCTCTCAAAATAGGTCATCTTCCAAATCTTATGCTCCCTAATCTAAAACATGCTACACTATTCCGGGAATGCAGAAGTAATACTGTAAAAAGTGAACCTGAAGCTTTCCCAACCACTCAATTTGCCCTTGTCATAGGTATCAATTTTACAAAATGATTGCTACAGTGGCATTTAAACTCCTACCCTGCATACAAGTAAAGTACTGTAATCCAGAACTACAGTAACACCCCAAAATTGTGCCACTCCAACAGGGCAATTTAGTATGATTTACAGCTAGAACAAAATAATATACAACAAAAGTCATGTGATAGATACATTTTTCCAACAAAATTCTATTTTGGGACCTGGAAACACCTTGTAAAGGCAGAAGTTATCAGAATCTTGTCAGGAAAAAAGAATGTTCTGTATCATGTTCTTGCTTATCTTGCAATATATTTAATTCTGAGAGCTCTGTATGAAATGTTTTGATAAATCAACAAATCTGTTTCTAAAATATGTGTTACCAAGCAACTGTAACCAAGACCTTCTGTAATTAAGATTAAAATTCCGAAGTAACAATACTCAAAACATCTTCATTTTTAATAGCCAAAAAGTACTGGATATATTCCTATTAAAAATAAAGATTTATTATTCCAGTTTGAGACTTACACTTCTTGAATTAATTGGAGAATTAAAAGGATACTACATGCAATAATTGTGCACAATAACTGTTCTTTGACTGCAAAGATCTAGCAGAATCTCATATAGCTTTCAGATAAATAAGCAAATTGCATTTGCAAGAGAACTTCATCATTGACACATCTTCAGTTCCTCTCACGCTGTTAGAAATGTCATGGTTTCATATTTTACGTTAAAGTTTTAATAATATATATATCTAAGAACTGTATGTTCATACATTGCTGGTATTAGAGAAGGAAAATGAACCAGAGTCCAAGAAAGATACTGAAAAAATGCTGTGGTACTTCTGTGCTGCATAATAGTTGCCTAGACCAAGTCTCTTCTCAGTCACAAACAACAAATATCAGAACAAATTCCTAACAATTGACTATATCCACTACTACAACAGGGAAAATATCAAAATTGCCCATTTAAAATGTAAAATTCACATTAAGAAAAAAGTGCCAGAATAAACAGTAGTGTCTACTTTCCAAGTGTATGCAACAAAACATAATCCCCAGGAGACTTACTGTTTGCAACCCTCTGGCTAACACACACACAACTCTAAATACACTACAAAACTAGGTAGAAGGACATCAGAAAAAACTCAAGAAGCCATCTCTTTCACCTAACCTGCCCCAAAAAGGAGCAACTTAAAAAAAATACTCCACTAAACCCAAATACATATATCAGATACATACTTAATCGCTGTACAGCAGACCCAAAGCTGCTGCCAAAGAAGCCCGATGGCAGCCATCCAACACAAGTGGAACCAACTATTACAACCAACACCACCTCACAGATATCAATACAAAAATGATCCAAGCAGTATCAGCACTATACCAACTTCGTCAGCTTATCAAAACAACCCAACTCAAACCTATCTATCTATCTATCTATCTGTACTACCCTACAGACTGAATTTCTGCCCGAACACACAACTTGACAAGATATTAATATATGAAAAAATGGAAGAATTCTTCTATTAGATTTGCCTTAAAGAATTTTACCACAATCAGAACACCATCTTCTCACCATAGTTTATAACAAGAACCATAAAGAAGTCTGACAGGATAACTCCAAGTACACAGAACCACACCTTGGACCAGTACATCAGCTGTTTTAGTATGATAGCTAACAGTGAAAGCATCAACACAAACTACCACCCACCAGAAATGTGGGACAGAAACTTTCTGGAAAATTTTCCAATGCTTTTTTTTTCTGTGGGAAATTTTCCATTTCTAAAAATTCATTGTTTCATAAAATTCATTTTAACAATGAATAAATACAATACAATACAATACAATAAATAAATACAATACAATATTAGGTAAACCTAGCAGTTTCAAAAGGCGTAATTAATGTTTTCAGGTGATTATCCCTAGGAAGCATATATGTTTTATTGATCTGTGAACAGGAGGGTAAATACACTCACATAATAATCCAAACCAAAAATCAAGTTATGAATTCACCTAATTGGCTGTGCACGTCAAATCAAAACCAAATCACAGCATGTCATGCACAGTTCTTTGGGTGTGATAAAACTAGCGTGTCAACCATGTTCAGTGCCTCCATTTTTTTTCTTAAATTTAAACAATGTATGGGAAGTACATGCTATTGTGAACTGTCTTTACATTTTTACAAGTATTGCAATAAAAATAATTTCTTTCCACATAAAGCTTTGAATTTGTTTGAATACAACATTTAAACTACATTGTGCGCTGAATTCAATTTTTTTTCCTAATCAAATATTTCAGTTCAAATACTTGTGGCTATTGGGACATAAAATTAACATGGGGATAATTTTTTAGTTTTGTTTACTAAATATAAGTCAAATAAACATGCTAAATCAGACGA
>NW_005841948.1:1480612-1492139 GCF_000455745.1 Alligator sinensis
CTCTATTTAGGACATTGCAAAACTCACACCTCTGACCACCACAACTTCCTTCATTCAAAGTCATATAGCCCCCAAGATCCATAGGTATTATTTTCATCATCCAACACCAGATTCACTTACTGATTTCTACTGAAACTTTGACAACTATCATCTTTCCATCAAATTCTCTCTGGAATACTCTTAAAGTCAACTTTCTAGATGCTACAATACACATGCAGAATACTACCAGCAAACAACCTAATACAAAAATCCCTGGACCAGCACGCTTATCTCCACAAAACTAGCAATGATCCTAAACACCCTGGCTAAGTACAGTCAAAAAGCCTGAGGCTGAATCAATTCAATCTCTGCAGGTTAGTCTAAACTGAAAATACTGAACTGATAAGCAGGTGAAGAAACCTCCACTTTTAATTCCAGAAATGCAGACACATGCCTGCAGTGGCTCAGGCCTGAAGTCAGGGGGCACTACAGCACACCTCCCTCTTCAGCTGGAGCAGACAGTTTGGGCCAAGGCTAGTCCACCCACCCTCCAAGGGATATTTGTGGGGGAGTTGCTAAGCATCCTGGAATGCTGGGGGAATGTGAAGCAACATGAATCTGGAGGGGCCGTGGGACAGAAGTTCAATAAACCAATTTAACTTAAATCAGTTAAGTCTGATACTACATCCATTCAGGTTTATCTTAAACCAGTTTTGGCCATTTGAAAGCAGTTTATGTGCACTGAACTTCTGTTGTGTTACAGATTTGAACCGGATTCCAATTGCTTATACCGGTTTATGGGTAATTTCTGTCCCTAGCCACTAAGAAAGGTGTAAGCAGAGCCAGGCCCTCAGATACCACTGCATCTGCTCTGCAAAGAATACTTGTGAAACTCAGCTTACAAACCTTAAAACTGCCCTTTCCCACCAAATACACTCCAGCAGAGAAGTACACTGCATTTTTGAAGACTCCACCCAAAATATCTTGCACAAACCTACTACAATACACAAAAAAAAAAACCTCTCCCACCATAGAGCCCTGGCTGTCACATATCATCACGCACTGGAACTTATAAGAAAGATCAAACAATTCCAACCTAAGAACTTCATTCAAATCATCATCAAAAGATCCCTTCTGATCAACAAACACCAGGCAGAACAAAACCCTGTCTAACAACCCTGTCTAAACAACAAATGCAAACCCATCCAACATACCTTGACCATCACCAAAATCAACATACCCCACAACAAAACTAAGAATTCCCGAGTCCTACACATTTCTATCACAGGACACGATATATCTCATGCAATGACTAAGTGCCCTCACAGAAATTTTGTGGGTGAAAACAACCACTACACTCCAGAATTAACTTTCAAAGAAAAATGGTAAGACAGAAACACCCAATCGCTAATGAGACAAGACTTTTCACAGAACAGCCACTCCATATCTGACCTCATACTCCTTGTTCTCAAGAAAAACACATCCTTAAGTACACCTTCAGAAAACATGCCTGGAAACAAAAGTTCATAGTTTTACTGCACACTATGAAACCATGGATTAAACACACAAAACAATTCTATGGCTCATTACAATAGATTTGCTCCCTTCGCTAACCTCTCTGTGCAAGTAATAAGAACCTTCTTCCCTTCTGAATAGCATTATTCTTTTACATAATTAGGTTTGTTTATTTCAACTGTGCATTACTGTAGCTATGTCTGATTATGTCTTTCTGCTCTATATGTTTACTCTCCTTTCCCCCTATGTTCATTTACATAATAGAGTTAAACTAAAATAATTGTTCTACCTGGTATTTAGCTTAGGCTGCATCTGCTTCTTTCCTAAACCGAAGGGAAAGGTTCATTTAACATCTTTCCCAAATATACAGTTAGTCCAATAAAGCTATTAATCAAACATATCCTGCTTTTCACATAGCCCCTGGATCATCATACTTAAAACGTAACTGTATCAGTCACTACTGGTCCCATAATATTGCATCTCAGACATTTACCAAGTAGTAGGAGGGTGGCAAAGTTCCCTCAAACTTAGAAAACTGCAGCCAGTAAAAAACAGTGCAGCATGTCTCCTAAGCAATATAGGCTATCAAGAGATAGACTGCTCCTCTACTCTGAAAACTGAAGCTTTTAATGAATTTTAAATCAAGCTAAAGGTCGCTGTCACATCTACATGAGACGCTGACTGAGCAGTTGTTACCATGCAGTCATTTAGTACTTGTATAAATAGTACTTGTATAGTGTTTATACAAGTAGTATTAGAATAATAGTACTTGTATAATGTCTATACAAGAACTAAATGATTGTATAGTACCTGAGATACTGCACAGTAGCACCAATGAATGTCTTTTTTTGTGACGCTACTGCGTAGTAGCCTAATAGTACTGTGGAGTAGCATCGCATCACAGTTGTTGCCACGCAATGCTACTGCACAGTAGTATCAGGCTACTGTGCAGTCAGCATCTCATGTAGATGTGGCCTGTGTTTATCTTCATTCCACAGTTTCAGATTAGTTCCCAAGAACCCAGGTCTATCACATACCTCCCCACTCACAACTCCAAGTGCATGGTACATATACATATATAGCAACACACATAAATCACACAGTTTAATACACTACTGGAAAGCTCTCAAATACTGTGGGAATGAGCATGGTAGAGGATCCCATGGAAAACAGAAAAGTAAAACACAACTACAACTGTTGTAGTTGCACAACAATGTCATCAATTTCTCTGCACCCTCTCCTCAACCAACTCTACGTTAAGTCCACTGCACTATTAACACCGATGTCTCAATAAACACACACTTTTTCAGTTCTCTTTGAAATTTAAAGTTTCTGCATCTTTTTCTCTTTCTACCATTTAATCCCAGAACATATTTTAATAGGCTACTATTTGAATCATTATCAAAAGTTACATAGTAAATCAATGGACTACAGTATCTCCTAATTTTCCACAATGTTTTTTTCTCCACCATTTAAAATATTACCTATCTGCCAGGAGTGACTGCTGGCCTTACTGTTTTACAGCACTTAAAAACGTATAACCACAGTCTCCCCTGTAAAAAGAAGGTACATCTCCCACTGAAGTCAACAAGTCCATTGAAGTCTACTTAGAGCAAGTGTGAATTTGAACTGGGAAGTGCCATGTAAGGATTTCTTCCATAACCTAATATGCAATATAGAGGAGACACTATCTAGCTGAACTATTTTTCAAAAACACTGTAGGCAAAGACCCCCCCTTGTAAGATGGGAAACTATTGGGCTAGGGACAGACATTACACACAAACCAGTTTAAGTGATCAGAAATAGGTTTAAACCTATACCAGAACAGATGTTCAGTGCACACAAACCCATTTGAGAATGGCTGAAACCAGTTTGAGATAAACCTGGTTGAATGTAGTATCAGATTTAACCAATTTGGCTCAAACCAGTTTATATAATGTCTGTCCCAGACCCCTTGCTGGTTTAAATTAAAACAGACTTCCCCAACATCCTGGCATGCTCTCTTGGCTGGGCGGGGCTCTGTACACCACAGCAGACCTGGCCCCTCCCCTCTGTTCCCTGGCTGCAGCTCCAGCAGTCTCTGTAGGCATCTGCCTGGCTTCTGCTCCCCCCCACCCCCTGCAACTCTCTGCTAAGTAGGCATTCCCCATCCCTCACAGACACTTCTCAGCACTAGCTAGCAGACCACAGGCTGGCTACCTCCGAGCTGTGGCAGACTGGACAAAGGAAGAATCAAGAGGTAGCTGGTAATGTACTTTTGTTGTTTTCTTAATGGGTGATAAACACTGAGTTAAAGGTGATAAACATTCCCCACTGGGCTGTTCAGGAGGGGGGCAATCCTCCCTAATCACAGGGGCCTGGCCATGCCTCCCTCAGCTCATCTCTATTAAAGGGAAGGGAGGGCTGCTCTAGCACCCCCCAGCTTCTAGCCTGAGGCACTGCAGGCATGTGCCTGCATTTCTGGGATGTCTGTCTGGTTACAAAACTGATTTAGCCTAGCCAAGTTAGACTAAACTGCAAAGACTGAATCAGTTCAGGCTCAGGCTTTTTGACTGTCTGTCCCTAGCCTTGGAGATATCAGATACAGCTGCAACAGCTGACTACCAGCAAACATATATAAGAAACAACTTTAAGGATCCTCTCTTGAAAGTTCTTTCATTGCAATGTACAATGAAACTAAAAGACAGGTACTTCATAATATTTCAACCCTATTCTAGTATAAATAAGCACCTTCAAACTCAGGCAGCAAATGGTAAGGCTCTCACAGTTGCAATCCTTCACAGTGATGATTCACCCCTTTTAAGTCCTCCAGAGCATGCAGAGCTCCAGACAACCAAGTAAAGGACATTTTTCTGGCCTAAGAGTTTAATGTAAATGATGACCTCTAACTGTGTAAATAAGTATGCATCTATAGAAGTGAGAAGCACTACAGAAATCAACAAAAACAACTTGACAGCTTGTGTGCTGTTAAAATGTTCAACACTGAAAAGTGACTATGTGAAAATGGAATTCAGTGACTCTGGAAGTTCTGCTCTATATGTACAGTCATGATTTGTCTACTGATTTTAGTGGTTAAAGCAGGTTATCTCCTGCTTTTTCCCTCCGGTTTGTACTGAAGAGATAGCACAGCTGACTGAATGAAACAGATTCTCTTCTGCCACTTTCATCAACAAAACTGCTTACTAAAATGAAGCCTATGCAGACAACCAGAAGCACTTGGCATAAAGGCAGTTCAATTGTTTCCCTCTTCACCAGCAAGTGTTATACAGTACACAGGCCAGTGTGAGGATCACTTTTTCTAAGTAAAGGGCACCCCCTCCCCCCCCCCAGCACCTGCCCTGCCACCAGCCCCCACCCCACCCCTTTTGCCCCCCACAGGCCCCAGAGGGAGCCCTCAGCTGCCAGGGACCTGGTTCCACAGCCCCCTGTTCCCCACAACAGCACCTGAACCCCACCCTGTTGCCCTCCCTCAAGCCCCATACACTGCCGCAGCCCCAGCACCAACCCTATTCAACTCCCTCCCACTCTCACTATGAGGGCCTCAATTCCCACCCCCTACCACCAGACTTACCTGCAGGGAGCTGTTCTTCAGACTGTCTGGTGGTCATGTGCACGTGTACATGCACATATGCATATGGTGTCCCTGCTGATTGCCCTTCTCCCGCTCCCCCCAGCCCCTTCAAAGCTAGAACTCTGCCAGCCTGCAAGGGGAAACCCACCGTTTCCCATGTTTGTCTCCTTAAAAGGAGAAAATCCAGGTTTTACCACATTTTTCTGTGGTGAACAGAAAACCTGGATCCCTGATAATAATAATTCAAACAAATGCAAAACTCTGTTAGCAACATATGTAGTGATAAGATAATAGACCAGTGAGTCTCAACCAGGGCGCCACAGCCAGGGTGGAACATGTATATTATTCACAAAATAAACCCAGAGATTTCAATTAGGAATCCACAGTGTCAAACATATCTGAGCTGTTGTGGTGTCTTTGAGTTCCTTGCAAGAGAAGAATTGGTCTATTATTTTTCTGTAGTCAAGAAACAAGTGAAACCTAAGAGCTAGAATTTTCTGAGGGGTGCCTGGAGACTAATAAAGAATGCCTTAAGTCTAAAAAGGTTGAGAGCCACCAATACAGACATTTCTCTTCAGGAGTTTATTATTTGAACTCTTAATTATATATTTTATAGAGTCAACAGAATCTTGTACCATAACAAGAGAGAGATGGGGAAAAATACTATTTTTGGTTTCCTATTTAGAAACTTTCATCTGGTCTGCATCAGAGTATACAAATGATTATCTCACTGCAGGTGGGTAAATCCAAACTCAGCTTACATTTGTTGAGAAGTAACACTCAACATGATGATAGACCAGGCCTTTATGATTATGAAAAAGAATGTGATACTGCTGGGCAGGTTTAGAAACTCCATCTCCAATTAATTCTACAGCTAGGGCAAAAGTATCTATCAAGGTTCAGCTTGGGGCAACATCTTACTTTTGCACTAACTGTGACTAGAAAAAAATCCTAGCAACCTAATGCAAACAGACATTAAGTTATGCTTTAAAGATAGGACTAAAAAAAGGAAGAACTGCCTCCTTCCTTAAGGACTACCCTCAAATAAGTTTTCAACCTATCAATCAAAAAATGTCACAAACATTCAGAGGCAAAAACATGAAAGTGAAATCTTATATCACCACGTTGTTTGCAAGAATACTACCCTTATCTGTAATTTAAAAACAAGCTTAAATTACCAGTGAAGTTTATCTGTAACTACCGACTTGACTAACCACCCTCATGGTCTGAAAGCTCCTCCTAATCTCCAGCCTAAATTTCCCCTGCTGCACCTTGAAGTCATTGCTCCTAGTCCTGTCCCCCTACAGCCAAACAGAAAATCCATCCTTGCTATAATCACCCTTCAGGTATTTGAAGACTGTTATCAAATCCCCCCTCCATCTTCTCTTCTCCAGCCTAAATAACAGTAGCTATTTCAGCCTTTCCTCATAAGTCTCATCTCTCAGACCCCTAATAGTATTTGTTGCCCTGCACTGGGCTCTTTCCAAACTTTCCACATCCTTCTTGAAGCATGGGGCCCAAAATTGAATACAGGACTCCAAGTAAGGCCTCACCAGTGCTGAACAAAGCAAAAGAATCACTTCTCTTTATTTACAAGTGACACTCCTATTAATACAATCCAGTATGCTGTTGGTCTTCTTTGCAACAGGAGCACCCTGTTGGCTTATATTCAGCTTATGGTCTACTGTACCCAGGTCCTTCTCTTCACTACTGTCGTCTAGCTAGTATTCCTGTTTCAAAGAGTGTTTTAATTCTGAATTAAAACAAAAATAAATTGAAGGCCCATGCAATCTATTTGGAAAGTCTAAAGTCTATTTGGAAATATCAAATCACTCAACTTATATTATGCTGAATTATTTCAGTTTGAAACAATAAAAATATTTTGTTTCAATAATGTTAAAATAGCATAAAATATTAAAGATTGTATATGACACTAAAATTCAATAAGCTACCTTCAAGTAATATACAAGCCTAAACAAAATGAATCAAAATGATAAAGCCAAACAAAACAGTTTTGCCATACTGAAACAATGTGTTTTTTTAATTTGTCTAGAAAAAAAACATTGGAATCACACTTGCACAAAATGCTCTTATTTTTGAAGAAACCTCACTCTCTCACAGAACATATGGGGAAGTCCATGACTACTGCATATCAGAGGCAATAGAAGTTAGGCAAGGAAGGGGGACAGCTGCTGCTCCTCTAGGGAGAAATAATTAGATAAGGAACTAGAGTTAGCCCTTTTATTCACTCTTCCTCCTCCAGCTCCTAAAATATTGATGTCTCCATTTATGAACTTATTCTGATTGCCAAGCCACCTTTTCCATATACAGTATTATCTTCCACAGGAAAGGTATAATCTCTCATAGCCATTTGCCCAGTAATTACAGCACATCAGAGCAGACTCGATTAATCAAGTCTGCTGGCGCATAGTAATTACCACACTCCAGCAGCCTCTTGTGTCTCATGTATCAGCATCCCTGGGCTTCAAAATAGCAGCAGGGTCACTTTATCTAAAGCTCATCAAACAAGCTTTAGTTCAAGTGCCCCCACTGCCATTTTGAAGCACAGGGATACTGATACATGATGCTGTGGCACTTTAATTAGAGTGGCTCTTGGAGCTGCTCTAATTAAAGCACTGCCCCCAACCCCACAGAGCACATGTAAAAGTGCCCAAGGAGCTCCTGCTATTGTCTGAAATGAAGCTTGGAATAGTAGCAGAGGGGTTAATGTTAAGCATTTATACATGGGCAAATCTAGAATTTGTACACCCCATTCCTCAAACCATGGAAACCATGGTGGGGATGAGGGTAGAGCATGGCTGAAGCCCTGGGTCAGTGCGGGATGCCAGGGTGCCAGGCAGGAAGCAGGCACCTAAAAAATGGAAGGACCTGCCCCCCCACACACACACACACACTCACACTGCTGCCATGGTCCCAGGCTGACCTGGGGACAGAGACACGTGGAGGGGGGCACAAAGGGCACATAACCCGCCCCCGATTTCTGCACTGACAGCAGACAAGCTGCATTCTGGCTGGAGACAGGGCCCAGCAGCAGCAGTGAAATTTCTGGAACTAGCTCCTGGAAGCAGCAGGGGCAATGGTGCAGAATTGTGCCCCCCCCCCACTGTCAACACTTATGCATCATCTATGCCTGAGGGCAGAGGGAAGGGGTCCCAGAGCTGCTCTTACCCTGCTCCAGCTGCTACCCATGACTAAGCCAGGTTGTTCCTGCAACATAAAGCAGGAGCAACTCTAGGTTTCCCCCTCCACCTACAACAGAGACAGCAGTGGCAGTGCCCAGGTTCCTCCTTCCAACACCTACTCCCAGCCAGGGAGAGAACCTGTGGGGAGGTAGACAGGGAGCAGATGCTAGAAGAAGGAACCTATGCACTGCTGCTGCTGTACCCTGCCAAGGTTGTCGCACCATGCAGCTGCAGCCTGTGCCTGGAATGGGACAGGAGCAGCTCTGGGGCTCTCCTCACACCTCAATCAGCTGGGGACAGCAGCTGAAGGGGGCTGCAACCACACCAGAGCACCCCCTGGATCTGCCCATGAACTTATATCACTATGAGGAACAGACACTCTCCTGGACTTCTTCCCCTGAAAGACAATCATAGGTAGACAGATGAGATGCATGCTGGTGGAAGAATTCAGACTTCAAGATGTTTGTCCAAACCTTCTGAAGCATTACATTCAAATATTCCTATTAAACAATAATTCTGAAAGTTGCCTGGACTTATACCTTATAGGCCAAGTACAAACAGTCAAAAAGGCTGAGGCTGAATCGATTCAATCTCCACAGTTTAGTCTAAACTACTTAGATTGAACCAACACACAAGTGAACAGACACAGTTTTTTTGTTCTGGAAATGCAGCCACATACCTGCAGTGGCCCAGGCCAGAAGCCCGGGAGTGCTGGAGCATGCCTCCCTGTTCAGCAGGAGCAGAAAGCTTGGGTCAAAGCTAGCCTGCCCATGCTACGAGGGGGGAAGGGGGTTGTGGGGCAGGTGCAAAGCATCCTGGGATGCTGCGGGACTGTGAGTTAACTTGCATCTGGAGGGGATTTGGGACAGAAGTTCAGTAAACCTATTTTAACCTAAATCAGTTAAGTCTGATATTATATTCATCCAGATTTATCTTAAACCAGTTTTAGTCATTTTGAAAGAGGTTTATGTGCACTGAACTTCTGTTGTATTACAGATTTGAACTGGTTTCTGATCACTTATACCAGTTTATGTGTAACTTCTGTCCCTAGCCATAGGGACTCACAAAGCTCAGGTTATTTGCAGCTTTTAAAAAAACTTTTCAGAGACAATTTTCAAAAGCGCGTATTAACTGTTCATAATTAGGGTCAATTTTTTAAATCTAATAACCCAATTCATGATGGCCCACAATAATTTTAAGCATCTCATTGTACTAAATTTGTACTATACTTTGCACAAACAATTGAAAAAATGCTTAACCATATATAGTGCCCAGTTTCATAGTACTGTCTCCATTTTTCTTACTCCTTCCCCAAAGGATTTTCCCCTCCCCAGAGGCATTTTCTGACAACCAAGAAATTGAAATACTTTGCATATATTGAACTTAAACTGAGAAATAACACTCCATTTAGTACTCCTGAAACTTTAACGAGCTATGTAACTTTACAATAATCAACAACCTTACTACTCTCTAAATTCCTCAGGATGGGAATTGTATCTCTTTACGCCTCAGTAAACCAAGTATACTGTCTGTGCTTAAAGTAATAATTCTGTGCCTGGCTTTCTGTTAAACACCACTTGTTACTGTTGTTAAGAAAAAAAATTCCATGGACATAAAAAGTTAACAGGATTTTGGCAGTCTGTCAACGCATGAGAACCATAGTCCAGTTCGGATGACAAAGGTTACAGAATGAAGGAAACTTGACAACCACCAAAAAGAGAGCTCCTTTTGAGAGCTCCTTTTTTCTCCTTTTGTTTTTTCTGCTTTTCTCTGCCTTGTTAATCTTAGTTTCCCAAATTAATTGCTACAACTGTCATAAGAGATGCAGAGAAAAACTAACTCAAAGTAGTAAACTATTTACTTGGGAATGTAGCTGGTTTTCAATTTCCTTTACAAAGCAAAGAATTAAGGTCTTAATATCAAAATAACGTATGATCACGGCCAACTAAAAGCCACTAAATATCCTAATTTAAATATTAACTATTATTACAATATCCCACTTGCAATCAAAGGCTCAAAAAACATGTGCACATCTAAACAAAAAGAAGTCTGTTATTTATACAATCGTATTCCAAAGGCAGAAAAAAATTCTAGAAAATAAAAAATTATACAACCTTTTCTCTTCTTTTTCCTTTCATCTTTTCTCCAAGTGTGTTCATGGGCACACACTTCTTATGCAACTGGATGAATCTTTGCTTTTGGTTTCCTTCAATAGCTATTTTTCTATACTGTTGTTTACTGAGTTTTTATATATTTTAGGAGATTGATATTTTCTCTAATTTAGCCTAGTTACAGATTCTCTACTGTCATTCCTATTTCCTCTAAATTATTATTACCTTTCCCTCTCTCTTCTGGTCACCTGAAAAAAATTATCCCACTTACCCAAAGTGAAGAAGTCACATACAAATATGGGAAACTATATTTTTATAGTCTATCAAGGATATTTTTCAAATGTATCTCAAGAAGAAAATATAGGCATTGGGGCAAACCAATTTTTCTCACAACAAAAACTTCTTTGAGCAGGCAATTATCTTCTTTTTATTCAACCCTTCCTCCTCAAAACTCCCTTCACATCCAGCCCCAAACATTAAAATCAGTAAAAAGTGCTACTGCCATTACATTCAGGCACAAGCAAGAACAGCTCCCAGGAACAACTGTGCCAAACCTGCAGTCTCAGAAACGGGCACAAGAAGCAAGGGGAAGATCCCACTTTTATACAGAAAATCATAGGGATTAGGGTTACAAGCCAAAGGGAAGGAACAGGTAAAAGGTAAAGAAACATCACCACTGCAGTAACATACTCAGAACCTGAATTTCCTCCCATACACACACCTCCCCAACCAGCCTTTATTCCCTACAGCTGTGGTTGTCAACCAGGGGGTACATGTACCCCTAGGAGTACTTTAAAAGGTTGTAGGGGATGTGGGGGGGCTTCTGCTTCTGCATGCACCCCAGCGGAGGCCCAGGGGCACATGCCACCCCAATCTGTGTGCAGGGTGGAGGCTGCTGCCACAGCATGCTGGGCTTTGTGCCGCTGCAGCTGCCCCAGGAGCAGTGTGACACCATGTGCCTGCTGTCACTGGGCTGCGCCGTGCCCCCTGCCCATCCAGTGGTGTGACACACATGGCATCGCACTGTTCCGGGGCAGCTGCAGCGGCGCACAAAGCTCAGCTCACAGCAGCAGCTGCCTCCATCCCACGCACAGATCGGGGGAAACATGCCCCCCGAGCCTCTGCCGGGGTGCACACAGTGGCAGGGG
>NW_005841948.1:1492226-1494619 GCF_000455745.1 Alligator sinensis
GCCCAACTGCCTCCATCACTGTGAGGGCCTTGATCTACTCCCACCCCCACAGCACTTCCCCCTCCCCTACAAACTTACCTGCTGGAAGGGGGCACATGCACATATGCATGCACATGCTCAGCCCCCCCCCCCCCCCCCCCCACAACAGGGGATCAGAGCGGGCGCTTCTGACAACCCAAATAAAGGGGTACATGAGCTGAAACTTTGAGACAGAAGGGGTACATTTGGTTGAAAACCCCTGCCCTACAGCACTCAAACAGCAGCCTGCAGATACCCCAAGTCTGAGTCCAACTCCTTCAGCCCACTGTCCTGATTGACTGAGCCAGTGAGATCTCCAGCCCCACTGTGCACTCCTCCGTGTAGGGTTGACCAAATTCTATGTGCACACTGCTCTCTTTGCTCTTTCCTCCAGCCTCAAGCTTCCTCTTCTTTTTCCTTGTTTCCCAGCCCCCAGGGGAGTTTGGGGAGTTGTAGTCCAAATTAACAGACATCACAGCTGTGCAAACCGCCCCCTCACTCCACCTGCTGTTACACACGTTACCTTCACATTACACAACCTTCCAAATCCCCTATTGCATTGTGACTCATCTGTGCAAGCTTCTCAAGGTAGGAACTGCATCTTGTAGGCCTTAACAATCCAAGCATATTGCCATTGCTTACAGTAATGATGTCACCAGCTCTGTGTTAAATATTACTTTTTATTGAGCAATTTTTGTTAGTAGCAGTCCCAAAAATAACCCCTATTATTTTTGTATATCCTGACAGACCAAGAATTCCGGTACCCTGAAATTCATAGATTTATATAATCATTGTTGCACAATGTGCAACTGTGTTTACCATGTTGAATACTTGCCAACATTCACTGTTTAGAAGGGACTGTCCCTAATTTAAGGTTTATTTAAATTAAGCAAAAAAATCCTCTTGTTACCACTTTATACTTCTGCATAGCCTACCTGAGTATATTTAAAAGCAATATCCCTGTTTTTTTATTTTCCTTATTTCTAGTTTCCAAATGTTACCAGGAATGGTGCCGTGAGCATCCAGTTCTTAGTTTTCTTCTGAGTAAAACTAGAACAAAACCAAAAAGCTGTTATCATTTAGACTTCTAGTTTCCCAGAACTGAAATAACTGAACTATAAAATAATTTACTCTAAATTAAAATGAAGTACAAAATATATTTAATTGGAAACTGGCATCAGGCCAACACATCTATGTGGAAAATGTTATATCAGTGATAGCTTTAGAACATAATAGACAACATCCAAACATTTGCTGCACCAGGGAAAGAAAACCAACAGGCACTCTTTGGAAGTTGTGAAATACAATCTTAAAGGACAAAACAGGGAAAAAAATATGTAAGTCTGTTTCTTTAACTTAAATGCTCTTAAGATGAAAATAATCGTTTCCCGGGTAAGTCTTTGTCACAGTCTGAATAATGATTGGACAAAAGTCTCAATTTTTTTTAATTGAATTCTATGATGTTCCTCACTAATAGTCACGTGTCTTCCTGCAACTGAAATGATATGGTGGTAGTGCTCGTCAAACAGCATATCATGTCTATACTACAACTATGAACAGAGGTTGGAGGAAAGCGGGGCGGGGGTGGGGGGCACTTAAGTATCTTCACTGGTTTCACACAATATATCCACATGTATCATACAGATCAATTCCAGATGTAACAAATTCATATCCTTTAGCCTACATCTCTATTCACCATGGCTAGGGACAGAAGTTACACATAAACCAGTTTAAGTCCTGAGAAACAGGTTTAAACCTGTAACAGAACAGAAGCTCAATGCACATAAACCAGTTTCAAAATGGCTGAAACTAGTTTAAGATAAACCTGGTTCAATATAGTATCAGACTTAACTGACTTAGGTCAAGCCGGCTTATGAAACTTCTGTCCCAGACCCCTTCCTGGTTCAAGTTAAACCAGAATCCCCCAGCATCCTAGCCTGCTTACATCCCTGGGCTGGGCTGTTTGCTCCAGAGAACAGGGCTGGCCTGCCCCTCTGCTCCCTAGCTGGAGCAGTGAGGGCTGGCTGACATGGGGAGGGGGGAGCAAGCCCAGCTGGGAGTGCAGCCCAGTATACAGGGGGGGTACTACCCACCCCCCAAGCAAACCCTGGCTAGGGGCTGGGGCCAAGGGGAGGGGGGGGGTTAAATACCCCTTCTCCCACTCAAACTTACTTCTGGCTGCAAGTGTGGACTGCAAATCCCAGAGACACCTAGAAGCAGGAAGAGGAAGTGATGAAGAAACCTGAAGAGTCCTGCTGCTGTACTTCTGGACTGCAAATCCCAAAGACCTTGGGAGCAGCAAGAAGTAGTAGTGAACACCAGAGAGCTGCACTCTAGCGCACACACCCGCTCCCCCCCCCCCCCCCCCCCCCCCC
>NW_005841948.1:1494629-1513237 GCF_000455745.1 Alligator sinensis
CATGTGGCTGCATTTCCTGAATCAAAGGTAAATGTCTGTTCACTTCTGTTTCAATTTCAACTGTGCAGTTCAGACTGTCCTGCAAAGACTGAATCGATTCAGTCTTGGGCTTTTTGACTGTTTGTACTTAGCCCATGAGTAGGGAGAGGTAATAGCTGTGTTAGTCTGAAGTTAGGTAGAAGCTAGGACAGGGTGGCACCTTAAAAACGAGCTCCTTCCAAAAATATAACAGCCTACTTCATCAGATTTTATGATGAGGTACAACATCCGACAAGGTAGGCTGACACCTACAAAAGTTTAAACCTTTCTTAATTAGTCTTTAAGTCAATATCCTGTCCTGCCTTCTGTTCACCAAAGAAACTGTTCAGCTCTCAAGATCAAAGAAGGTAAAGAGGCATAAAAGAGAAGATATCAAGTTTAAAACTAAAGGATGAAATGTCATTGGACTTGTGCTTCTAGGCTTTAATTGTGCCAATACAATGAGCAAATACTCTCTGGAGCTCAGGAACTCAAAGTATCCAACTGCATGGCATGACCAGTATGTACGTCACTGTCTAAACTTCATAATCACTACATCTAGTGAGATCCCAATAAGAGATCACAACAATTACAAGTTACAAAATCAAAAGTATTTATTGTTAAGAGCAAAACTGTCTGGATTATCATGCCAAGAAAGCTTCCAAACACATAACAAGTAAATGGTTAAATGTTTTTATCATCACTGAAATAATGCTACCACCATTTTCCCTAAACTTCATCCATTTTGAAAACTCAGGGAGGAAACAGGTTTTGAAACAAGTAGATATCCCCCTTCAAGCTCACGGAAAACAGAGTTTATCATCTTATTCAATATTTTTGAAAAAAAATTCTCAGGAGACAAAGTATTGCTACTGGACCATATAGTGATATTACTGACTTGCTTGTGGCCATCAACTGTATTAATATGGCAACACAGTTTTTTCAAACTTGGCAAAACAAGGATACACTTTTAGAAATCTTGTGAAACAAAACAAGACATAATATGACCTAGAGCAGGGATCTGAAACATACTGCCCCTGGCCCAGATCTGGCCTATTGAACCTTTCCAACTGGCCTAGCAGTAATCTAGTGGGCCACTGGAAGCTGGGGAGCATAGCCTGCCACAGAATTCAGGGTTCCTAGACCCCAATGGATGTTGCTATCAGCAGCAGGCCCCTGGACTCATACTGCCACCCAAACACAGCATACAACAGCACCTGCCCCCAGAACTGTGATGCCACCCCAATGCAGCTCTGTGCTGCCATTCAGCCCCAGGATCAAACTGCTTTCAAAACATGGACCCAACACACTTGCTGCTGGTTCTGTGGATCTAGCCCACGCAACACCCTCTAGGCTGAATCTAGCCCAGGTCTGGGGTGCGTTTCACACTCCTGGCCTAGAGTTTACTGCCCAGAAGAGTAAAGTGTTTTCCCCATATTTATGCTTGTTAATAAACATTAAATTCCCACTGAGTATCAGCAATGGAAGAGATACTGGCAAGCAAAGCAGACTATACCATTATTGAAGCTCTGGCTCAAAGCAACCTTATTAATATTCTTCTTCAGTAGCCTGATATTGTTAGTATTCACTCTTCTTCCAAGTACATCCACTAAGGAACATTCTTTTTTCACCAACTCTCTTAGGCTATAAATAGGCAACAGCACTGGAGCAGGATTAGCTGTGCTAGGATATATCTCAGCATAGCTGATCCATTTCACTGGGCAATACAGAGGTCACCTGTTGTCCTACAGAGTCAGATCCCTGCCACTCCCAGGGCTTCAAGGGTCTGATCCTTCAGGACAACTGCAAATGGGGTAACCCCAGGTTCCCCTGTTTGCAAACACGTGCTCGAAGTCGAGGCATGGCAACTTAATACACATCTCTGAGAAATTTCCTACCTGGGAATTCCTGGGGCACCCCTCTGCAAATGGAGGAACTCAGATAGGCACTCCTGGGGCTTTAGGAGCCCAATTCTGCATGCCTTAGAAATTCTCCTTTCAGGAAGAATTCCCAAGGTATGAAGGATTTGGCCCCTGAAGCTCTAGGAATCTCTGCCTGGGACAGCTGAAGAGCATGGGCAGCTCTGGGCTGCTTGCACTCTCTCACCATAAAGAAAACGGACATCTGCCTCAAAAAGTAGCCTAAATATTACCAAATATTTTCACAGCCACAATTTGGGGCATTTGTGACCACAGCAAAGGGCATGGGTATCTGTTTGCATGGGCTTTCTGGCACCATATTTTTTATGGCAACACAAAGACAATCTGCTTGTAGTCTTACTGGTCAAAAAAGCTTTTTACAGCCTATAGAGTAACACTGAAAGGTTGATAACTTCCTTATCAAATTTATGCCTTTGTTTTTTGGATGACTATTTTTTAGTATAATCACAGATTAATTTTTGTCAGTGTGGGGTAATTAAAAGAGATTGCTGAATAAAACTAATAATCAAAAGCAATTAGAAGGTCTAGGACAGGGAATTAACTGAAAAAGACCTGTCTTTTAATTACAGCGGCACAAGTGTCTTACTTGCAGGATCAAACCTATTTGTCCTGTTCACATCATTAAATAAAGTTTTATTCAAAGAGACTGAAGAATTAAGAATCCAAAACCAACTAATGTATTGACTTGAATATAAGATGGCCCTGAATATAAATAACTCCTCCAATAATTAGATTCTATAAATGGAAAATATATAAATTTGTTATAATTTTCCAGGTGTAGAATCTAATTACAGGTTGTCTTCCTTCTTTTAAAATAAAATTTCATTTCCAAGGTAAAGTCAGTTCTGAATTAAGTTCTGAATTCATCCCTCTCCCATTGCTACAGCTATAAAAAAGGGGGGGGGGGGGGGCGGTTGCCTTCTGCACTTCCGCCCCCCGCGTCCCGTTCCCCCCCGCCCTTACGGCCAGACCCTGTTCAGGCTCTGTTCCATCCCCAAGAACAATGTGGGTGACAATAAGGAGGAGAAAGGGACAGTGGATAGCAGAAGTTTCAGAGGGAAAGCAGGAGACTGTTGCAGGTCTGACTCTGGCCCCAAACCACTCAGAGCCAGTAAAAATGACAGCAGTTGCCTGCCACCCCCCCTCCCTCCCCCTGTTGTTAATTTGAAATGCAAGAAATCAAAAAACACTGACAATGAAAAAAAACAAACCAACAGTGTAATTTGCATTGTAATCACAGGGTACCTATAGACATAGTTCATCCAGAATTGATGCATTTTAATTTCTTGCATACTGCTGAAAGTTTCAGCATAGGTATTCCATAAAGACACTTTTGAGCACCACTTTTGTACCACATAGTACAAACTGTGAATGATATCAGTCCAGAGCCAAGTTACATGACTTATCTTATCATATCATTCAGTGGGCTGGGCCCCAGAAGAGTCAACAAAGTTACAAGCCATGGTGACCTCAGAGCCCAGCACTACTCAATATGCGTGCATACTCCAGATACCACCCCGGCCCCCAAAAGGATACACATGCTAATTAGCCCCTCCACAAACTGGAACTGGGTATTCTTTTTTTGTCACAAGTCCCGGGACTCTCCAAAAATGTATATGCAGATGAGACTCAGGGCTGCCTGGTCTGTCTCCACCCCATAGAGGGTGGGGCCACACACATCCCATGCAACATGCTGAGAGGGAGCAACAGAGCTTCTCAGCTACATAAAAGTTTGGTGAAGTTCACTGGACATTTATGGCTGATGAAGAAAGATGAATAATTGGAAATGGGAAAGGAAGGGACTAATCAGTTGGAGGGAAGAGGAAGTCGAAATGTATTTGATATAGTGGTTCTCCATTGCATGAAAAAGAGTTGGTGCTGAGGGGGACTAAGTACAATGGGTACTATAACTTATTTAGATGGGCTTTACTAATCTATTCTTGTGGCAGATTCCCATCAGTATTAGAAGCCTGATCTATGTCTTAAAGGCAGAGAAAGGGGTCAACAGACCATTGGGATGTAAGAAGCAGAGGAGGGAGACCTGAAGCTCAGAACAATGGCAGTGGTGGCAAGTAAGCATGAGATGGAAAAAAGAGTCGAAGAGAAATGAACATCTGGAGACAAATTGAGAGCGGACAGAGGTAGAGAAGAAAGGAAGTGACAGCAGGAGCAACAGCAGAGGCAGCAACAATGAGTGACAACACCAAAAGGAAAACAGAAGCAGAGGAAGTCAGAGCAGGAAACAGAGTGGGAGCAGCAAAAGAAGTTACATCAGGCAAGAAACAGAGGACAGAGGCAGCACAACAGTAGGCCGGCCTACCAGGAGTGGCTCTGCAGGAAAATATGGAAGAGGCACCAAGAGCAGCTAGATAAGAGGAGACTGCAGATAAAAGCAACTTTAACTGGCAACAGGAGGCAGACAAGATTGACAACAAACAGACATATGATTTCCTGGAAAAGGTACTGTTTGATATTCTGTAGGTGCAGATGGAGCATCTCACCAGCCTGATTGCTATCTGGAACTGAAAGACTTGGGAACTGACTTACTGGGATGGAGAAGTGTATGAGAACTTTTGGAAGAAATATGCAGGGGAACATGGGAGGGAGGAAGTAAAGTTAATAGCAGGGTGAAGTTAAGAGAAAGAGAGTACACAGATTTACTAGAGACAGAAGACAGAAAGATGGATGGAAAAGTACATCCAAATGGTAATGTCAGCAGAGAAAGTCAGGGACAAATATCTGGATAGGATCTTGGAGTGCGCAAGTAGTGTTACAAGCAAACGAGTGGCACCCAGGTGGGGTGCTGCCCCTCCCATCAGTGATCCAGACCAGGGCTCACCAGGGTTTTACAATGTACCACGGGTAACCAAAATAGTGCAGGAAATATGGAAAGGCAGCACACTGTCCCCTCATGGTGTGCTACAGATGTGAAGGGATGGAACATAGAGCAGCAGCGTGTCAAGAGTCCCTAAAATGCACTATTTGTAAGGGGCATATCGTAGGTGACCCAAAGCCTTTGCAAGTACAGTCAGACCTCCCAAGGAACAGCAAAACCCAGTGGAGGAGAGTAGAGGACACTGAGGTAGAAATAGTGGAAGAAACCCTGCAGGACGGTGAGAGAGAGGAGGGAGATGAAATTTCTGTGATTGAGGCAACATGGGAGGATATAGGAGATAGAATGGAGAATGGAAGGGAAGGCAGGAAGAGTAAACAGCTCAGACATGGTGGTAGGGGTGGGGAAGAAACAGAAATGGAGATGGAGCAAGAGAAAGAGAAAGAATCAAAGACACAGGCCAGGTAGGAAAAGAAAGAAAATGCAGGTGCTGAAGACCAGAGAGAAGAAACCTGATAACGAGGGAGGCAAGTCAGAGGAAGAGATGGAGAACAGTTTCTTGCTGCTAACACCTCTGGGCTCCAGCCCTGAGTGAAGACCAGAAGGCAGGAAGTGGCCGGGAGTCGGGAACATGCAAGCCTTCCTAAATGTGAAAGCAATCTGGCAGCTTGCAAAGGCTACAGGAATGCAAGTGAAGAATGGGAAGGAATCAACCACCCTGAGAAGTGTCACAGACGAACCTTAAAGAGATAAGCATACTCAGCTCAAAGCAAGCATGGACGAGCCTTAAAGGGACAGGCACACTCCTTTTAAAACAAGCATAAATGGTATTGACAATAGTTTCACTTAACACCAGGAGTATCTTAACAAGGAAAAAATGGGAACGGATTGAACCAAGTAAGGGAAGTCACAATCTGCCTACAAGAATGTGGTATACCATGGGAGGGGGATTATAAATGCTTTGAGAAGAGGTAGAGATAGGGGCCCATCTTAGTGGTCAGGGACAAATCAGAACAAAACAGAAAGGATAGCAATATTATTCAAGAACCCACAGCTGAGAGCAAGCAGGTAGAAGTCATCAATGGCAGATTGCAATGAATGATGCTAAGAGTCAGGCAGAAAGAATTAGAAATGTCTAATGTATATGCATCCCTGGAGAGGGACAGAAGAAATGCATTGCTTCGAAAGCTAGCAGTTTAGTGGTTGGAAGGAGATCGTGCATGATAGTGGCAGATTTCAACTGTATAATCAAACTGGGCAACAAAACAGGGGAATGAGGAAACAGAGCTTTAGACAGTTCACAGAGACTGTTAACAAATATAATAAAAGAAGAGTCACTAAGAGATGTATGGGCAGGGGAGAAAGTTTTCACTAGAACAGACCCCACTGGAAAGAAACAATCAAGAACTAACTTTGTGTTTGTATCAAAAGGAAGAGAGATAAGGAAGAAAGAAACTGTACATGTAGCTTTTAGTGATCACCAGGTGCTGAAGATGGAAATGAGTCTTGGTAAGAGCCCCATGAGAGGCAAGGGACTGTGGAAGTTAAATGTGCGGCTATTACAAGGTGAAGAGGTATGTCAAGCATACACAAGACAGTATGAGGGGTGGTGAACACTGAAGAAATATTTTGGGAGTACTAGAATGGTGGATGATGGTGAAGAAGAGGACAGCAGAATTCTTCAGGAAGGAAGGCCAAAGATGTTGAGGGGGGAAATGAAAACGTTAAAAGAGCTGCAAAGAAAGATGCAGGAGCTGTTAAAGGAAGCTGCAGAAGGAAGACAGGTAAAAAGAAAGAGCTAAAAGAAACAAGACAAGAGTTAGCAACCTGGTTTGAGAGAGAGAGAGAGAGAAAGAGAAAATGTTCTTAGCGCAAGCTGGGGGGAAATGGGAAATGAAGTGGTCCCAATACTTTTCAGCCAGAGTGAAGGCAGCAAAGGGAGAGCTTGAAGCAGTGTGGAAAAGGGGTGGTGCCCAGGTGGAAAAGCACGAGGTGTTGGAGGTGACAAGAAGATTTTATGAAGTGCTATACCAAGGAAGAAAGGAAGGATTTCTTGGAAGAGACTTAAGAGAAAGTAGAAGAGGAGGAAGCAAAGAAGATGGAAGAAAAGAGAAGCTTAAAGGAAGTAGAGGAGTGTTTAAAAACCTAGAAGAGGAAAATCACCAGGAGCTGATGGACTGCCTATGGAATTTTATGAAGTTTTGGGTGTGGATAGGTAGGAATATAGTGGAAGTTTGAGGACATAGTGGGAAAAGGAGAAGCAGGGAAAGATTTTACAACAGGCACTGTGGTCTTACTCTTCAAGAAAGGGGACAAGGAACTCCTAAAAAATTGGAGACTGATTACACTCCTTAATAAGGACTGTAAGTTAATGGCCAAGATACTGGTTTTGCCGATGATGAAAAACCTCCAGAAGATAATATGTGAAGACTAAGTATGTGCAGTACCAGGTAAAAGGATCTCTGAAGCAATCAAGCGATCAGAGACACACTGTCTCACATCCAAGAGGAGAAAACAAACAGTTATAGCAAACCTAGATTTAGAAAAAGCATCTGCCAGGGTGGAAAATGATTACACATTCAAGGTGCTAGGGAAAATGGGGTTCCCAAAGAAATGTATATGTTGGATAAGGTTATTGTATAGAGAAGTGTAGAGTCAAATCCAAATTAACAGGCACCTAAGTGGGGACTTTAAAATCCATACAGGGGTGAGACAAGGGTGCCCCCTGTTGCCACTACTATTTCTGTATGGCACAAACAATTAGCACAAAGAATAAAAAAAGACAAGGTCATAAGCAGAGTAAAGATACCAGGAAGGGGAGAGGTAAAATGCATATTATACACAAATGATAGAAAATGTAGTAGTTAGAGCGGGAGCAGCAATTATTTCAGGCAGAGGGCCACTTACTGAGTTTTAGCAAGCTGTCAAGTGTCGCATGAGTAGCCCCACACCTTGACAGATGCCCGCCCCCGGTTGCCATCTTAAGACCGTTAGTCCCATCCCTAACCTCTGACCTTGGCCACCAGAAGTTCCGCCCCGTGCCCCTGGAAGTACTCCTTTGGGGAAGAGGGTTTGCCATCTTAGGGGGGGGAAAAACAAATTACATACTAAAAATCAAACACCCATAATAATATATTTCAATTTAATTAAAAAATATTTTTTTCCTGATTTGTGTGCAGCTAGGCAGGAGTATAGGGCCCACGCCAGGGTCCCAGGACAAGCACCAGCAGGGCCCAGAGCAGAGCGGCAGGAGCACAGGATCCCAGCCAGCAGGGGTTCTGTTAGAGCCGGGTCAGCTCCCCCCTCTCCCTACTAGTGAAGTCCAGCCTGGCTCCACAGACCCCTACCAGCCCACATCATGTGCTCCTACTGCCTCACTCTGGGCCCCACCAGTGCTGGCCCCGGGACACCTGCACAGACCCCATGCTCCCGCACGCTTCTACTCCCCCCCACCACCACCACCACTGCTTTCCTGCCTGCGTGCCAGCCGGCTGGCCACTCTACACCACGTGGCTCCCAGCTGCATGGCCTCACCTTGGGGCTCAGCAGGAGCTGGCTGGGCCCTGAGGACTGGGGCAATCGCCTAAGGTCCTCCCCTGCCTCTCTGCCCCCCACTTTTACCTGAATTTCCCGCACCGGTGCAGCCATGAACCGGTGCACCATCCCAGGCCACCCCCACTGGGGTGGGGGGCATGCTGGTGAGCAGGAACCTACTGTGGCTTCCCCTGGGTCCTACTGCCGCAGCCTCCTGTCATCTTTGACAGGAGCCAGGGGCAAATAAATATTAATTTTCTAAATTTTTTAGGGGTCTCACAGGCCAGATAGACTGGCCTGGTGAGCTAGATCCAGCCCACAGGCTGTATTTTGCCCACCCCTGGGTCAGAGAGAGACTTTCAATGCAAAGGGTGCTAAAGCATACATTATAGCAGCAGCTGGGGGGGGGGGGCAGAGAAAGGCAGGGACTGCCCACCTGCCCCCCCCACCTCCCAAGGCAAACCCTTGCTGGGGTCAGAGGCCAGTGAATGGGGTTAAATCCATTCAAAAGTGAACGTGTGTCCAGTTGTTCCTCAGTTTAATCTCTGCAGTTTAAACTAACCTGCAAAGACTTCGTTGATTCAGCCTCGAACATTCTGCCTGTCTGTACTTAGCCTAAGGGTTTAATATATGTAATTGTATGTTTTTTATATGTAGTTATTTCTGTAATATGAAGTCTTGGTAAAACAAGGATGCTCAATATGCATAGATTTGTAAGTGTAAGGTGATAATGTTTTATAATTAAATTTGTAAAAAAAAAAAAAAAAAAACCCAAGCAAAAAGGGTTCTCATCAGTATTGCAGCCTTTTGGCTAAGATCAAGCATTTTTGGCACCAATAGGAGGGTGTCAGGGATGGCTCGGGCAATCCCAGTACTGACCTGCAGTACCTCCAAGCCCAGTGCCAGTTCACTGTGGAGGGAACACCAGCCCTTTTTTTTTTTTTTGAATCAAAAAAAAAAAAAAAAAAAATCTTCCCATAAACATTTTTGGCAACAGGGGAGGGTGTCAGAGCTTGCTCCAGCCTCTCCGAGTGCCAACCCAGTGTTGCAGTATCCAGGCCCAGTGGTTGTTCCCTCCTAGGGGAGCTAGGTCATGTCAGACCAACCTGATTGCCTTTTATGATCAGGTCACAAAGGCCATGGATGCAGGTGTCGCGGTGGATGTAGTCTTTCTGGACTTCAGCAAGGCCTTTGACACCGTCTCTCACCCCATCCTAATTAATAAACTAGGGTCCTGGGCCCTGCGCTGTTCAATGTCTTCATCAGCGATCTTGATGTTGGGGTGGAGAGCAACCTGTTTAAATTCGCTGATGACACCAAAATTTGGGGGGAGGTGAGCACGCTAGCAGGGAGAGAGAGATTGCAGAAGGATCTGGATAGGTTACAGGGGTGGGCAGACAGGAACAGGATGCGTTTCAATACGGACAAGTGCAGGGTGCTGCACTTGGGTAGTAGGAACCAGCAGCACACTTATACGATGGGGAACTCCCTACTTGAGAGCATGGAGGCGGAAAGGGATCTTGGTGTCATTATTGACTCCAAGATGAACATGGGCCGACAATGCGAGGTCATGGTTGGCAGGGCTAACCGGACCTTGTCGTGCATCCACAGGTGCATCTCGAGTAGAGCCAGGGAGGTGATCCTCCCCCTCTATGCAACGCTGGTCAGGCCGCAGCTGGAGTATTGTGTCCAGTTCTGTGCGCCCCATTTCAGGAGGGATGTGGACAACATGGAGAGGGTCCAGAGGAGGGCCACCCGCATGATCCGGGGACAACAGGGCAGACCCTACAGTGAGAGACTGCGGGACTTGAACCTATTCAGCCTCCACAAGAGAAGGCTGAGGGGGGACCTGGTGACCGTCTATAAACTCACTAGGGGGAACCAGAAGGGTTTGGGGGAGACGCTGTTTCCCCTAGCCCCTGCTGGCATAACAAGGAATAATGGGCACAAGTTGATGGAGAGGAGGTACAGATTGGACATCCGAAAAAACTACTTCACAGTTAGGGCGGCTAGGAGCTGGAACCAACTTCCAAGGGAGGTGGTGCTGGCCCCTACCCTGGGGATCTTTAAGAAGAGGCTGGATACTTACCTGGCTGGACTCATTTGAGTCCCGTTTTTGTTTTTAGGGTGAGTGGGTTTTTTTTTTTGTTTTTTGTTTTTTTGGGTTGTTCTCCCGCCCTGGCGGGGGGTCGGGCTAGAAGATCTATTAGGTCCCTTCCGACCCTGAAACTATGAAACTATGAGCTACGGCCCAGTTTGTTTTTTTTAAGGGCCCACATAAAAAAGGGTTCTCATCAGTGTGTTTGCCCAATCTGGGCCAGGTGTTTTATGGGCATACTCAGCATGGGCTGTAGTCAATTAATTTCATGGTTGGCTTTCATGACTGAGCACATGCTGCTTCTAGCAGAAATTTAATGATAGATAATTTATTTAGTGGGAGAGGTTTGCTGGTGTGCAAATGTAAGATGAGGGGGTTTTTCCCCCTGCCGGTTGGGTGGGGTAAAACCTCACCTTACATTCAAGTAAATACAGTATCTGTATTTACTTAAATGTAAGGAGGTAAACATTTATCTTGCTGCTTTAAAAATCTCTTAATAGTAGATTAATTTTATTTTAGAAAAATTATCTACTGCTCCTGTCTGTTCAATTTATTGGTTCTTACCACTTATATATTCTTACCACTTATATAAGAGTGATATTTGACCACTGTTAGTTGCTAATTAGTCACTGCAGTGTGAAGCAGTACTTTTCAGATTTGTTACAATTAGGAGAAGCAGCCACCTAATTAATTCACTGGTGAAGAAAGCGAACCGTGTCTTACAAAGCTGGCCTGCTGTATCATATAACCCTAGATATCATCCAGAAGATTCACAGAAATATGAAACCAAGTCCCTTAATATTTTACAACTCCAACAAATCCATCATGTTCAAAATCCAATGACGGTGCATTCCATTCATTACTTTCATTTTCTAATTACTCCATCCACTTCTCATCCCAGCTATAATGATCTATGTATAACTGTTTCCAGCAAGCATTACAACCTTGATTATTCTCATCTCTTTTTACATTTTTAGAATTAAGTTTCAGTTGCAGTCACACACTGAAATGTAGCATAATTATTTTAGTACCATAAAATGTCATTTCTGTGTTCATGTAAATACAGCGGTATATGGTTGTTTTTTTAAATTAAACCTAGAAAAATCCAAGATGTCAATTTTTTTAAAGAAGGGAAGGAAGAAAAAAAATTCTATAATAACAGTGGCTTTAGATTCCAAAGAAAGTTATGGTAGTTATCATAATTAAAAACATTAAGAAAGTTGCACTGTGTTACACTAATAAAGCTAGTTTTGAGATGGTGACCCTTTTGGAAGGATTTATCTTGAAACTAAAGTTATGCCTTCTAGCCAAAGGTAAATAACAAGTCTGCATTCATTTCAGCTCTTCATTTTTCTAGAAACTAATCACCAGGCATCCGGGTTTTCTGTTTCCCATAGAAAAAAAACACGGATTTCCCCTTTTACCTGTGAAAAATGCAGATTTTTAAAAATTTAACAGAGAAACACACAGATCTTGCTCTCTTGCAGAGAG
Organism: Alligator sinensis; assembly: GCF_000455745.1. Lineage (NCBI taxonomy): Eukaryota > Metazoa > Chordata > Crocodylia > Alligatoridae > Alligator > Alligator sinensis. Next base: position 1,506,544 of record NW_005841948.1, read on the forward strand.
CTCTCTGCAGGCTGGCATAGCTCCAGCCTCCAAGTGGGGTGGGGGCAGTCAGGCAGGGGGCACACATGGCTGCCACGCAGCCTGAAGAGCAGCTCTCGCAGCTGGTAAATCTAGCAGGGCGGGAGGGGGATTGAGGCCCCCATAAGGAGGGAAAAAGAAGTGAAGGGAGTTGGGCAGGGCTGGGACAGGGGCTTGGGCTGCTGCTTATCACTGTGAGCTCCTTACCACTGCAAGCCCTACGCTGCCCTGTCCACCCTGCAGCAGCAAGAGGCACAACCCCACACCACCACCCCAGCTGTTGCAGGGTGGCAGAGGGCACATTGCCAAGGCAGTGTGGAGCTCACAGTGGCAAGAAGCTCACAGCAGCTTGCAGCTCACAGCAGCAAGGAGCTTCCCTGCCTGGTCCTGCTCTACCCTGCCGATCCCACCTGCTGAGCCATGGAGGCCCTGGGTGGAAGGCAACAGGGTGGGGAGCCTAAGCCTGCAGTGGGCAGCCCACACCCGCCCCCATCCCCACTCTGCACACAGATCTGGGGCACACATGATCCGCCTAGTCCCCTGGAAGTGCGGGCAGCGGTGGGGAGCCACTCTCCCACCTGAGCCTGCAGCAGGCAGCCCACCCCCATCCCAGGCTCCACTCCAGCCATGCTGCCTGTGGGGGAGGGGGAGCTGGACTCTGCAATCAGGCCGCAGCAGCTCCTGCAGGCAGCAGCTGGGACTTGGGCACTGCTGTGGGGGGCAGGTAGCTGTGGGCCCAGGGGGTCCTTGGCAGCTGTGGAGGGACCCGTGGACCCAGCTGCCCTGGCAGCTGGATGCCCCTTCTAACAGGGCTGGAGGGGCAGGGGGCTGTGGGTGGCAAGTGAGGGGTACCAGCAAGGTCAGCAGGATATGACTTGGGAGTGAGGGGCCTGGACCTGTGTCCTGGTGAGCTAAGGGGGCAGGGGGAGCTCTCATTTTCCATGATAAAGAAAAGAAAATCAAATACCAAGTACTTAGAATTTCATTTACTGTAGTGACTGAGGCACTGATAGGCTTCCAAATTGCTTAAATGTGTGTTTGAGAGAGAGGCGTTTCATTTTAATAGTGGATTTTGCAATTTTTTTTTATTAGAGAATTTGCAATTTTTATCAAGGAAAACCAGGACCCCTGCTAATCACCATGTCTTTATGTTGGTCAAGTTTCCCAAGGAGGAAGTCAGTTTTCATCAGCAGGTCTGGTTACTATGGTAAAAACATTCTTAATCTGCCCATCTCAATTTTTACAAATAAAAAAAAATGTTTTATGCAAAAAGTAACCTCATGTTCTGGCTTTGGGAAACTTGTCTGGAATTAATTTCTAAATAATAATGGAAGCCTAAGATACATAATAAACTATACTGGGGGAGGACATAAAAGCAAGGGTTTGTTTTAATGTTTTATAAGTTATTTATAAGAAAAGTCTCCATAAAATGATCACAGACAACTCAGTGATTTAAAAACCTTATGAAAATAGGACATAACCAGCTGCTGCCAACATGTAATTTACTTCCTAACATCACTTACTAGGGTTGTGCGGTTTGTTTGTTTGTTTTGGGGGGGGGATTGTTTGGTTTTTTTACAATTACATGGCATCAGCTCCAATTTTGTACAGAAAAAGAAAAACTTGCAAAAAGTTTTACATGAAAAAGTATAATTTCCACATATAAAATAAATATAGATTCATTTTCATCTGTAATTCTTACAATTATTTGCAAACAAGCAACAACTATCACTGACAACATTTTACAGATAAGGCACAGATTGGTTAAATGACTTGTCTTAGATCACATAGCCTGTCAAAAATAGGACTAAAATTGTAATCCACATCTGATAGTGGAATGCCCCAGCACTGGATACTGAATATATTTATGAGGGTTTCTAAAAACAATTTTTTATTAGGGCTTCTAGAAAAGTGAGAGCAAGGTGAACTGAAAACTTAAATGGTAATAATAATTATGCATTCACAGGAATGTTCAATACCCTATTGTTTCAGACATTGTGTAAATATGTAGCAAGAGACTGCTGTGACCCAAACAACTTTCAAATTATATAAATAAGATAAAGGGTGAAAGAAAGGTAGTGGTAAAACTGACCTTCTACAGAAGGGAAAACCGAGATTTTTTGATGCAAGATGGGAGTACTAACTTTGTACATTGCCTAGAATCACACAGGAGTTCTGTGGCAGAATTGGCAACTGAACCCAGATTTTGTACATTATTCACAAAATATTTCTTCCTTTCATACCAATAATACACAAGCATAAGGCAAGCCACTAGTTCCCAAATGTTTTTGCTTGTGATCTCACAACTCACTTCTAGTTACAAGCTCCCTTCTGGAAGCAAATTTCTGTTGATCTCACAACCCCATTCATAAGTGGTACAATCTCATTTGGTGTCACAGCCAGGGTCTGAACTGAGGGTGGCAGAGGCCAGAACAGCTCCCACTGCCATCTTTGCACCATCCTCAAGTGGGTGCCCAGGGCTACTGCCCCAGTCATCCACCCTTATGACACCACTGTTACCACCCCAGTTTGGAAACCACTAGTATGAAGTTCCACCAAAAGCTCTGTTGCAAAATCTTCAAAAATACCACAACCTTAACAAGAAATATATAAAATGAATATCAGGTCACAATGACAAGGGAACCGAGTTTTGATCTGTAACAACTCTACTAGTTTTAGCATAGCAGAAATAATCATTGCTAACAACATGTACTTATCACTGGAACACTATACAATCATCAGCTGGAAACTAGACAAATCCCTAAAACAGATGTCTTGCCTATGTAGAAAATGAATCCTGTTTGTTCTTAAGCATACTGAATAAAAATGTTTCATAACTTAATCCGTCTTGGGCCATTAATTTTCTTTGGTCTATTAATTTTCTCTCGGGACCTCCTCTCCACCACTAAAAAAGGCAGTTTGCAGTCAGCACATTCTCAGATCAGTATCTACTACTATTTACTTCTAAAGGGACTTAGTTTAAAAATAATCAAAATAACTTCCATAACATGCAAATACTCTAGCAAAAAAGAACAAGAAAACAGGTATGTATCTGACAATAAAGCTGAAAAACAAAATTTAAAATTGACAGTGTGTCAAGGTGTTAGGTTACGACAAAAGCAATGCAGAATCGTAGAAGTTAGAGGTTTTATGTACTCTGAGTTGTTTAAATGAAAATATAACTGTGGCTTTCAACCCTATTAAATGATTTTATGATGTACATAATTCTGTACTTTTGCCTACAAATTATACTTTTATTGATGGATTGCTTTAATTACCCATCTAATTATAACTGCTGTTTGTCAAGCACTTCCAACAGCCTATGTGAGTAAATTTTACATTTTTCTTCCTTTTGCAGATTTTCTGATTAAGATATAATTGACTTGAGTTCTTTAGTGTTTATCAATAGACAGATAAAGTAAGTTAAATCTCATTTTAAATATTTTAATAGTGTACTGCCAACTAAGTAAGTAACATTTGACTTAAATATGTAAAAGGATAAATCTCAAAAGATAATTTATGAGTTACATTTTGGAAACATTTGCTTGAAACCAAACTGATAACTTTATATTACTCCAAATGTTATTAGACATTGTTCACACCATCTATTATATGCATTACTCTACTCTAGTGTTTCAGTAATATATATAGTACTTTGAGTATTTGTTTTAAAAAGTCACTCAAATCCAGTACCTAAAGTATGACAAAATTTAAGATCAGTTTAGATTTTTTTGGTGTAGTCACCTTTTCTAGCATTCAGACATTATTTTACTGATTCAACTCTCATTTTGTGAAGAAGTCTGATCTTCTCATTTACATAAACAATCAGTATTTTGAACCTTTTTCTAATTGGGGAAGTTTTTTAAAGTAGAGAATGAATTGTCAAAAAAAACCAACATTAGTTAAAACAGCTGAAAGGAAGAACTGTGTGTTAAAGGTGTATACTACTCCTCACTCCTACGTCGAAAGATCCCTCCAGGCAATACAGACTGCATAAAAAAGAAACATTTCTCCAGCTGAAAGGTAGGGATTACTTTATAAAACACTGCATCCACTATGCACCTGCAGCTGAACAAGATTTTGTTGAAACATGGGTTACGATAAATAGAAACCACTGAAACAACTTCAGAACTTTCAAGCAAACAGAGTACCAGCACTGCAGCTTAGCTGTGGCAGGAGACATAAAAACATATACCATCAAAATGTACCAAACTATCATAGGAATCATCATGATTATAAATTATATTATGGGCATCTATGTTACACTCCGTTCCAAACACAACAATTCCAAAGACAGAGTACCCTCCAAAGCCAGGCTAGGCCTCTGGTTTAGTGTCAACTTGGAGGGCAATGTACCACCTACTGAATCACCAGCCTTACTTCCTACCGCATGTTTTTCTTTGAATTTCTTTAAGTCTAGTATCAGTGAAGCCTGACCATGCCTTATGTAAGATATGATCTCATGTCATCATATAGCAAGGTGAAATACTGCAGGAAAAACTAGAAACTTACAGACAGGAAAAGAAATTCCTGGAGTATTACACTCGGTCAGAGGAGTCTTCAAGATTTGGCAGCAGAGTAAGTTATAGTAATGATAATTTTACAGTACACATGTATTTTTAATTAATTTTACAATTATTTTGTGATTTTATTCTGAAAAAGGATAAGCTTAAAGTTAATTACAAACTATCAGACTGCTTCATGGTGGCATTTACTATGCCCAGAATTAAAGCTTTTAGGAGAATTATGGAAAACTATTCCAGAAAAAGATTATAATAGATTTATATCATAAGAAGTAAATCAACTATTATTTAGGTGTGGATGGAAATAATCACAATATATTCATAACCACTATGATATTAAGGTCAAATCCGATCCAAAATTTATAAAAATACCTTTTTATAAAAGAACAAGCGAAGGGTTTCTAAAACCAAAAAGATACTCAAATGCATTTGGCAAACCTTATGGCATGATATAAGCAGCAAGCACAGGAAATATATATATAATGTATATCATAATGTTTCTAATAGCATTTGCAACTCAAACACAGAAGCACCTTACAAGTCCATTGGAACAGAAGCTGAAATTGCCTGGAACATGACGATATATAAAAAAAAGAAGTGCAACTGCCCGGACAATGGGAAGTAACCTGACTTTTAAAATGCCTATTTGAAATAATCTAAAGTGTTTGACACAACTGTCTTAGGAAAACTGAACACTTATGTATATACAATACTGATTGTGACCTTAATCTGGAACTGACAGCAATGGGTAGGCAAACCTCTATATTGCCCAGAATCCCAAGGAAATTAATGGGAGTCAGCTCTGAAGTCTGACCCTGTTCATTGGGTATGGCACTTACACTGAAATCTGATATTCAAACAGTATAACAGATATTCAGTACAGTATAACAGTCAATAAACACTATGACCTTCCTTAAATCAATGTAAATAGAGGCTCAGAACTGCACTGCCACACCTATAAACCAACTTTTCAAAGCAATGCAACTCACAATCTTCCCAGTCAGCTGGTTTTTCCAAGTGCATTTCTGCAAGTCTTCATAATACTTACGCATTGCAATAAGGTTTCTTTTCATATCCTTTGTAGTTGTTCATGTTTAGAGCCATTTTGCAAACCTCACAATGGAAACATCCTTTATGCCAGTACTGTAAGGAAATGTAATCGATAGTTACTTATAGTATTGTGTAATCAGTACTATCACATGTCGATACCTGTGCAAGCTAAGAACTTGTCATATATGCTTGTGTAAATGGGAGTTACTTTCTTACACATCTGCAAGTACTAGGGAAACAATTTCAAAGCCATAAATTACCTATTAACATGAAAAATCAAGATCCCAGCGCCAGTGTGACCGTATCGGCATCATTTTAACAGATACCCAAGGCAAGACGTTGACATTTTGATCAGTACAAAAGTAAAAATCAATAAAAATATTTTCTCCAAACCATCCATAGCCTATGGTAGCCTAAAGATGAGCTACATTTAGCAGGCACGGAATGGGATTCTCACCTGATCAGGCTACACTCTGGAGGGGAGAATTGGGGAGGGCGGGGTGGGGTGTCAGTCTGTAGCAATTTGTCACAGCCTTAATGCTTGCACTCTTATTTATTAATTGATCCTGCTGGGTGAGAACCGACATCACAGAGGAATCATTTCAGGAGGGAAAGGGCATCTGTCGGATCTGCCCGGGGTGTAAGTCTCGGTCAGGGCAGAATGGCTGTTGTGTCATGAATGATGTTGTTGAAGCCTCCAAGCCACGCCAACCTGAGGCAGAATCAGCCCCAGCTCAGGGGATGTCACCGATGACTTGAGGGAGGCGTTCACCAGAAGGCAGGGCAGGGATGCACCCCGGAGCGCACAGCTCGCTCCGGTCAGTTTCTAAGGTGCGTCTCTTCCCTGCCTTCTTCCTCCAGGGAGCGAGAGACGCCCCCCAAGATCTCGGATCAGAGCACACCCTCCCGGCCCCCGGCCCCACGGCGGGCTCCCCACTCGGGGCAAGGAGCGATGCGTCAGCGCTGTGACACGTTCATTACGATCTGCCGCTTCCCTTGCGGTGCTCGCAGGAGGAGGAGGGGCGGACTCCGGCGCCGCGCCGCGCCGCGCCGAGGGGGCTCTGCCTCCTCCTGCAGGGACCTGCGCCCCCGCCTGCCGCCGG
>NW_005841948.1:1513654-1537758 GCF_000455745.1 Alligator sinensis
GCGCTGCGCCGGGTGACTCACGCCGCTCCCGCAGCGCGCCGCCGCCGCCGGGCCCGGACCCGCACCCGCACCAGGACCAGCCCCGCGGTCCCGCTCAGGTCCCTGCGCCAGGCCGAGGGGTGGAGCGGCCCGGGGCCCACTGCTGCCGGCTTGGCGCTTGGGGTGGGAGCCCGGCCTGGCTCTTCCCGGGCGGGGGCTAAGGGGGGAAATACGCACAGGCACCCTCAAAAATGCCTTCTCTCTCGCCTACTGTCTGAACTGTCACAGCTCCAGCATCCCTCTTACATTACCCGGGCATTTTTGACAAAGGCAGTCATTTTAAAAAGTATCAAAGTATTGCCCCCCAGGTGTCATCACAGACCCTTTGGTATTGTCCAGAGAGCAAACCCCAGCTGAGTTCTAGCTGCTGCTGCCCCTGAAACAATGCAAAGGTTATAACAGGCTGCCACGCTGGGAAGAAAGATATCTCCATCACTTTTTCCAAGCAGCAATAGATTGGACCAGCATCTCTACCAGGCAGATGCCTGAGCTGCTGCTTCCCTTGGGTCAAGAATTTCCCTTCATTTCATTATCCTAATATTCTGCTTCCTAGGGCTGACTGTGACACCTTACTCAGGTTGAATGACTAATACTTACAGACAGCCCAGTAGTCCCAGATATTTAAGCACAACTTAACCTGAGTAAAGTTGGCAGATGTAGCTCCTTGGAGCAGGCTTCAGTAATTTATTTTTAATCCTCTCATTATTGGTGTTTTGGGAATGTTACAGTAAAATATCTCCATTTTGCCCTGAATGCACTCAAGTTGAATAAACTGAACTACAAACCATACCAAGGGGAGCACTTGGTCCAATGAAGTGTAGCCATTTCTGGGGTAAGGTAATGCAGCTTTTTAAGGGAGAGAAGCAACACTGCACCACCCTGTGATAAGAAGTGAAGACAAACTCTATATATAGTTGGATTTGAGAGACTGACTGTAATCAACTAAATTGGAGCTGTTGGCCATAAACCTTGCTTAGCAAGCCAACTCTTAAGCATCCACCCCACCATTGTTTTTGAGGTATGGAGAGGACTGCCAAACTATTTAATTAAAATACAATTTAAACATTATAAAAGCATATTTAATGATCAGGTCCCAACTATCACAGGTCACTACTGGTAATGATATTGGGTTTCTATAGCTTCTAGACAAAAGCATTTTAAACCCAGTGTCGCAGGGCACCTTGGTGCTCTGCTCCTAGAGAGGAGGAACTGCCAGGGAGAGAGCCCTGGCAGGACACTAACGAGCACAGCTGCAGGTTGCCAGGGCAACTAAGGAGAGTCAGCTAGCCAGAAGGAGGCAGGGCCTGGCCCTTATAAAACCCAGGGTGGAAGCCAGGCTACCAGTCCCTTGCCAGCAGCTATAGAGGCAGGAGCGCCTGCAGCTAGGAGGCGAGCACTGTAGGAATGGCTCTAGCCGAGGAAAGGAGAGTAGCTTGAAGAGGTTTGAGCACCATGGTTTAGCCAGGTGACGTTGAGTTAAGTTGTGGCCAAGAGGCTTGTGTTTGGTTTTTGCTGTTTGTTACACCGGTGGTTTGGGTGAGGCTATAGGGGTTGGAGGAGGCCTCATAGGGGCTCATGGTAAAGTGGGGCCCCTGGCGCCAGTGAGGGTGCACTAGGCCCTGAGAGTTGTGGGGTCAGTTAAGCTCAGAGAAGAGTGGCTGAACCCCAAGGGACCCCAGTGGTGTGGGAACCCTGGCACTAGTGAGGGTGCAGTATCCTTAAAGGGGCTTCACGGCGGAGTGTGAGGACCCCGGCGCCCAAGGTGGGTGCAGCAAGCCCCAGAGAGGGGCTGTATCATTAGGAGCCCAAGAGTGGGTGTAGCAAGCCCCAGAGAGGGGGCAGTATTGTTGAGGAGCCCTAGTGTGGGCACAACAAGCCCTGGTAGTAGGCTAGTGCTGCAATACACCTCAGACAGGGGCAGGGTGCTGCGGTGGACCCCGACAAAAGGGGTTAGCAGTACAGAGCCCAGGAGAAGGGCAAAGTGCGGCAGTGGTCCCCGGCAAAGGGGATAGCAGCATGGTACGCCCGGAGGAGGGAGGTTAGCAGTGCGGTGGGCCTAAGAGACCGTAGGGCTCGATACGAAGTCCCAGAGTGGATAAGGGTCCCTGAAAGGGACGACACTTTAGAGAAGGCCTAAAGTCGGCCTTGAGAGCCCGGAGTGGGCACAGAGAGAGCGAGCCCAGGAGAGGGCACTTCCATAGAGCGTACGGAGTAGGCCCGAGGGAGCGGGCAAGTTGATTTGCGACAGAACAACATCCAGAACATCTGCAAGGCTTGGCGCGTGGTATTAGGGGTTGGTAGGAGCCACGCGTGGCCCTAAGGCTAGGGTGCCTGGGGAGCACCTGTTGTACAGGGAGACCCCCGGGGGGGAGTCCAGGAGAACATGGGGACGGAGGTCCCGATTAGCTGTGCCCAAAGAGGTATAAGCCACCCATCCTAGCCTTCAGACAAGCACCGAACCTCACCGACCTCATCACCAGAAGCAAACTTCCTCAAGCCCAGAACACACCAAAAGGATCCAGACCGTGCCATGACAAGAAATGCAAAACCTGGCCCCACATCTCCACCACCTCCACTATTACTATACCCCACAACAGAGCCATCAGCATCCCAGGATCTTACAGCTGCACCTCCAGAAATGTGATATACCTCATCCAATGCACCAAATGCTCTGATGGAAGATATGTAGGAGAGACCAGACAACAACTGCGCACCAGAATGAATGCACACCGGAAATCCATCAAAGACAGAAACACCCAATTACCGGTGGGGGCACATTTCTCACAGGAGGGCCACTCTCTCTCCAATCTCTCAGTCCTGATCCTCAAGGGAAATTTATACAACACATCCCAGAGACGAGCCTATGAGCTCCATTTCATCAACCTGCTGGATACTAGAGATCAGGGACTAAACATAGACATTGGATTGTTGATACATTATAATCTGCCTGGCAACTGACTCCCCAGCCCAGCCCAGCCCCTGGCTTCTTTACTTTTCATTCCATCCAGGAAGAGCACGCACCAACTGCTGCAGCTTCCTGAGCCTGACGAAGGGTTTTTGAACCCGAAAGCTTGCTTAATAACTATTCTCCAACCATTTGGGTTGGTCTAATAAAAGATATCAAATTCACCCAAGGAACCTTGTCTGCCTAAGGCAGCCTCCCGAACTTACTGAACAACAAAGACATGGCGGGCGAGAATAAGAGGGTGCCCTTGGGCCGGACTTGACACGGTGAGAGGGACCTCAGGGCCCTCCTGTGGGACCCTGCCGTGACACCCAGAAAAATTGATAATGCACAGATGATAGTAAACTATGGGCCAGCTAGGCCCCAATCCTACAATGAGATTTGCATAGGAAACAGGACTGCCAGTTCTAAAAATTAAAAAACATTAATTAGTATCCAAACAATCAGGATGCTTTTCTAATGTTGAATTATTTCTGATCTGTCTTCAAGAACTTGACATCTCCCTGTTCATCTGAAAGCATATGCAACAATTCCAGTGTGAACAGTTTTCACGAGTTTGTGAACACTGTTTTGACCCCTGTTGCAGGGGCTCTCACTAGAAAAGCTAATCAAGATAAGGCCCCTGTTGAGTTAGCCCAATACAAAACATGCCATAAGAGACAGTCACTACCATCAAGATTTTACATACTAACATAAAACACAGAGTAAGCTTGTGACAAGAACTGAAAACCAGACCCAACCAACTGATACAATGGGTCCCCAAAGATCTATTTCATGTGAAAAACTTAATCCCTGCTAAGCTGAACTAGGCTCAACAGGGTAACAGGTGACCTACAGGTAAAGGGCTCTGTAATTTATTAGAAATACTTGGAGACTACAACCCTTCAGAAACAGTAATTGCTGTATCTTTAACAATACGGCTCAATTCCTTGAAACTTATGTTTAATTACATGTAGGCTCTTCCACTCTCAGAGTACAGACAAAATCCTCTATGTACTATTTTCTGAGGCACTCTGCAATGTTACATTCCACCCTTTTCTTAAACGGTAAATAAAACTACAAACTCTAAAAACAAACATTAGCATCCAAATTCATGTCTAAATGCAGCATTTTCACCACATAAAATCATGCCAATATTTTAAAATATTGCAAGGTACTTTTAAACATTTCCCCCCTCAGACTGTAGAGGGAAATGGTCAACCACAGCTTTCAAATCCTCAGCACAGTCTTCTTTCCCTGCCCACCACCAGTTATTTCCAGCACTCCTGTAATGAAAGTATGCTCTTATGCTCTATATGGGCTCATGGAGGGGAACACTACACATCTGGCCAGTTGGTTCTAACAATGTGTGAGAAAGCAGTGAAATTTGGTGCATCAGTAGTCCCATTTATTATTCCTGGCTCTCTAACCAGTATGGTCTACTGGTTACACAAAGATTATCCAAGTTTAGTAACTTGCCTGTGTGGATCTGTGCAAATTGAACCTAGACCTTCTGCATATAGAAATGCAAGCTTCTACTGTATGAGTTAAAAGAACCAGCTCTTTTAGTGTTGGCTACAAATGTCCAACTCGGGATCCTTAAAATTCTAGTTTATTAGGTGGATTGAAACACTGTAATCATAAACCTTGGGGCTGGCGCGCGCGCACACACACACACACACACACACACACACAGAGAGTAGCAGGCTACAGTCTCAGGTATACCTATCCTACAAGCACTGGAGTCTGTCGTTGAGGCTTCTTTCAGTGTGGTGTTATCTTCCAGAAGGGGGTCGCCGGCTGGTCCTTCTGGCTGGACAGGTCTGGTCGAGTTGGAGATCAAGAGGGCACCACTGAGGGTCACTTTTCACTGCCTTTTATCTGTCCCTGGCAGACTTTGGTGACTCCCCAATTTTCAGGTTTGCCCAATCCAGGGGTCATTGATCCTCGTGGGACTTCCCCCCCCCCCCTCGGTGGCTACTGGACAGCATGTGTCAGCCTAGCCCTTGATCAATGAGGTTTAGAGATTTCCCGGTTGTTACATTGTCTTCTATTGAGTTCTTCCGTTGGTTGATCTGCAGCTTCCAGGTGATAATTGCTGTCTGCTGCCTTGTTACACATTCAATCACTGATTCACTCGCTCTTTCAGGGGCCAGCCTGATACAGAGAAGGACAGTTTGATTCCTGCCCTTGTTAACATTGTTACAATGTATAACTTACTAAAACACGTTTAGTTGAAAGGTGAGGAGTATAAAATATAAGCTACAAATGCCATGGCACACAAATAGATAAAAATACCAAACTACAAGGGGAGATACAAAATGCACACATACAAATTTTAAAACACAATTCCTTATCTTAAAGTGAAAGAGAGAGGAAGGAAGAAAAGGTAGAAAAAGAAAAACATATCCAAAGAGGGGAGAGCAAATGCAGGCAAGAGGAAAAGGGGGCTTTCTGCTACATTAGTACAGAGGAAAAGGCAGATTACAAACCTGAGTAAAACGCTACATATACACACCTATTCTGTCATCCATAACCCAACCCTGCTTTTCCAGAGCTAGCTCAGGTATCTATTCATGGTACTGCATGGTATAGGCATGTAAGCACGTAATTGGGCACACTCCTCATGACAGAGCGTGGTAAAGTAGTTAAGACATGATTCTATTATAATAGAAACTTGAGTTTTTAACACCAGCACCTCTGAAAGCACCCATGAACCCTGTGTCAGCTCTCTTATCCATAAAAGAATAAGTCACCTCCTCTAAATTTCGGGTGTAATGCCTGCACAGATGCCAGCAGCAATCAGTAGAACAGCTAATGCTGGAAATCACTCTCTCTCGTCTTTCAGTTCAGAGCATGTTCCCCTAGGCTACACAGCACTGAGTAGAAGAAAGATCTCTTTCTGAAGGTAGGAGCTTTACACAAAAGTTTCTACAGCAGAGGCCAGACTGATTCAATATATTTTCAAAAGCTGGCAACAGTATTGACACTTATGCCTGCCAGAAACCTGCTAGACAAAATGCACGTTGGGCGTACAAACTTGGCCTTATGAATTATACTGTAGAATCAGGGTTTAGCTTGGGCTTCTAGAACTTTACTGCATTTCAGTTAGGATGGCAGTTGTCTGAAGTTAAGGCTAAGCTACATTACACTATTAGGTATTTTTGAAGGAATAGAAAAAATGGTGAATTCATGCACATTTTAATCATGGTCTCTAAAAGAGATGAATGGAGTTTGTCCTGTCTGGCAAGGTTCTTTGGTTAGATGTAAGGTCTTCTATTATACCAACTGAATCATGGGAAAAAAGTTCTTTTTTCAGTTGGTCTAATAAAAGATCTCACATCTAACCAAAGAAACTTGCCTGCCTACGTCCTTAGACCAACACGGCTACAACCAAAAACTGAGCGTTTGTCCTGACTTATATCTGTAATTAAACATTGTTGAGCACTGGGTGCATGTACACGTCACCGTACAGTGACATTAGTACTGCACCGTGTTTTAGTACTTGCATGGGGGAAGTACTAACACACGGTGCACTAGCCACCTATACTGCGGCGTACAGTGGCGCACAGTTAGATTCACTGGCTACATCGCTGTAGTGGCACGCTATAGCTGGGCAGCACACCACTATGGTGACTTAGCCAGCAATCACAAGTAGACCCACATGATCACCACATCACCATAGCACACCATACAGCAACATAGAGCATTGCTGCATCACCATAAGGCAATGTGTAGACACGCCCACTGAGTCAGATGTTCCCATTCCCATCACCTATTGTCAGCACTGGAGACTTCTGCAAATGTAAACAAGCTGGTAGACAGCAGAAATAGATTAGTCCTCTTCCACACTGATTCTATCCCATTCCAACTGTGAAAGATTATGTACAGGATGTGCTGTCTTTCACTGATGATCATTTCAGATGTGCTCCTTACACAAATAAACAGTGAGACTACTCACTCTGAGTATGATACCATATTCAACATAAAGAGGACATGTATTCAGTGGATGGATGATCTTGTGATGACAACATTAGACAGGGAATCAGAGATGAGGTTTCTATGCACTACTGTAATACAAATAAATAATAAGGAAGAGATATTGTGAGAAAATGTGGCTATGAAATATGCAGGAAAGAAAAAGAATTAAACTTACATTGCTGGGCTCAGAAATTGCCAGTCAGTTTTCCACCCTCACTGTCTAAGCTTACATCTGACCATTTACAAGAAGAAACCCTGCATGGTTACATTTCTAATAGGAAAAATGAAACTTTTATATGACTCTGCTTATAGCTATCTGGGGTGCTGTTACAGAAACGTGCATAAGTCATCCATTGTGAAAGCATCAAGACTGAATCTGTATCCCTCGTGTACAAGGTCAAAGGCAGTATGTTTCCAACTTTGATTTTAGACAAACTTAGCCCAGGGGTGAATGCTTTTATATCGAAACAAAAACAGCAAGATTTATTATTTAACCATTATTTTCTCATTTGATTCCAATGACACTATTTCTCCATAGAAAAATTCTGATAGACATTTGCAGAAATAAGCAACAATGGTATCTGTTTAATTCTTAAGATAGTAAGTAGAGAGGTTAGACAATGACTAATGTTTATTTGATCATGCTTCTATCCCTGGAATAATATACAAATTGACCCCACAGGTCCAGAAATTTGGCAGTAGAAAGCAGAAGCAGTGTTAATTGCTCCCAGTTAATGTTGCCACCACTCCCCAACCTCCAGATTTACAGACCCATGGGGAGCCCCATGGCTCAGATGACATGGCCCCGTGCACCACACTGTGCACCACACACCACCACCCCGTGCACCACCGTGCACCACACTAGCACTTGTTTGTCTGATGGATGGATCTGATATGCAGTGTCAAGCCAGCACACCAGATTGTACCAATGAGCTAGGGACAGAAATTACACATAAACCAGTATAAGTGATCAGAAACAAGTTCAAATCTGTATCACAACAGAAGTTCAGTGCATATAAACTGCTTTCAAAATGGCTGAAACCAGTTTCGGATAAACCTGGATGGATGTAGTATCAGACTTAACTGATTTAAGTTAAATCAGTTTATTGAACTTCTGTCCCAGATCCCCTTCAGATTCAACTTAATTCACAGTCCCCCAGCATCCCAGGATGCTTTGTACTTCCCCCGCAAACCCTCCCTCGCAGGGTGAGCGGGCTAGCCTTGGTCCAAGCTGTCTGTTCCAGCCAATTAGGGAGGTGTGCTTTAGTGCCCCCAGCTTCTGACCCAAGCCACTGCAGGCATGTGGCTGCATTTCCAGAATCAAAAGTGAATGTCTGCTCACTTGCTTATCAGTTCAATCTACACAGCTTAGACTAGCCTGCAAAAATTGAATTGATTCAGCCTCGGGCTTTTTGACTGTCTGTATTTAGCCATGGACTGGCATTGTGCACCGACCCCACACTGGATCAGGCCCACAGACCAACCCTGTTGTGGGATCGGAACCACAGACTGACCACATATCAGAAAAGGGAAGCACCACAGATTGATAGAGCGTAGTATATCTGAAACTACCACATGCTACAATAGTCACAGTAGTTTAATTTAACAGCTGGTTCTGCCCAGTAGATGGCTTTTAGGAACTACATCAGACAAAGCACAACAACCATAGTAGCATGCAGGAATCAAGAAGTTCTCCACATACAATCATCTACTGTTTCTACCACTTGCAGTTCTGATGACCAGGCCTATAACAAACAGAATTACCATATTTAGGTGAATATTTATTTATTCAAAACAAACTAAACACTTTTCATAAATAAACGTAACAGCTGCAAAGGCTTGCTTGGCTGCAAGCCGAGTGGGTGAGCTATGCCTAAGAACTTTGCAAGAAAGGTGGCAAAAAGTTTTCAGATGGTGAAATAGCTTTTCCAAACAAAGGTTATGCAGTGCACAATGCATGCTTTTTGCTGGAGCATTTGAACTGTGACCAGAGCCCCTATTGCAAACTCCGGGTTCTGATTGGCTACTATGGAGCCATAGAAAGCTGAGGGAGGAAAAACCAGCTGTGGGGGAGGGCAATACCAGCCTGGAGAGAGGGGCAAAAGCTCAGCCCCTCTTCCCCCACCCCTAGGCAGAGGGAATGGAGATGAAGCTTGCTGGGGAGCAGACTTCAGGACAAAGGGGAGCCTAAATTATCCCATGAGAAGCTGATTCCCCACCAGGTCAGAGCTGTGCAATCAGGGACACAGGTACCCAGAGAAAGAGCTAGCTGGGAGAAGCTGCCTGGTCAGGGACCTACAGAGGGAAGTCCTCTGTTTGGGCTGGAAAGGTTTCTACTACAGGAACAGAGACCTGTAGATGGAATCCCCTGTCTGTGTGTGGAGGTGCTGGGGGAGAGAGATAGCCCAGAGAGGGAGTGGGCTATGAGAATTCCAAATCTGCATGGGTGTGTAAGGGGACACTTAACCCCTAGTGTTTGCAGGAGGTGTATTTTTCAGAGGGAAACTACAGAAAAGAAGCCTATTACCTGCACTGGCTGATCGGAGACTTGTTTTTGCTGAGTTACCAAGAAAGAGCAGAGTCCACCTTCCCTGGAGCAGCAAAAGCCTCACCTCTGCCACCTAGTGGTGGATCATACTGTATTGCCATTTATTCTTATGGGAAGGGGAGCATTACCAGAGGGAAATTAAATGGGGTTATGAGGGGGAAACTGTTTTAAAGTGTTATAATCAGGTGAATGTAATCATTGAGGTTGTTTGATGCAAGTGGGACCACCCAGTGTGGTGGAATTATTCATCTATTGTTGCAGTTGTAAATTATATTCAAATTGTTGGTTTTATTATTAACTATTGATCTATATCTATATCTATATCTATATATATCTTCTCTTGATTAATTTCTTTTCTGTATATAGTTGTGTATAATAAAGAAACCCATTTGTTTATTGGACTTAAAGTAACTTCTTGGGTAGTGAGGGTGAGACACATCTCTCCATGGGACACCTGTCAGCAGACCTACCTGAGGGGGTTCCCAGGGCTACTGGCATCCTGAGAATCCAGAATCCGGCATATTGCCCAGGTTAGCATGCTGGTGAGGGTTACATAAAGAATAAAAAACACCTTTTACTTAGCTGTGAATAAAAGGACAATAGCATTATTCATACCCTGTCAGTTGATCTATACATGTATTTTGCCATCATTTTCAGAAGCCATACAGATAGAATTTGTCCATAATTTTTTAAAAAATGCTTTCTTTTTTAAACTGAATTCCACAGTCAAACACAGGAAGTGTTTTGCTCTGATCAAACTGTATTCATGAACGTACTGTTTAAAATACGGAGGAGGCAAGGATTTCATAGGATGATATCTTGTATTGAAACAACTGCATAGTTGGGATAGAGCTAGACAAGGTTTTGAATACAGGACATTCTTCTTCTGCAAGACATTCTGTTTAAAATACTGACAGGTACTTTGGCCAGTCAAGGGTAGTTAAGCTATGCTTATTGCTCAGGTTACTTGTAAATGTTCACACACAAGTGGAAAGAACATACTCTAGTTCTGGGCAAAGAAACAGCTCATTATACTAAAAAACAAAACAAACAAAAAAAAAACCCTCAGCTTCACTGCCATGCACAAGTCTGAGACTCAAAGGAAGCCATATTTTCAACCCTCCCAGCAAGAGGATGGAATTTCATCCATTCACAAATGGGGTGGGATTATGTACAGGAAAGAGTCAGCAGCTATTTAAAAAAAAACAAAAAGTCATTTGTATCTTAAACTCAAGAGAGGTTACTGGAGGGGAAAAATGCACAAAAAGGGAGCTCTGGAGAAACATGTCTCAACCTGCCTACCAGACCATCAGACAGTAGGAGTAAAATCAGCAGCTGTCAGGTGGAAGGAGACCCCAGCAATCTGATTTACAGAAAAAAAGATCAATCAATCTGTAGCTATATATTATGTTTTGACATAATATTACAAAAGTGATAGTCATGACTCAATGCCAAGATATGAAAAATGATACTGTTATTGTCTCCCTAAACACATCGTGGAGAATCTGACTATAAGGAACACTAAGCTTTCTTTTCTCAAGGTGAAATTTACCACAGTGCTCTGAACTCACAAAGACATCTCAGTGCCACTTAACAGCCATGTAAGCCTTCTGTTCTCAGAGAGAAAGACATCCAAACATCTTGTACAGCAAGTTAAATCTCTTCATTCTTAAATATTATATACATGTCTATGCTCACATGAACTAGGAACGCACTCATGAACTTTGTGCCACTTGTATTAAGACATCATGTTTGTAGAACTTTGTCTTCAAGGTATGTTGCAAAAGCTGAATTTTCACAATAGTGCTGTGAGGTCAGTAGATAAATTATCTACAAACTGAAATAATAGTAACTGATACACAAAGAATAAATGGCTTAAACTTTCAGTAGCATACCCTAATTTGGGGATGCTTTTCTTCTGAATTCCCAAACTAGAACCTGCTATTCCAAAACTGCAGATCATTTGCAATATCCATTCAGACTTCACCCCATGGAGTCAAAAATTTAGGCATCCAAAATTCTGTTACATTTTTGGAACAAAATTCTGTTACACATGCTTGCAGTGGCTCAGGCTAGAAGCTGGGAGGTGCTAAAGCTGCCCTCCTTTCCCTTGTGCAGTGCTGTCCTAAGTGACTTGCACAGAATTACACTGTGGCCAACTTCAATTTCATCACTAGTACTGTAATATTTAGCATTTTTCTCACAGAACCAGTGTGGCAGGGTAAGGGAAAAGGAGCAGGGACCCAGCTTGCTAGCACCCTCCCCCTTACCAGAGTAAGTTTCAAAGCTCGTCAACAAAGCAGATCCACCACCCAAGCTAACGAGGGGTAAGCCCTTTCCCCCTCTGCTGTGAGGGACTAAGGCCAAAGCTAGCACTTGCAATCCTGCCAGGGCACAGCCTGAGATGATTCCTAATGTAGAGCATCCCCTTCCAGGGCAAAGGGCTAACTGGTCCGTCCCTATAACTGGACCCACTGGAGAGTCAGGGAGGTTCTGCAGTGACAGCCCAGGGGAAGCCCTGTGCAGGACTGGAGGAGAAGCCCAGGAGTTCTGGCTCCAGTGAGGACACTCCCCAGCTAGCAGGTTTCCCCTTATCTGCAGGAGCAGGGAATATGGCAGCCTTGGAAGTACCCAGCCCTGGCCAGCTGGAGTACCGCAGTGGCAGCTACAAAAGCAGGATGAGCAGGAGAGTGAGCAGCCCTGGAGGAGAAACTGAGGAGGCAGCACTGAGGACTGGTGAGGTGCAGCAATTCTGCCCACATTTTTGCTTATTCGTTCTAAATGGACTCTTAGGCCTCCAGGGTGGGAAGACTAGGGTTGGTTGTATATGGAAGCACTCAGGCTCCAACACAGAGATTGAGTGCCATGTATAGTTTCATAGATGTTAGGGGCTGGAAGGGACCTTACAGATCATGAAGGTCCAGGCCCCCTGCACTTGGACAGAAAAGACTGCTGGGATCAGATGACCCCAGCAAGGTGGGCATCAAGATGCCAAGACTTGAAGCACTCCCAGCCCAAACAGGGCTCCAGGACTGACTGAAAAACACAGAGGCTTATGGAAGGAATGTAGGGATGTAGGAGCTCCCAATAGGACCTGAGGCCCTTATCCTGGACAGTGTTTTGGGGTCTGAGTTGTCCCTTGTGGGTTGTTGCATCCAAAGGGAAAAGATACGTCATCATCTGATGAGACATCATAGAGACAACAACATCATGTTTGTATGGCAGTGGGGCTCCAGATATTGAAGTGAACCAAGTGAACCAGCACTACCATCCCAGCAGAATAAGGCACAAGAATTCTCCATTCTAACAACAAGTCATAGCAGGTGAGTCTAGAGTTGGGGCTTGAACATCCGGGACTAACAGGGATTACCCCCCAAAACTGGGCCAGCAACAGCAGCTCCAGCACCACCAGTGCTGCAATCCTGCTCCCAGTGCCCCCATCGCATGCTTCTCTGCTGCTGCGCACACAGCACCAGCACACGCGCACTCTGGAACAGCTCTGTGGGACAGAGAGGCAGGATCAGGAGGGTGTGCTCCACACCACTCAGCCCCTGCCCCCCCCGGCCCCATAATATTTTCTAGCACTGTTTATGGAGATGAGCAAGACATGGCACCATTCCCCATAGTCGGATGCTAATAATCTAATTTTCATTAACAGGGGGCAACTAGGTCTACAGACTGGATGGTAATTATTTGAGAGGTGAATGTTTGGGTAGGGCCAAGGGAAATGCATCTCCCCCTTAGCACCTAGATATAAAAGCACAAAAAAGGAAAAAAAACAATGTCTGTAGCATATTTAGTGGAGCCCACTCTCCACTAGGAAACCACATTTAATTTCAACAGTCTAAGGATGTGCTTGCAAGAGCTACTAACTGGGGAAGTCACTGGCAGCACAGCTCCAACAGAACCATCTGCTGCTACAGGGAGAAAGAGACACACACACACACAGCTTGGAAACCAAAGACTACATATGGTCATATGGTTCGGGCAGATCCACGGTGCTATGAGCCTTCACACCATGGTTCACCTAGATCTGTAAGGTTTGAAGGCTATACATGATGCTTTTTTCTTATGAAGGGAAAGGAGATACCTGTTCCTCCCCCCATACCATCCTTCATCCTACACACACAAGAATGTGAAGGAAATTCTACTTTCACAAACTCACCCCAAAAGTAGGAGTATTTTAGGGTGCTCATGGAATATTATGCATAGATATTTTCCTGAATTAAATTTACAAATATAATGCATGGTCTCTATTTGTACCTAATTTTAAGCTGTGTTTAGATGCATCATTTTTGTGTTTTTATGCACCATGATATTAGATGTAAATGTATTTTGCATTTATGAAGAGACTCATATTACTTAGTCAAGTGGTTGCTGATTAGGTATCAGGGGGCATAGCTACATGAGACATGTACTGCAGGCTTGCATAATTAGCTCTGCAGTAAAATGTCAGTGTCTATACGTGCAGTGCTATTAGGACAGAGTAAACTAATTAACTCCACCATACGCGAGTACTTCCAGACACTAGTACTATCCTACAGTAGACTTATTTACTCCACTGCAATGCATGTGTAGATGCTGATGGGGCTGGCTGGGACATGAGAATGCTTCAGTGCAGGGGCTGCCTGCCAGCTAGCCCTGCCCTAAAGCACTCTTGTGCACCAGCCAGTCCCTCTACAGTACACTGAGCCAAGTAGGAGCAGCCCTGGACTGGGAGGCTGATCCCCAGGACCTCCTCCCAGGTAAGCCTGCTCTGCTCCAGCTCAACGTGCTGTGCTTCCAGGCGCATGTGTAAACAGCACTCCCAGGAGCAATAAAATCCAGCATGAAGCACATCAGAGTTTATTCAGGCACACTAACTGCATGTTTATATGTGCCCAGGATGGACAAATGCTATTCATACTGTGACAGGCTCATGACCACCATGCCCAAGGATGGCCTGCATCGTACCTTCCTCTTGAGCCTCATCATACCTGGGTCTATTCTTTCACTATGACTTGCTGTTTATATTCTGTTTTACCACTGGAGGTGGTGATCAGTGGTCCCCATATGGCCCAGGGTGACTCTGTTGGCACGTCTTCTGTGGGGCTCCTCCTCTACTACACTCCACCCCTATCCACTTGGGTGTTTATGATCAGCCAGGATGACACAGGCCTTCTCCTTCTGTGCTGGGGCCCAGGGAAGATGATGGCTGCAGGGGGTCTTGTTGGTATCCTGTCTGCTCTGAAAAGTACAACATAACTGAACATCTAACTTAAATAGCCTGGATGGTGCAGTGGGCAGGACAACAATGCCCCCATGCAGAGCACTTTCCTTATGCACATGGGTGCCTCGATGGGTGAGTGGGGCACACCATCCACTCACCCACATTTAGGCTTGCAATGCCTCCTCGTGAGCCAGCTTTCTTGTCCGGGTTCTGCCATCTTGCTGCCCAGCCAAGTATGGTAATGCTGTGAAGCGCACCCTGCCATGCCTACCCGAAGATCACAGTACAGTCAACCCCCCACTGGTGCACTCTGGGTCTGCAACACTCTACCAGAATGTGCAGCACCAGGGGGGGCTCCATGCTGAGTTTTCCCCTCAGTGGATATCTGCTGTGCCCACTGGGCCTCTCTCTCCCAGCCCCACCTGACCTGCATATTCTGGTGTGGGTGCCCACAGGTGTCAGAAAGTGGTGCTGGGTCCCAGCAGTCCACCAGCTACATCAACTGAACTGGCGCTCGGTCAGATCCCCAGTGTCCCTCGACTGGGGTCAGGTCCCCAGTGTCCCATTGGCAGCTGGGGCTTCCTGGACTTTCCCAGGGAACATAGCCCCAGGGAAAGCAACTAGCTTCCAGCCAGTAACAGTGTGTGTGTTCAGGTCCTCCTTGGCCACTTCACCAGTGGGATATGCACTCACCACTTGTCCAGGCATGTTGGCCTTGGAGGGAAGTGCCAGGTCTTCTCCAGCTGCAGGGAGATCACCCTGCTCTGCTGCTGGTGCTCCTATGTGCTTTTCCCTGGCTACTCTTTCCAGGCTTCCTTTAACCCTGGGGCCTCCAGGCTCCAGACCAACCTGTGGAGCTCCTTCCAGCCATGTGGTGCTGGCTGGCTCGCCCTCAGACCAGCCACGTGGACACTGGCACTGTGGTGAGTAGGGCAGGAGCCTGTCATAGACACCAAAGAGGAACAATGCCTAGCTGACTTAGGAGAAGTAGAAGGTAGGGTAGGTTTGCATCTTTATAGACTAATTAAATCAGAGATATATAGCATAATCTTTCATAAGGAGGAGGCTTACTTCATCAGATGCTTAGGAAGAGTAATCACCAAGAATTCACATCTGTGATGGCTATGCATTTTGGCCAGCCAAACTGTCTGGTATGTAAGTGAGTCCA
Source organism: Alligator sinensis (assembly GCF_000455745.1). Classification (NCBI taxonomy): domain Eukaryota; kingdom Metazoa; phylum Chordata; order Crocodylia; family Alligatoridae; genus Alligator; species Alligator sinensis. The sequence goes on from NW_005841948.1 coordinate 1,529,544, forward strand.
GACCCATCTTCAAACAATGGTGGTTTACATTTAATTAGAGGAAGGAGTGAGAGATTCTCTCTCTCTGAGAGCTAGTAACTAAGGATATTGGATTAGTAATCTTTGAAAGGATGAAACTATTTTCTAATTATAATTGGATCAGGGTAGAATACCTGATCTGATAAACAGATACACATCTGGAGAAGGAAGTTACCTCAATAGAGGTATGCAGATGAGCATGTAAGGATGAGTACTTAAAAGTTGCTTTGGAAATAAATTTTGGTCACACGGACCATTGGGTGACAGTCCTCCAAAGGAAAGCTGGGTACGGTAGCACAAGCGGACAGGATTGCTTGCAGAAACTTTGACTTAGACCCAGCAACCATATTGTAGTCAGTAGAACAAGTCAGGGTCAGATCAAATAGAGTTCTTTTGTTTGTTTTTCTTATCTCTTCCTGCTATATACTCTTGCTGTTCTTATGATTTCTCTTGTTTATGTAATAAATCTCTGACATGTCCTATACCTTACATATTGTCTGTGGTAAATGTGATTCATAGATTCATAGACTGTAAGGCCGGAAGAGACCTTGGAAGACCATCGGGTCCAGCCCCCTGCACCAAGTAGGAAAGATAACTGGGGTCAGGTGACCCCAGCAAGGTGACTGTCTAGTCTCCTCTTGAAGATTTCAGAGCATTTTGGTAAACCCAAGCTAGTTGGTCCTAAAGGGGTAAGCTGACCCCACCCCCAGTGCCTGCTGCAGCACTGAGAGCTACCCTGAGGTAGCTAGTTTTCTGTAGCATAAAGAGCTGTACACTGTGGTAGCAAACATGGGCCGCAGCAATGTCCTGCTTTTGGACAACACTGCAACAAATGCAAAAGGCTGAATCATTTTGCTAGAGTTTGCAGAGAACACTGCAGGCACAGAAAGGAACTGTGTGTGTGAGCATTGCAGAGTGAGATGAACTGCAACATTGCAAGTGGCAACAAAGAGCAATGAAGTATGTCATAATCAGCAATCCCTTAATTTAAAGATTATCTCAACCACAGCTCATTATTGAGTCTTGATGTGACTTGGAGTCCAATACTTGAGCCACAGATCTATCTGCAGAAGCTGTAGGTCTTTCTGTAGGGGAGAATAAAGTGTAGACTGGGAATCCTCTCCCTTTCCTTCCTCCACTCTCTCTTCTCTGCTTCGAGGTCAAGACACTTTACCTCAAAATAGGATGCCACTTGGTTGAGATTATGGTGCCATTGCAGTTGGTTGGCAACCAGCTCCTCCCAGCTCTTGATGTAACTATCCAGTTTCTTGAGGTATGCCTTTAATGTGTCCTGTGTGTAGGGATAGTACAAGATACAGTCTGAACTTATCTTCAATTTTATTGCGCCCCTCTATGGTATATATTTTCTGAATAAGACACTGCCTGACAGGTCTTTAGCCCTAATATAAGTACAACATTGACTTGTGTACTTGTCCAGTTTAAAAGTCACAGGAGCTCCATTTGTTTCTAGCATGATATTCCAGTCTTCTGGTGATATTGTATTTGAGGGGCATGGGAAGTTGAACAAAGAATATACAATTGAGCTGTTTAAACCCCATATTCCTACAATACATGCTTCCAGGAAAATTCCTTTAACTCCAAGACAAAGCCTGAAAGCAGAACTAGAGAATCTGGTTGCTCAGGATGTTATTGAGAAAGTAGAGGAACCGACAGAGTGGATTCATTAGTAATAGTACAAAAAAAGATGGAACTTGTAACGGGGCCTTCTTGGGGCCGATTATTTACCTTTGGCCCGCCCACCTAATTCTGGACCAACCGCCCACCTGCCACACCTTGTTGTTAATTAATTAATGATCTTAATTAAGCAGGAGGCTGCCCATTTTCTTGCCCTGATGCCAGGGGGTGCTATCTGCGGATCCATACCTCATGCCTCGCAGATGGCATCCAGCTGTTAATCTCACTGGACCCACGCTGGGCCCCAGAATCCTCCAGTTTGGACCCCTCTAAGATCCTTCTATTCAGACAGCCTACCCCGACCTCATTCAGGGCTGCCTAGCTCCCTGAACCATTTCCCCTCTCGGGCATGTCCCCCCAGGACTTCTGGCGACACAGGCCTTGGCCTCACCTCCAAGGCCAGTCAGGACCCCAGGCCCTCAGCTCTGGGCATCCCTCGTGGTGGGCCCCTGGCCCTTTTGACCAGTCTGATCCTGGCCCCAGCATTGACCAGTCAAGGGTACTCTATGTCAGGCCTCTGAGCCTCTAGCCCCACTCTCTCTCTGGGGTCTGCCCTCTGGACCCTACTAGCGGGTGACCCACCTGGTTGTGGGAGCTGGGGTTAAGGTGCCCCAACCCGCCTTTCACCGGGGTGGTAACTGGTCTGGCATTTCCTGCGGGCTCCTGTGCCACCGAGAGCCCCACCAGGCCACCCACTCCCAGGAGGTTGCAGTTTTAGGTCATACCCAGAACCAGGAGCCTCCTAGCCATCCCCTACAACTCCTCCCTTACCTCCAGGATGTTCCAAGCCTTGTAGCCAGGCGATGTTACTGCTTGGGCTGCCAGCAGGCAACTGATCTGTTTATATAGGCAGCCAGGGATCTAAAACTGGCTGCCGCAATCAAGCACCTGCTGGCTGCTTGGCTCAGGTCTTAAAGTGGCAGGCACAAACAGTGCCCTGCCACAGAACCCTTCACCTTTGCGTAGATCAAAAAGAGCTTAATAAATATGTAAAAAGGTAACATTTTTCCATTCCCACCAGGGAAGAAAATCTTTGGATAGATGGCACAAGCAACATATTCCTCCACATTAGATGCATCAGCTAGGTTTTGGCAGGCTCCATTAAAAAAATTAGCAGATTTTTGTGCATATTCAACATTCCATACAGAAGATTCTTCTTTCGCATATTGCCTTTTGCGTTATGTTCAGCACAAGAAGTGATTCATAAATATATCAAACAAATATTTGATGGTACTTAAGGTACCAAATTATATATAGATGATTTTGACAGGAAGTCCCTCTCAGGGCCAGGTCTCATGACGATCCACCCACCTGTCTAGGGCCACTCTGCACCTGTTGCTTGTCATGACTTGCTATTATGATATCAGTTGTAATGATGTGGGAGGCTGCCCATTAAGTGCCCGATGCCAAGGGCATTATACACAGCTCCATACGGGCCCTACATCATGTCCCATGCCTTGCAGAAGGATGTTGCAGGGCACCTAGGGGTGCCTACACCTTTAAGAGCAGAAACAGCTTAGCAAAAGAGCCTGGCTAGATACACAGGGCCCCATAGCTGCAGGTTGCCTGAGTAACAGGCTAACAAGGAAATTAGCCAGCACCTGCAGGTGGTCAGCTGACTGGAAGGAGTCAGATCCCAGGGCTCCAGTTCAGGGCTGAGGCTGGCCTGGAGTCACTCTCTCTTTGGCAACTGGCAGGAGAAGGAGCTCCTGGCACAAGAGAGCGGCCCAATGCGTCTGGCTGCCTGCTTTGTTACTTCCAAGCACAGTAAGACTCCAGGGGCTCACAAGGTCTCCAGAGATAAGAGGGGCTGGTATTTTAAGGGTGGGAGTAGGCCCTCTTAAAGGGGCAGAGCACTGCCTTTATTATTAATGCTATGTTGTAGCCCAGGGGCTTAGGTTTGTGTTATTGTTTGAACTGGTGGACCGGGAGGAGTCTAATAGGAGAGGAGGAGACCTCACTGGGGCCATACGATTGTGTAGAGCCCCAGCACCCGAGGGGTGCAGTCTCAGGGGCTGCAGAGAGCCCAGCACGAGGGGGGCATGAGCTGCATGGTGCCAGAGAGCCCAGCGCCAGTGGGGACATGAGCTGCAAGGGCCAGGGGCCAGGTATAAGAGGAGTTTGTGGGCTCATGCCTCAAAGCCGGGCCCAGCACAGTGGGTCTAAGCTAGAAGCCTTCACTGGGCCACGTGCATACCACCTCCCTCTCACTGGGGCCTCTTCCATACTGCCCCTCACTAGGCACACTCAAACCACCCTGAGCAACACCTTTCAGGCCATCAGGCTTACCTACTCACTCTCATGCTGGCCGATCCCCATGCAGCCCTTCAGATCACTTGAGCTTCCCTACTCTATGTGGCTCCAGCCTTATGCCTCACACTGGGCTGGCTCTGCCCCTAGCCCCTCTCCAGGTGACTTCATATATTCACATACTTATGGGGGTTGCTGCCATGTACTGCCCTTCAGGCCACCTCTACAGCCCTACTCAACACATACCCTGGTGCAGCCCTTCAACTCACCCTTGCAACCCTATTCTATACCTGCTTATGCATAGTCCTTCAGGCTGCAACAGTGCACCCTACTCTATGCAGGCCACTACACATACTTCTGTCCCCTCACTGGGGCTGCTCTATTCATCTGCCCCCCTCACTGGGGTGCTCTGGAGTCTTTCACTCCATGGGAATCAGATGTCCAGAGACATGCCTGTCCCCCATGCCTGTCCCTACATCGGGGTATCCCACCAGGATGTGGGGGCCTGGGTTATAAGGCACCGCTACCCACCTTTCACTGGGGAGGCAACTGGCCTGGCATTTCTGGGGAACTACCCTGACACAGGTAGTCCCACCAGGCCATCCTTCCCAAGCAGGGTGCAGTTTTCAGTCATACCCAGGACCAGGAACCTTCTGCCATCCCCATAGCTCCTGCCCTTACCTCCAAGGTGTTCCTAAGCAACAACTCAGCTGGGTGGTGTCTTTCCAGTTGCCAGCAGCAGATTGCTGCCTCAGTCCTGGGAGCCTGGATCTAAAATGGAGGCTGCTGGCCCTCTCCTCCTATCCCAGGGCTCTCTGGTACTCGTGTGACTGCCTCATTAGGACTAGCCCTCACCTGCAGGCTGCCCTGCTGCCTGCTCTCAAGCCTCAAAGTGGCAGGCACCAAAGGTGCTCTGCCACAATCATTTTTTTAATATGTGGATGTACACTGGAGGAACATGATCAGAGGCTTCAGAAAGTTCTGGAAAGGGCTCAGTAAACAGAGTTAAAACTTAACAAACAAAAGCGTAGATTTAGAGTCAGAGAAATAACATATTTGAATGAAAAATTAACAGATCAAGGTGTACAGATGGATCCCAGCAGGGTAAAATTGATTACTAATATACTACCTCCCACAGATAAGGAAAGAGTGCAAAAGTTTCTGGGCATGGTAAATTTTGCAGGGAAGTGTAGCGGAGCCATGCCCCAGGGGCACCTGCAAGGTCCGCTCATGGCTACACAACTTCTGCCTTGACTTTGGCTTATCAAGGTACCCTCCTTTTTCCCCTCCTGCCATGCCTTGATGGAAATATATTGGTGTTCAGGGAGACTGCCCCAGGGTTCCAGAGTGAGCCCTTCCTCTTGTACCCAGCTGGCCCCAATCTTGCCCCTTCTGGCCCTATCAAGGCCTTAGGGCACCAGTTGGCTTAGGGACCTGTTTAAATTCGCTGATGACACCAAAATTTGGGGGGAGGTGAGCACGCTAGCAGGGAGAGAGAGATTGCAGAAGGATCTGGATAGGTTACAGGGGTGGGCAAACAGGAACAGGATGTGTTTCAATACGGACAAGTGCAGGGTGCTGCACTTGGGTAGTAGGAACCAGCAGCACACTTATACGATGGGGAACTCCCTACTTGAGAGCACGGAGGCGGAAAGGGATCTTGGTGTCATTATTGACTCCAAGATGAACATGGGCCGACAATGCGAGGTCATGGTTGGCAGGGCTAACCGGACCTTGTCGTGCATCCACAGGTGCATCTCGAGTAGAGCCAGGGAGGTGATCCTCCCCCTCTATGCGACGCTGGTCAGGCCGCAGCTGGAGTATTGTGTCCAGTTCTGTGCGCCCCATTTCAGGAGGGATGTGGACAACATGGAGAGGGTCCAGAGGAGGGCCACCCGCATGATCCGGGGACAACAGGGCAGACCCTACAGTGAGAGACTGCGGGACCTGAACCTATTCAGCCTCCACAAGACAAGGCTGAGGGGGGACCTGGTGACCGTCTATAAACTCACTAGGGAGAACCAGAAGGGTTTGGGGGAGACGCTGTTTCCCCTAGCCCCCGCTGGCATAACAAGGAGTAATGGGCACAAGTTGATGGAGAGGAGGTACAGATTGGACATCCGAAAAAACTACTTCACAGTTAGGGCGGCTAGGAGCTGGAACCAACTTCCAAGGGAGGTGGTGCTGGCCCCTACCCTGGGGGTCTTTAAGAAGAGGCTGGATGCCTACCTGGCTGGACTCATTTGAGTCCCGTTTTTGTTTTTAGGGTTTTTTGTTGTTCTCCCGCCCTGGCGGGGGGTTGGGCTGGAAGATCTATTAGGTCCCTTCCGACCCTAAAACTATGAAACTATGAAACTATGACTATATTTGTGGCTTCCATTCTCCCCTGTAGCCATGCCCATGCCTCAGAAATGTTACTCCTTGTCCATTTGCAGGGGGCAAACAAAGCTGCCCCCAACACAGCTTTTGGCCCTCAGGCCCCAAACCTTTGTCCAGTCCCCAACTTTGGCCCTTTTATTCTGGCTGCATCCTTTAACCCAGGTCCACTGCCCTGGGCCTTGACTCCTGGGCCTCAGCCCCGTCTCACGCTCATGTACTTTGGGCCTCTGGCCCTCAGGGCAGGTAGGCTGCTCTTACTGTATCAGCCTCATTCTTCTGGACCCCTGGTCCCAGGCTAGGCTACCTGTCACATAGGCACACCTCCATGGCCACCACACCTCCACCATAGCCACAATTTAGTCCTCTGGTATCATGCTCAAAACATAATATAAACACAAGGAAGCTGCTTCACAAACTAAGTGTCTTCCCCACTAGTGAAGCTATATGTTGCTTGTAATGGGGAACATATGCTGGTGTTATGTTGCCCATAAGCCATACCTCCCTGGGAACCCTCTCATCTCATCTCAGCTCCTTTGGGTGGCTTGGGTGCCTGCCCACCTGCCTGTCTCCAGCAGTCTTCTCTCTCAGAAGCTCCTTTCCCTGAAGCATACAGGGCCAGACTGCCCCCTGGGCCTCAGACACTGGGTTTTATGCTCTGAAGCCACACCCCTTCCTGTCACATGGCTCCCAGCCACACACACGGGTTTCCACTTGGTCTTGATAGCCATCTTGCACTCCTCTGCTGCAGCTACCAACTGCTTTCTCCTCTTAAAGTGATAGGGGCCTTGGCCCCTGTCACAGGAAATGTGCATCTAATCTAGCACAAAAATGTAGAAACCTAAGAGCTTCACTGCAAAAAAATAAACAATGGGTATGGGAAGCACATCACAAGGAGGAGCTTAGGAACCTAAAACAGTTGCTTCCAAAAGCTCCAGTGCTTGGATTCTATGACAGCAAACATCAGACAAAAATGCCTTTACAAGTATCTAACCTGGATCTTAGGGCAGCACTCATGGAGAAGTCTGGGGAACATCAGAGACCTAGACCTTATGCTTCCAGGGTTTAACTAAAGCTGAGTGTCAGCATGCACACATTGAAAAAGAAGCTTTAGAGAATACACAAAATACAGAGAACAATGTTTCAAGTGAGTATACAGTAGAACATAATGTAAAAGTGATGTTGTAGTCATGATGGTCCAGAAATTATACAAGGAGGATTTCTTATACAAGGAGGATATATTTTATTGGACCCACTAAGTAGTTGGGATAAAGTTAGACAAGTTTTCAAATGCAAGACATTATTCAAAGGTCTGCCTCTATATGGCAAAATGACAGTTGTCCATGTCATGACCCAAAGGGTATGATTTTGTGTGTGCTTCGGCACTGCAGAATTATTTCCCGCCACATGGAGCTTTCTTTGCACGGTGCAATTCTCAGTTGCAAAGAGAAAACCCCGGTGCAAAGGAGTTCCCGCCACCTGTATGTAAATTTGTTTCCCACTATTGGCTGTTTCTAAATTATTCCCACGTGGCAGCTAGCGATTGGCTTGCTAGCCGTATAAGAGACTTGAGCAGTTTCCGCCCAAGTCGGAGATCTCCGAGAATCTCAGGAGGATCCTGAGAACCCCGATTCCAAGAATTCCAGGAGAAATCCGAGAGAATTCCAGCAAGGAGTCCACGATTACCTCGTGGATTTCTACGTAAATCTCGGACCGAATGATGGTTTGTTCACCCATCAAGAATCTCTCCCCGTCGCCGCACAATCCCTCGACTTACCCTACCCTGCGCGCTCGTGGAGAGTCACCTTTTGGACTCTCATTTCGGTCGTTCCACGGAGCCTAGCAAACTCCGTGAGTGGTATCCAGAGCTCTGTTC
>NW_005841948.1:1537768-1538135 GCF_000455745.1 Alligator sinensis
TTAGCGGAGCCTAGCAAACTCCGCTCGTGTGTCTTCGGTGGAGCCTAGCAAACTCCGCTTGTGTTTGTCTGTAACTGCAACTCAAGAAAGTTTTTCCTGCCTGCACCGCGACCATCTACGGTGTAAGTAAAACAATCTTTAATCAACCTCTACGCGTCAGTGCCTAATTCTAGTTCGCCATGCCGAACTTTTCCTCAGCCCACGTGCCCGGGCTGCTGGCCAAAGCCCCTCAGCCCGACATGGCGACGAGGATGGGATACGGGGAAAGCACGATAGAACTAGAATTAGTTGAGAACTGCCCTTGGCGAAGTGGGAAACGCGACGTAGCAAGCGTCGTGGAACTGGAGGCGCATATCGCTTACCACCA
>NW_005841948.1:1539629-1546175 GCF_000455745.1 Alligator sinensis
AATGTTTTCCCACATGGCGGCTAGCGATGGGCTTGCTAGCCGTATAAGAGGCTTGAGCAGTTTCCGCCCAAGTCGGAGATCTCTGAGAATCTCAGGAGGATCCTGAGAACCCCGATTCCAAGAATTCCAGGAGAAATCTGAGAGAATTCCGGCAAGGAGTCCACGATTACCTCGTGGATTTTACGTAAATCTCGGACCGAATGATGGTTTGATCACCCATCAAGAATCTCTCCCTGTCGCCGCACGATCCCACAACGTACCCTACCCTGCGCGCTCGTGGAGAGTCACCTTTTGGACTCTCATTTCGGTCGTTCCACGGAGCCTAGCAAACTCCGTGAGTGGTATCCAGAGCTCTGTTCGCGTTCGTTTAGCGGAGCCTAGCAAACTCCGCTCGTGTGTCTTCGGTGGAGCCTAGCAAACTCCGCTTGTGTTTGTCTGTAACTGCAACTCAAGAAAGTTTTTCCTGCCTGCACCGCGACCACCTACGGTGTAAGTAAAACAATCTTTAATCAACCTCTACGCGTCAGTGCCTAATTCTAGTTCGCCATGCCGACCTTTTCCCCGGCCCACGTGCCCGGGCTGCTGGCCACAGCCCCTCGGCCCCGACAGTCCAGTCATGATTTAATTTACAGATGAATAATTTCATGGGATAGTTAGTCTTTGTGGGTTGATGCTTACTGCATCTCAGCTGCTCCAAGATAACTGTCCTTTTGCCCACAATGCCTGTGTCCATACAAGCAGGGGCATGCATTTACAGCAGCACAAATATTAGTAGGACAATGTAACAGGGAACCCTAGCCCTGTTTCTAAGAGGCAGGGCTGCCCCTTTAAGACCAGAGTCTATAGGAACACCAGGTACCAGGAGGGTAGGGGTTAAAAGCCCAACCACCCAGGCTGGTCAGCTGACAGGAAGGAGCTAGGGCTCTGGGCACATATGAACCCCAGGGCCAAGGAGTGCTGGGGAAGGCCTCTGACAAGCTGCCGGGGGAAGGGAGCTCCTGCATGGGGAAATTACCCAGGAATGCTATGGCTAATGAGGCTCCAGGAGTCTACAAGTTACCCAGAGGTGGGAGGTACTCAATACTCAAGGAGCAGTTTGGGGGTTTTAGGGAGCCAGATGGTGGCTTGTAGGACTTGTATTATGTTATAACCCAGGGGCTCATATGGGTTCTTGGACCATGACCCACACTTCTGCACAGAGGACATGCTCGTGTGGGATGGGCTTCATCTCTCCCCAAAAGGTAAGCGTGTCTTTTCTTCCAGGCTGGCTGATCTCATATGGCAAGCTTTAAACTAGGTTTGTCGGGGGACGGGGACACAGAGAAACATGAGGACACTTTGCCATCAAGCCAGGTGATGCGCACAGGTTAGTACCCAGGTAAGTGACAGGGGCCAGGGTAGACTTAGGAACAAGGGAGCAGCACGAGCACCTACAGGAGACCTCAAATGCCTCTATGCAAATGCTTGAACAAGCAGGAGGAACTTGCCCTCCTGCTAGCTAGCAAAAACCCAGACCTAGTGGGGCTCACGGAAACCTGGTGGGATTCTACCCACGACTGGGCAGTGGACATTGAGGGATGCAGGCTGTACAGGTGAGACAGAGCAGGGAAAAGAAGTGGGGCTGTACCATTATATGTCAAAGAGCAATCCACGTACTCAATGATCAAGATCGGGTCAGAGGAGGGGCAAAATGAGGTGCTGTGGGTAAGAATTCAAGCAGGGTGTGGGGAAAGAGACTTGATAGTGGGCATCTACTACAGACCACCTGACCAGGGGGACGAGCTGGACCTGAAATTCTCACGTCAGCTCACGGAGGCTGTAAAGTCAAGGGATGTGGTTGTCATGGGTGACCTAAACTACCCAGAGGAGGAGCAGTCAGCCAGGTCTGACCGCTCATATAGGTTCCTAGCCGGGATACAGGACCTCTACCTAACCCAGGCGGTGCATAGTCCCACCAGGGGAAATGTCTTGTTGGGCTTGGATCTTGCCACAGGCGATGACCTGGTGAGGGGTCTGTGGGTATTTGACCACCTGGGCAACAGTGATCATCACTTGCTAGAATTTACTATCCAGTGTAGGGTGGTAAAAGCAAGCAGCAAGGCAGATGTCCTCGACTTCAGGAGGGCCAGCTTCTGTAAGCTAAGAAGGTTAGTAGGAGAGGCATTGGGGTCTCAAATCTTCAATGAGATGGGAGTCCAACACGGGTGGTTGTTCCACAAGGAGATGCTTGTCCGAGCTCAAAGGGAGTTGGTCCCAATGTGCACCAAGGGGGGCAGGAGTGCTAAGAAGCCCCCATGACTTGGCAAAGGCATCGAGGGATGCCTGAGCACAAAAAAGGAGGCATGCAAAAGTGGAAGCAAGGGGCTATCACCAAGGAGGATTATACCTCCATTGCTTGGGACTGCAGGGAGGCTCTTAGGAAGGCCAAGGCAGAGATGGAGCTAGGGCTAACAACCAGAATTAAGGATAATAAAAAGTCATTTTTCAAATACATAGGAAGTAAAAGAAGGCACTTGGGGCCCCTACAGGATAGGCTTGGCAATCTGGTGATTGTGGCAAATGAAAAAGCTGACCTCTTTAATGAATTCTTTGCCTCCGTATTCCTGAACAGGGACCAGAACATCTGCCCCACTAGAATTGCAGATGGACCCAGGGGAGGCACTGCCATGCCTAAGTCAGGGACAACCTAGTTAAGGAACTTTTGGAGGGGCTGGACATGTTTAAATCAGTAGATCCAGATGCTCTTCACCCGAGAGTGCTGAGGGAATTGGCAGGGGTCATAGCAGGGCCTCTGGCATGGGTCTATAAGTGCTCGTGGGGCACTGGCCGGGTACCAGAGGATTGGAAAAGGGCCAATGTGGTCCCCATTTACAAGAAGGGGAGAAAGGAAGACCCTGGCAATTATAGGCCAGTCAGTCTTACCTCGGTCCTTGGGAAGACCTTTGAGAAAATTATCAAGGAGCACATCTGCAAGGGCCCAGCAGGGGAGGTAATGCTCAGGGGCAACCAACTTGGGTTCATTGAGGGCAGGTCCTGCCTCACTAACCTGGTTTCTTTTCATGATCAGATCACAAAGTCCCTGGATGGGGGTGTCAGTGTGGATGTCATCTTCCTAGACTTTAAGAAGGCCTTTGACACAGTTTCCCACCACATTCTGTTTAAAAAACTAGGTGACTGTGGCATTGATGCCTACACAGTCAGATGGGTGGCAAATTGGCTAGATGGTCACACCCAGAGAGTGGTGGTGGATGAGTCGTTTTCGACCTGGAGGGATGTGGGCAGTGGAGTCCCCCAGAACTCGGTCCTGGGGCCTGTACTGCTCAACATCTTTATCAGTGATCTGGATGTGGGTATGGAATATATGCTATCCATATTCGCTGACAACAGCAAATTGTGGGGTGAGGTGGGCATGGTAGAGGGGAGGGACAGAATCCAGCTAGATCTAGACAGGTTACAGAGGTGGGTGGATGAGAATAGGATGGAATTCAACGCAGACAAGTGCAAGGTGCTGCATCTAGGGAGAAGGAACCAGCAACATGCCTATAGGCTGGGGAACACCCTTCTTGTCAATATGGTGGCAGAAAGGGATCTTGGAATAATTGTTGACTCCCGGATGAACATGAGGCACCAGTGTGAGGAAGCAGTCAGTAAGGCAAACCACACCTTCTCGTGCATCTACAGATGTATCCCAAGCAGGTCCAGGGAGGTGATCCTTTCCCTCTCCGCGGCATTGGTCAGGCCACAGTTGAAGTACTGCATCCAATTCTGGGCGCCACACTTCAAGAGGGATGTGGCTATCATTGAGAGGGTCCAGAGAAGGGCAACTCGCATGGTCAAGGGGCAGTGGGGCAGGCCCTATGAAGAGAGGCTAAAGGGCCTGAACCTATTCAGCCTCCACAAGAGAAGGCTGAGAGGGGATCATTACAAACTCACCAGGGGGGACCAGGAGGAATTGGGGGAGGCTCTATTCCCCTGAGCGCCTCCCAGAGTTACTAGGAATAATGGTCACAAATTGTTAGAGAGAAGGTTCATGCCGGACATCAGGAGACATTACTTTACAGTTAGGGCTGCCAGGCTCTGGAATGGGCTCCCAAGTGAGGTGGTGCTCTCTCCTACCTTAGGGGTCTTCAAGAGGAGACTGGACAGATATTTGGCTGGGGTTATATGACCCTGGCACCCATTCCTGCCCAGGGCAGGTTGGACCTGATGATCTGTTTAGGTCCCTTCCAACTCTAAGCACTATGATGCTATGATTTATGTTGTTGTTTTAACGGTGGACCGGACTGAGGCTATTGGGGGAGGAGGAGGCCTCAATGGGGTGCACTACTGTGCAGATCCCCAGCACCAGGGGGCACAGCGACAGGTAGTGTGCAAACCCTAGTGCCAGGGGGCGCAGCACCAAGAGGCACAGAGATGGGGGGGGACAGACCCCAGCACCAGGGGGCACAGTGCTAGGGGGTGCAGTGACAGGGGGTGATCAGACCCAGTACCATAGGGCACAGGTCAACATCTGTATACCATCTGCGAGGTATGGGCCACCGTGTAGGGGAGGTTTGGAGCAGTGGGTAGCAGCCCCTAGTGTTGGGGTTGTAAATGGGCAGCCTCCCACCTGAGTAACACCATAATTATTGTTCCATCAAGGCATAGCAGGTGAGAAAGGTGGGTGGGTAGCCCAGAGACAGAGGGTCAGGCCTATGTTAGACAGGTCCAGGGCTGGACCCCTGTCACAGACAAATACTAGCAAATTTGTACCACTTCTTCATGCCATAATGCCCATGTAATTTGCAGAACACATTGTTCTGCTGCTCCATGTGTTGCAGGGGGACAGGCTAGAGCACAGGGTGCCTCAGCGCAGGGACTAGCCAGAAGACAGCCCTACACTGTGCCCCAGCCAACCAGGGACCTATTTGAATTAAAAAGGCCGTGGGCCTAACAGCAAACAATCTGACATCTTCACAGTCAGCAACATATTCTAGCCAGGAGTGTAGTAACTGGATGATCTCCTGAGTCTGTAACCTTAATTTAAATTGGTTAACATTTAAAAAAAGTCCAAATATAGAGTAGGGAAATACAAAAAAATGTTAACAGTGTGGGTAGCAATACTATCAGTAAGCATGTGATTATAATTAAGGCATGATACAGTCTATGGGATTGGATTGTTTCCTTGATTTAAAAGAAACCAGTTGCTAAAGATTAAGCCTCTTTTTTTTCTCTCTCTCATGGGTCACTACTGGGGCAGACTTACAGTTGTTTGTATGCCACAACTTCATGGTTCCTTGCCCCTTTTTGCCTGGTACTGTTAGTGATATGTTCTCACAACATTAATTGCATCTTACCATATCTCTTTGTTTAGTAACACTCCTGGGGTTTTCTAATTACTAAGAATCTAAAATATGCATAAAAGAAGAAACCCAAAGAGAATGTAACCATATAATATCCCTAATGTGATGAGGATATAAATGATCTCTTTTAATTTAAACTTTTAGAATAAATTCTTCACTGCTCTGAAGCAATACAAAGGTAGCTCCATTATAGCTGCCATATATTTTGTCTGCACTGCATCACAAAACCACTACTGCGAGTGTTTTGGTGAGTCAGGCCTTTAATTTCCATGATGATATGGAAATTCACTGTTACAGCTGTAAGTATAAGAGTCTTAAATATATGTAAAAGTGTTGTTAAAATTTTGATGATCAAAGACCATGTGTCTTCATTCGTTGTACTCTAGCCTTTCTCCCTCTGAGATCATACCACAAGGCTATTCTTTGGATTCTCTCAGGGTCCTGGCACATCTTACACTTAAGACATAATTAACCAATTAATCGCCTCTTAAAGTTGTTACCCTGCCACACATGCAAGTAATGGCATGATAAAACAAGGAGTAAACCATAAAAAATGTGTAATAACTTTGTGGCTGGTTTCTATCATGCCATTAATTGGATGTGTGGCCAGGCTGTCACTCTACACTCTTGCCTGAGTGGCATTATGGAGATCTAGCGGGAAGGGAACAGCAAATAATGGGTGCACTGGGCAGGGAAGCCAACCAGGTATGGGATGAGGCATAGAAACTTGTCAGAGACATGCAGATCTTCCCAAAACACTGCCCTGTGCAGTACATGCTGCATTGGATAGGCCTCTGGACCTCCAACTCTTTTCTGCTGCCCCCACCCTCTAAGGATTAAAGTCAACTGTGAAAGACAGGTGTTACCCAAAACCACAATCTGTTTTTATGGCCTGAAGATTTTTGGTAGAAGAAAAGGAGAAATGAGAGGGTTGGACTGTGTGAGGGGAGAAAATCAGGGTGAGGAGCCAGCCCTGTAAGACTCACAGCAAGAGGCACAGCCAGGGTGGGGAATACATCATCATGGTTCTGCAGCGTGTGATCCCTGCAGATAGGTGGGCAGAAGATCCAGGAGGGTATTTCCAGCCCTGGAGAGGGGCAGCCAAAGAGGAACCACATCTGGCAGACAGAGGCAACGCCACAGGCCAGCAGCTGGGGAGGGCAGCGGATCCACTGGTTCAAATGGTCAGAGTACAACTGCTGAA
>NW_005841948.1:1546206-1569443 GCF_000455745.1 Alligator sinensis
TCATGGTATGCAGAGGCAGAGAACCTCCCAAGGATGGCCAGGCAAAGATTGAAGCAGCAGTGTCAATGGGAGATGGTCTGTGGGTTTAGGGGCCCTGTCCCATTGCTTCTTTTACATTTCTTGCTTTTTTTCAGACCATGCTTCTCTCTCTCTCAGTGCCAAGGAAAATGGCCAGGAGAGCTCCCCTCTCAAAACGTGCTCAGCAGGCCCAACAAGCCTGGCCAGGGTAGGATCTCAGAGGAAAGGTTATTCATGTGATTTTGATGAGTTGAAGTGTCTGTTGTAAAAGGACAGGCTTGAATTAGTTGACTCTGGAAACTGAGGGGTGTGGATTTCATTTATTTTGATTTACTATCTGTTTGGTTTCTGGATTCTTAAGAGACTGAAAGGAGCCAATTAACCCAGAAAAGGGGAATGCATTAAATTTATTTTCTTTTTTCCCCCCTTTAAATTAAGTATTTGATTGGGTCCTTAAAGGGTTGATCTGGATTGAGTAACCCAGGAGCCTGGGAAGAATCATTTTAAGGTTATATGACTTGGGGACTTTAGTCAGAGCAACCTTAGTTGATGGACTAATAAACCCAGAAAGGACTGATGTAAAAGGATAATCTCAGGGAGGACCTGCCAGGATCACCACTTTCCTACCCATTCAGCTCCCAAAAGTTAAAGACCATCAACTCATGGCAGGCAAGAAAGGAGTAGCAGAGTAGGAGTGGCGGTGCTGTCCAGTGCCCCAATGGTGTACATGGGCAAGACATCCAGTAGGCATGGGCCATGGCCATACTGCACGGTGCCCCGACAACCTGGCACCATTCACACAAAAAAGGATGACAAAACAGAACCATGTGCAAAGTTCAGCATGGCATATCCAATGGGGCTTGGGGACACCTGTCACAGCATGGCACAGCAAGGGAGCCCATGGCCAGGGAGATGAGAGGGAAGCCAGGGCCACCTGTATGCGTGCTGTGTATGGCAGGTTGGCCCAGCCACCATGCAGCCTAGGCAGCCCTTGGCTCACCCTGGTGTGGCCTATGCAACATTTGGCTCCACTGGCACAGGACATGCAGTCTCCAGCACATAGAAGTTGGACAGCCCTGGTTTAAAAGATGCTACGGGAAGCGGCAGAGTGAAAAAGAAAAAGAGGGATACATGTGAAGGTAGGCAGACTGGGATGCTATTGATTCCCCATCCATGTCCTCTACCTTAATTGATATTGGCTTTGTACTGAGGAACCTGTTCACCTTATACAGAAGGAGTCCTTCTTTGACAAATCTAATTGACTGACAAGTGGTACCTTCTGAAAAGTCTCAGTAATTAGTAAGTGACCACAAAACAGATGCAGAATACTGATAACTGGGGTGAAATACCTGTCAGTGAGAATTCATGGTTTTCTATTGTTCCCTTCACTTTGTTGGCGTATTTTAAACATCATAATTGTGTCACAACCCAAGGGTGTGATTTTGTTTTGTGAGTGCTTCGGCACTGCTAAATTGTTCCCGCTAAATTGCAGCTTCTTTGCACGGTGGAGGTTTCTGCTGCAGAGGAAAACCCCGGTGCAAAAGAATTCCCGCCACCAGTAGCTCTCTTTGCAGGGTGCATTTCTTTGTTGCAGCACAGAAATGCACGTTGCAAGGAGTTCCCGCCATTCGTACTCAAATTTGTGCCCCACCATTGGCTAGTTCTAAATTATTCCCACGTGGCGGCTAGTGATTGGCTTGCTAGCCGTATAAAAGGCTTGAGTGGTTTCCGCCCAAGTTGGAGGACTCCACGAAGACCAGGAGTAGGAGACTTCATGTCTCGTGAAGATCTCTAAGCGCTGCGGAGCCTATTGGACCCAGCGTGAATATCAAGAAGGCAACAGGGGTCTGATCAGCCTCTAGCCTCTCCCCGTCGCCGAGCGCAATCCTTGACGTATCCCTCTTCCCTGCGCGCACAAGTTCCATAGAGCCTAGCAAACTTCGTGTGAGTCTATTCAGAGCACTTTTCTTCGAGTACTTTCTTCGGTTGCGCGACGGGCTCGCGGTTTAGAGCCTCCAACCGGACGGGCTAGAAGAATGTTCACGGGAAGGAACTCTAGTCCGCCTCTCTTCTTTTCTATCTGTAACTGCAACTCAAGCAAGTTTTCCTGCCTGCACCGTGACCATCTTCGGTGTAAGTAAATAATCTTAAATCAACCATTACGCATCCATGACTAATTCTAGCGTGTCGCCTGTTTTCTCCGACTCAGCGTGCCCGGGCTGCTGGCCACAGCCCGCGCGGCGCGAAAAAGGGCCCGGATCGCTCCCAGCCCGCACAAATTGTAGCATGCAAATGAGATGAGTAGCAAGGGTTTTGATTGGACAAGATACTTTTGTCATAGTGAGCTTGCTTAAAAATGTTCTAAGCCAGTGGCTTGGATTGGCAGATCCACAAATGTATTTTGGTACCTCTTTCCTATGTAGGTACATACCTCTCACTGAAATCAGTGGGAATTTAGGTACCTGAAGAACTGAGTTTTGGTCTTGTAGTCTACAGTCAATAAATAGATCAACTTACATGAAGTAATTAGGTCAGAACCGAGTTGTTATCTGTGAGATTTAAGTGAGTTTTAGCTAAGTTTGAAGACTTCATTTTTAATCTTATTCAGGATAAAACAAGGACTGACAGTGACTGTCATTCTAAATTAATATTGCATACAGTGAATAGCTATTTAATAATTTTTCTCCTTGCTCAATAGGTGGCCCTAGGCCTTAATTACTGTACAATATTCAAGGACAGAGTTATTAATTACTACATGGACTTTTCTATGGAGCTTGCCATTATATTATCTGCATGCTTTACAAACACATTTATTTTCACAATCCAACTCCTAGAATACAGTTCAGCTATCCTACCTATCAGGCCTGCCTTTCTCTTCCTGCGATCCTTTGCTTCGTTCATGACATACCGTAGTTTCCAATTTCCACAACCAAAGGGAAGCCATCAGCAAGCCCCTGCTTCTTCACTACACACCCAGATTCCATTATGAGGTAGGTTCCTCCTGTGCCCTAAATAAGGCAAGGTGTCCTGTGGAAAAATAATATGTTACCATGTCTCTGAAAACTAAATCATAATTCACAAAGGAGGGCCATATCAAGGTTAAACAGGCATCTTTGTATAATTTCCTAATTTCTAGGTCTTCATTTTGCAAACTTGATAATGTTCTTTTCGGCTTAGTACAGAGGTTCAAAGAGGCCAAGGCAGAAGCACTCTGTGTTACACTTAGAGTAAAGTGCCCTACGTTAGGTCAGGAGGGAACGGAACAGACATTCCCCTTTCCTGGGGTGGGGGAAGGGGGGAAAGCAGGGTGCCTGCACTGGCTGAGGCCAGCAGGCTGTGGATGCTCAAGCACACCTCCCAGCACCTAGACCACCTCTGACTGGCCAGGCCAGCTCTCTCCCCAGTCCCACTTCATCCTGTTCCCCATGCCACCCTCCCCCCTCCCAACACAGCCAGCTCTCAGCTGCAGCCAAGCATGCCCCCCACCCCAACCAATGCTGGCTGGCTTGGGTGGGTGTTGGGGCCGGGCCTATGTGGCAGGTGTATGTGCTCCCCCACCAGTGCACCATGCCCAGTCAAAAATACACCCATGATCCCTAGGGTACAGGGATGTGTGAAACCCCCTGGACCCGAGGGATCACAGCTGCCATGATCTCTAGGGCTGAGTGGGGCATGAAACCCCACCAACCCTGTGGATTTCAGATGCTATGATCTCTAGGGTTTGCGGGTACATGAAATCCCTGGACCCTGGGGATCACAGCTGCTATAATACCCAAGGGCTCAGGGATGCATGAAACCCCCAGGCCCTAGGGATTGCAAGTACTGTGATCCCTAGGGCTCTGGAATATGTGAAATCCCTGGGGATTACAGACCCTGGGGATTGCAGCTGCTGCAATCCCAAAGGCTCAGGGGTGCTTTACTGGGCATGGTGCACTGGTGGGGCACCATTCCCCCCTTCACCCATACTCCATGTCACCACTGGCTGGTCTGGGAAGCAGAGGCTTTACCACCTCAGCTCTGTGACAGCCAAGGTGCAGGGCCAGCCCAGTTCAGCCAGAGCAGAGGAGCAGGGGCAGAACCTAGCCTGTTCTCCCTGTGAGGGGAGGCTAGTGGGGACTTGCAAAGCATTCTAGGATGCTGGAAGACTACAGCCTAACTAGATTTGGGAGGGGATCTGGTACTGAATTTCAACAGACCAGTTTAACCTAAATCAGTTACATCTGATACTACATCAATCCAAATCTGTTTTAGACTAGGTTCCACCATTTTGAAACCAGTCTACATGCCCTGAAACTTAACATTTTATTACAGATTTAGACCAGTTTCCAATCACTTATACCATTTTGTGTGTTAATTTCTGTGCCTAGCCTTAAGGTTTATTTTTAAAGAGCAAGCCGATAAAATAATTCCGTCTTCTGACATATTGGCAACCACATGATACACAGTAGTGTTGGAAACTTTGGATCTACTACATATACACACCTGTCACTTGAGCCAACAGAAATACTGGTAGCAAGAGCAGGTTATGATAATAGGTTGTCATCCTTTGTGTGGACCAGTAGCAGTGAATGAAACAGTTTACACTGAGATTCTAGGTATTTGGTGACCTTGTCAGTTTTAAACATATCTCCTGCTAATTTAACTGGCTACCTTCTAGTTCTAACGTTCTGGGACTTGGTGACCAACAGTTCCCTATTCACTTTGCCCATACTCTTCATGATCTTATAGACTTCTGTTATATCCCTACTCAGCATTCTCATTTCCAGACTGAAGAGTCCTTCATACCCTTGATCATCTTGGTTGCCCTTCTCTTTACTTTTTCTAATTCTACTACACCTTTTTTGAGGCGCAGAGACCAGAACTACACACAGTACTCAAGCTGTGGGCATACCATGGATTTGCACTGGATTTATGACCCAGAAACCTTGTTCTGGGTGGACCCAAACCCTCAGATTGACCACAACCTCTCCATTCAGTAATAGGTGAAGGTTACTGATACACAGTGATAGCAGATAAGAATAATGAAAACAATTCTATATCTACCAGTCCTAGAGCTGTGCAGAGTCAAGGTACGTCTGGTCAGTCTGCAAGCTTCACCCTGATGTTCGCTCTTGAATGTCAGATGCCAGCAGCCTGGAAGTTGGAGGCCGAGACCTGACCCCTTGCCCTCCCCCATACCCGCCACAGTGGGATGAAGGAGATGGGCTGGTGGGGAGATCAAGGGTATAAAAGACTCTTCAATCTGGGAATGAGAATGCTGAGTGGAGATATAAACAGAAGTCTATAAGATCATGAAGAGTATGGACAAAGTGAATGTGCCCTCTGTCCATGGTGGTCTCAGCTTCCCCTCTTGGGGACCCTTGCTGCTCTGAAATCCCTTCTTTTGTATTCTGTTTTCCTTCTGACGACTCTTAATCTGTGGGCTTTGCTCATTGGCCTATCTGTGGTCATCATACTGTACATTTTCTGTCCTGTCAGCATATTCCTTTGTTTCACAAACCCAACACATGTACACATCCTAATTTGGGCTTTTTCCGGTCATCTCCTAATTTGGTCTGTTCCCCAAAACCAAAAATCCCAAGGGCTCTGTAATTGGGCATTGTGACCTGATGCCACCTCATGTTATGGAACAGTGTGGTACATGACTCCAATTTCCCAGTCTGTGCGCCTGTTTGCTACTTGCCTGTGTCAGACACTTTGCCACAAACCAGGCTTTTTAGAAATCAATTAATCCTTGCCCTGGACCATTGTTCTAATTGCTCACCCTTGCACATTCAGCTGATGTTTTAAAGAACTGTCTATAGATGTAGGAATCTTGGTCTGCATTCTTGGCCACAAAGGGTAGGTGTGTTCTAATGGGTATCAACTGAATTAAAGGATTAAGTGAATTGGAAGATAGTGTGTTCCAGTGGGCATAGACTCTTCAGATCCTTTCTGCACTCCCAAAAATAACCCACTTTTTCCCCACATTTTCTTCAACTGTTCCTCTGTTGTTCCTTCCCTCCCCTGGGTCTTTGACCCAATCTCATTCCTTTCACTTAATCAGTTGCACATGCCACCCTTCAGGCTTCTGATCCTATATCCAGGTTCCATGATCAACCCATCATAGTTTCCCTCTGCATCACACTAGTCTTTCCCCTCACCCTCTCCATATTTCAGTGTGCTTGTCCAGTTTCTTCTTGCCCACTTGCAGTCCCAGTCTCCCCACTTCTGGTTCCTCATCTAAGCTATTGCTCTTACCCCTCCTTCTAAACTCAAGTCATTCCATATTTTGTTCTGTAACCCAGGAGGTACCCCCTCTCCAATTGAAGGGATCAAAGCAGGTGCACAAGTGCTGTGGGCACAACCCCTCCCCCTATAGAGCAGAGTCAGATCACTAATGAGGACTTAACCATATACCTTTTAATGAGAGAACAGTACTGGGAACATAACAGGCATAAACCAGGAGATATAGGGGACACTACAACCCCCCAAGGGGATAGGATTCAACAAAGGTTAGACACTTACAATCATAGACATTCATCCAGTTGACAAAAGACAGGGTTAACAAAATATAAAACACAGACAGCAGAACAAACAATACTGGTTATTTCACGTTTTGTGCCCTTAGCCAACAAGGAATATAGGGCCTAGGTACCTGGATGGGGAAAAAGGGCCCTTTTCCACTGCAAGAAAGATTTCTGCCTGTTACTTCACTCACCCCAAGTCACCCCAGTTGGGACTTGAATCTCCCATATGGTAGGCAGGAACTCTACCACACAGCCATCAGTGCTAGTGTTGGGTCAACATGCAAGGGGTTTTGACCTTCCTGGAGCCCCGGCCTCACATCAAGCTGCCTGGTCTCTTGCTGGAGGAGCTGGAAGCAGGGCTGGGAACCTCTCCTGCTGGCCACAGACTCTCATAGGCGATCCTGAAGCCCAGCAGGGAGCCTCTCCTGCCGGTTGCACACCACACTGCTGAGGATCCAACTGCTGCCTGCAGGTCCCACTCCTTCAGGCTCTTCTGGGGCAACTGCTTCTGCCCGCTGGCCCAGCTCTTTGAAGCTCCTTCCTTGCGGTCCTTCACTGGTCTCTCCCTTGAGTCAGCCATGCTGCCCCTTTTATCCCCCTCCAGGTGACTCAAGGGGCCAATCAGGGGATGCAGAGGGCGAGTCTCTGAGGCCTGATTGGTGAAGAAAGGGAATCCCAAGTCCTCCAATCATCTTTTGCCCCTTCAAAACCCCTGGGCTAAGTCACTGCCAGCCAGCCCATCAGTTCCAGAGCTTAAAACTTGTTGTTCCTCCTTTTAGATGCCAATACCAAAATTTGAGATATCTGTGCTTGCAGAGAAAAATATGGTATCTCCCCCTACTCCCACCATGAGGAGTCATGAAGGATAGGAAGATTCAACTAGGAATTTTTTCTGGAAAAGTATTTTAAAAACAATTATTTTAAAGGTCTAGTAGAAAAAGAATAGGAAATGAAGAATTTTTTTAGATTTATTCCAAAACTGAATGAACTTCAATGATAATAAATAATGCATCTAGGAGGGGGGGAAAAAGACAGATGCCTAGGGATTTTTTTCTTTCATCTGTATTCACTCTAATTTAGTCTGCCTGCACAAAATAGCTATAAGTAGGTAGAGTCTTCTTGAAGCATGCAAATCAATGCATTGTAGTACACTTTAAAAATGCAAAAGACTATATACTGCTTTGGAATGTAAAGCAGGTGTCTTTATAGGGAAACAGAATATGAAATATACTAATCTCAGAGCACGCTCCACTCCTGGGATCATTTCTACCTCCCATCCTAACTGAGAATTAGGACACCTATATATCTGGGGAGCGGTCAGTACTGTAATTAGACCAGTATTCCCCATTGTGTGTGGAACAAAATTTGCTTCATCCATAGCTCACACAAATCACTCATCATCTTTAGAGAAAGCTGCCATCCAGCAGTGCCTAGGTTGCTCCACAGTCAATCTGTAGTTCTGGGCTGTTTCAGCATGTTGTGGGCCTTTCATTGCCAGTTGGCTTTCACTCAGAGAAAAAACATGAAACAAAAAAAAAAAAAAGACAGCAGCAGAAGGAAATACTTTGTAAGAAAAATAATTGCCTGTAAGTTGTTGATAGCTGAGAACATGGGTGGATCTAGAACAAGGGTCAGCAGTGTTTTTGGCCAGAGTACCAAGAATGCTCCAACCTGGACCCACACCTCGATTTGGCAGGCCAGGGGCAGACCAGGCCAGGGAGTCACAAGAGGCCCAATTTTCATTGCTGGTGGTAGCTGTACACACACCTCCAATCAGATGGCAGGGGAAGGGCCAGGGTTGAGCTGCCCTGCCCCCTTCACCACCCCGTGTCCTGAGGTGTGTGTGCAGCTGCCACCAGCAAGAGCTGGTGCTGGGGCTCTGGAGATCAGTGCAGTTTTTTTTCCAGCTTGCCTGCTACAGCTGCCCAGAGCCCAGGCCAGCTGTGGCAAGCATCCGGGAGACTGCAAACAGGTTCACTGGGCTCTGGACCCCAGCCAGACTCTTTGGCAGCAGCAGGTACATGGGTGCCTCCAGGCAGATGGCAGGGGAAGGGTCTGGGGCAGCACAACTCTGGGCCCTTCTTCACCATCCACCCAGAGGCACACATGCAGCTTCCACTGCACAGAAGCCAGCCAAGAGCTCTGGAGCCCCAGTGCAGCTGTTTGCAGCCTCCTGGCTGCCTGCCACAGCAAATCCAGACAGCTGCAGCAGGCAGGCTACAAACAGTTGCACCAAGCTCTGGAGCACCAGCTCCATGGTGGCAGCTGCATATGTTCCTTCTAGCAAACAGCAGGGGAGAGGTTGTGCTGCCCAAGACCCCTCTCCCACAGTCCACCCACAGGCACATGTGCTGCTACTGCTGCTGCAGAGTCTGGTGCAGCTGTCTGCAGCCTCCAAACTACAGCTGACTCAGACTCTGGGCAGCTGCTGCCATAGAGCCCAAGCTGCTTGCAGTAAGACTTGGAGCCTCCCAGCCACCTTCAAAAACAATATACCGTATTTACTCAATTCCAAGACAAGGGTTTTTTCCCCCAATTGGCATGGGCAGGGGGGGGAAAGCCTCTCACCTTATAATTGCATACAAAGAAATCTCAATAAATATACTATCTATCATTAAAAGCAGCATGTGCCAAAAGCAGCATGTGCTCAGCAATAGAAACCAACCAGGAACTTAATTAAATGCAGCCAACATTGAGCATAACTATAGAACACATGGCCCACACTGGGCAAACATGCTGGTGGGAACCCTTTTTTAAAGTGTAGTTTCTTTTAGTTGTTTTGTGATTAACACAAAACTTGACAACCTCCCTGTCACCGGCTGGTCTTGTTCCACACCTCCAGGTCTGAGTTGCAGTCCGCTTCCTTAGATTCACCCACCACGCCTGTATGAAAAAGGAAAGGGAAGCGGATTGTTGGAAACCAAAACAACAATGGTTGCAGTCTCCTCCCATGGATAGGTCCTCTTTACACAGCTCTGCCACCCTGTCCTCACCATCCTGCATAGTGAATTTAAGATCTTCCATGATACCCAGCCTCAGAATAGACCGCTTGTGAGCAGGTCCTGGCCACAGCCCGTACTTTATCGGGCTTTGCCCCCTTTCTCTCAGTTACTGTTCCCAGTAATCACTTGAATATAATTCTCCAAGTCATCACCACTCTTTGCCATAGTTGACCCTGGAAAAGTCCTTTATAGGGATATCCCAGGACAGATCCCATAGAGAGTCTTTACCATGAGTAAGCATTCGGCCCTAATGGTCAAAGGTCCACAAGCCGGCTTTCCTTCCCCAGCTGGCCAGAACCCTGTCTCCGAAGTCCATTCAGCCCAATACCCTTTTTTGGCAGGCTTCAATCCTCAAGCCACACAGCCTAGCAGTCTTCACTCATCCCACTGCCAGGCCTATCTCTGTGCCTCCTCACAGATCTGCACCACTCTCAACTAGGAAACGGTGCTCTCAGTCCCCTCTCTAGGGGCAGAGTGGCCCTTGCTCACTTACTTTAAAAAAAACAGCTTCTGTAAGGTCCAATCAACTTCGGCTACCTTCACCATATGACCCCCTGGTAGCTGGGAGATTGTCACACCCGGAACTTCAGGCCCTTCCAGGTTCACTTCTGGTTGCCCATCATAGCGGCTGGGCACAGCCTCAGACCCTTCCAAATCTGAGGCAGGTCTGGCTGATCCCGGAGGCCCAAACTTGTCCCTTGGAGAGGGGCCAGCTCCCTATAGCATCCCAGTAAGTCTCTCAGCATGGGGGGTGGAACCTTGGCGCGGGTCCCTGGCCCACGAGGTGGCAGGTCCAATTGTTGCCGGGATCCCACACGTAACAGGGTCTCGGCTCGGCACTCTGTTACTCTCCTTTACAACGCTATTCTTATTCCACCCCTTTCCACAATTAACACACTTACCTCTCATGAACCTCTCCCAACCCAGAAGGAAGCAACAACTTTCACTCTGCCCTTTTGTATTTTTGGAAGAAACACTGCCATTGTTCTTTCTTCTCTCTCTTCTCTGCCTTCTCCTTTCCCATCTCATCCACAGCTTGATCCACATAGTATTTCAACTTGTATATGGCCAACTCCAAACAGTCTCTTCTGGTAAAAGCCAGTCCCTTGACCACTGGGATTACAAAGTAGGTTTCTCACTTTCCATCTCACTACCATCTCAGAGTAGTATGGTTCTCAGTCTGTCTCTCCAGTTCTAATATACATGTGATTCAGATTCTTCAGCCCCACACCCCTCTCTTGGGCATGTTCCTGATCTTACCACACTCCATTTATGCTGAATGCCCCTCACAGGAAGAATATTCCATATCATCATCCATACGATGATATCCATATGTTCTCCTTTTAATCTATTATCTGTCACTTCTTTCCACACATTTGCCATCTGTCCTTCAATCAGCTCCCCAACTATTGTTAACATGTTCTTCTTTCTTATCATGTTAATCAACTTCTTATGGTCTTTTAAGCACTCTAATCCCACTCCCTCTAGTTTATTTACCCTTAAGAAACTCTCCATCTTCGCACGGGAGGCTGGTGGCTGCCATGCCCACAGTTTTTTCCAATTTCCCCCATACATGCCCCATGACCTGATGTTCTCATGAGGTCCCTTCAAGCCCCAAATGTCTATGATGTCTGTGAAAATCTTTTTAACATTCTTCCTGCCAGGTAATGGCAGAAACATGCAGACTTCCCCACCTGGCTCCATTGCCTCTTTACAGAACATGCTTATAAAGTAAGTACACACAAAGCTTTCCAGATCTGGCATTCCCCAGCCTCCTCATTCTCTGGCTTCATATAGCTCCATTCTGGCTACCCTCTCTTTAACTTCCCCCAGAAAAAAAAAAAAAAAAAAAAAAAAAAACAAACACACATTTCCACCTCTGTACCCTCCTTGTCTTCTGCTATGATGGTGGATATATCATTCCTGTGTAAAGGATGATCAGCCAGAGTACCTTTTTCACCACAGCCACATTACCCTTGAAAGATAATGTTCTACCACTCCACAATCCCAAGATCTGCCTCACTCTGACCTCTAACTTCTCCCATACCTTTGATCCTTTCCCTAATGTACTTTTCACATTATTTAGTTTCACCCCAGCACTTCACCCTAGTCCTTCCTATGCTTCAATACCCTCTCGATTAATATGTTGTCCTGAGCCATTATGTTCACATCATCCATATATAATGTACATATAACTTCTCCTCCTCCTCCTTGTGCGGGCCGGGAGCGATCCGGGCCCTTTTCCGTGCTGCATGCGGGCTGTGGCCAGCAGCCCGGGCACACTGGATCGGAGAGGGCGGGCGACGAGCTGGAATTAGGCACAGACACTTAACGGTAGATTTAAAGATTGTTTACTTACACCAGAGATGGTAGTGGTGTAGGCTGGAAAACTTGCTTGAGTTGCGGTTACAGACACAGACAACACGAACCGTCATGTGGAGTTTGCTAGGCTCCACGGAACAGAGCTCCGGATGCTCTGGGTGAGCGCGCCACCAAAAATCGGACTCGTAGATACATCTTATAAATTCTTTCCTCTCAAAAAGACGGGAAGAGGTGTGCGATGGCTCAGGTCACCACACTCCTCTGAATCTCACACAGGGTCTCTATTACCCTGCCGTGTATCCAGAGCCCCCACGAGATGGATGTGGAGTCCTCTTCGGCTTGGGCGGAAACTGCTCAAGCCTCTTATACGGCTAACAGGCCAATCGTTAGCCGCCATGTGGGAATAATTTAAAACTAGCCAATAGCGGGGAACGAATTTGCATGCAGGTGGCGGGAACTCTTTTGCACCGTGCATTTCTCTTGCAGCTTGAGCAATGCACCCTGCAAAAGAAGCTGCAAAGAGGCGGGAAACTCGTCCTTGCACGGGGGTTCTCCTCTGCAATAGGAAACTCTCCCGTGCAATGAAGCTGTAACCTGGCGGGGATAATTCTGGTGCCAAAGCACACACAAAATCATGCCTTTGGGTCATGACACTCCTGATAATTTTACATCAACTTATCTTCACAAATTCTGTGCCAAGGGCTCCATCATGCACACAAAAAGATAGGGGGACAGTGATCATCCCTGTCTTCCCCCTGTTTGTATGGGGAATTCTTTGCTCAAGTAACCATTCACCAATACTCAACTTCCCACTTTACTGTAGAACACTCTGACCCATCTGATCATCTTCAGAGGAAACCCCATCCTCTCCAATACTTCAGACATAAAATCATGTTCAGCACTATCATAAGCTTTTTCCAGGTCTAAATTCATTATTACTGTATTTCTTTTCTTCATTTGTATATCTGATATGACAACTTTCAATAATCATAGAGTCTGAGATCTCCTCCTCTCAGAAACAGTACATGTTTCTTCTTCTTGTATCACATCTGCTAAAAAGTCCTCTGGGCTCTGGATTTAGGATCCAGATACCTTGTTTGGGGTGGAGGGCCCACCCTCAGACTGACCGCAGTCCATTCAATAATAGGCAAATTTATTGATATACAGTGATAACAGAAAAAAAACCAATACAAACGATCAAACAATTCCATATATCTAACAAATTCTAGGGCTGTTATCAGAGTCAAAGTACATCTGGCCAGGATGCAGTCTCCACTCTGAGTCTCTTTCTCTTAGGTGTTAGATGTCAGCAGTCTGGGGATGGGATGCCAAGGCCCCTACTTCCCCCCACCCCTTCAATGGGGTGTATGAGACTGGCTGCTAGTATGCCCTCTGTCCATGGCAGCCTCGGGGACCCTTCCTGGGGGACGGGACGGGGGCCCCTTTCAGGGAAGAGAAGGAGGAATGAGACAAAAGGAGGGACAGAAAGGAAGAGAAGGAGGGACAAGGTGGGACCCTTTTCTTACTCCAAGTCTCTACTTTTGTATACTCCTTTCCTCTTGATGTCTCTTCATCCATGGCTGTCTCTGGTTGGTTGTCTCTCTATGGTCACACATCCACGTAGCCTTCCAGGTCTTCTCCTAATTTGGTCTATTGCCCCAAAACTGGGACTCAGCCCCACCTGCTCTGAGGCTTTGTAGCTGGTGCCACTTATCTCATGTTATGGGTAGTATAGTACATACTCCCTTGGATCCCAGGCTGTGTGTCCTTGTTGACCTTGTTGTGTTAGACAATAGGGTATATGCCCCCTCAATTCTCAGGCTGTGTCCATCTGTTGGCCTTGTTGTGTTAGACAACTTGTCTGCTTCCTAGGTTGGGTGAAACTGAGTGCAAAACCCAAGCTCTTAGAAATAAATTAACCCCTATTGTCCATCTTGAACCATTCTAATCCATATAAATATACCTATAAGCCAATTCCTCAAAAACAAAAACTTTAAATGCCATTTCTAAGCCAACAAGTCCCACATCCTTTTGGCTAGTACTTTCACCATCAATTTGTAGTCTCTCTTTAAAGGGGTTATTGGCCTCCGGTTACCTAACACATCTTCCTTTCACTTCTTGAATAATAAAATTACCACACCTTCTGAAGAATCCTCCCCATCTCCCCACCCTCCATGATTTCTTTGCATGTCTCACATTTCCAATGCATAGGGAGTGCGTGCATGTGTGCGTACACCCCATAGCTTAGTGGTGCACCCCCTGTAAAAAGGCGCCACCAACACTGGCGCCTGTGGGCAGTCGCCACTTGCCACCCCCCCCACCGCCGACACTGCCAGCAGCATCTGCAGGTGGTCCCTGATCACTGTTGCCCACTGTCAATGCTGCCAGCAGCATCTGTGGGTGGTTGCTGACTGCCAGTCGCCACCCCCCCCACACCGCCACCAACAGCGCTGCAGCCTCCTGCGGGAGCTCACCACTTGCTGCCGTCATGCTCCCACCAGCGACAGCAGTACTGCTGCCTGCAGGAGTTTGCCATGCCCCCTCCCCAGCCTCTGGGGGCACGCAGCATTCATGACGGCTCATATCTGTCTGCAGCCAGTACCAAAATTTTTCATAGAATTCCACCAGAATTCCATCTCTTCCCAGCACCTTCCCTCTCCTACAAGCTTTTAAACAATCCTCCACCTCCCTCATACTTCACTTACTCCATTTTTTGTTTCTTTCCACCCTCTATTCCTTCCTTTATCTCCTCAAGGAACACCTTCACTTTTCTTCCATCCACTCCTCTTTTGCACAACTCTTTATAAAACTCTGCTGTTGCATCCAACACCTTTGCCCTCTCTTCTGCTTGGATTCCTTCTTCAGTTCTCATTGCTTTAATTTCCTTCTTTCTTTTGCTCAATTTCACCAAAAAATACTTACACCATCCTCCCCCCTTCTCCACCCAAGATGTTCTAGTGACAAAGATTCTCTCAGCTGTTTTCCTTATGAACCATTCTTCAGTCCATCACTATGTCTTCCAGTTCTTCTTTCAGTCATACTCCTCATACCATCTCTTTTAATAAATCCTGCTTCCTTGCCTGCAGTTCTTTTATCTCTTCTCCCCTTTTCTTCGCTTTTCTCCAGTCAATATTTCTGAAAAATTCTCTTGTTCTTCTCTTGATTATTGTCCACCACTCCCAGAAGCTTTTGTAATATCTCTTCATCATCCTCCATCCTTTATACAGTTCTACATATTCTTGACAGGTCTTCTCATCTTGTAATAATTGAACATTTAACTTCCATATCTATTTCCCCCTACCTTCTCACTTATCTAAAATTCACTTCTATCAGTGATCACTGAAGGTCACATCTACAATGTCATTCTTATCAATCCTTAACCCATTTGGCGTTAATGCAACATCAGTCCTTGACACCTGCCTCACATTCAGTTACATCCTCATAATCATCTTCTTACCTGCCCATAAATCTCTTAAGCCTCCTTTTCTTATATTAGCCAGTATTTTTGACAAGCTGTCTAGCTCACCCTCCTCCCATCCCTTCTCCTATTCTCCTCCTCAACAATGCGATTGAAATACCCCACCAGAATTTGCCTACCTCCACCTACATACACCTCTAATTTCTTAAACAAAGTGATACTTCCTTCTCTTTCAGCCAGTGCATATATATTAAAAATATCTAACATTTTCTTTACAAATTCCACTGCTATCCATGGCAGTCTCCCTTCCACAATCACTTGCACTTGCCACACTTCCACACATGAGCAAAATTGCAACCCAGGAGTTTTGTTTACGTAGATTGTAAGGCTGGAAGGGACCTCAGAAGACCATCAAGTCCAGCCCCCCTGCACCTAGCAGGAAAGACAACTGAGGTCAGCTGACCCCAGCAAGGTGACCATCCAGTGTCCTCTTAAAGATTTCCAGGGTAGGTGATTGCACCACCTCTGGAGGGAGCTTATTCCACAATCTGGACACCCTAGCTGTGAAAAGGTTTTCCTAATGTTGAGCCTGAAACAGTCTTCTGAGAGTTTGTGACCATTACTCCTGGTTTTCCACAAGGGTGCCTTGCTGAACAGTTGTTCACCAAGCCCATGATGTATGCCCTGATGTAGCAGTAAGCTGCTACCAAGTCCCCTCTCAGCCTTCTTTTTTTCAGGCTGAAGAGTCCCAGGTCCCTCAGCCTTTCCTCGTATGGCTTGCCATGCAAGTCTCTGATCATATGGGTGGCCCTTCCATGGGATTCCACACTCCTGTAAACATATTGAGCATGTCCCCACAAGCAAGAATGTGTTTTTCCCTGGGGACAAATAGCAGCCAACCGCCCCGGGTGGGGTAGGGGAAGCTGTAGCCAGTACCTGGGCTGGGGTTTTGAGGGCTTCCTGGAGCTGCAGCAGTGGCAATTGAGTGCGCGGAATCTGGCCAGCAGCCAGAGCGTGGCTCTGGCCAGCCAGGCTCTGGTTTGCGGAAGCATGTACTGCAGCCACAGGTGCCACAACTTTTTTTTTTTTTTTTGGTCTGGGGTTTTTTTTGTTTTTTGGTTTTGTTTTGTTTTTTTTACACCAGTGGTTTTTTTTACATAGATCTCCCAGTGTCAAAAAACCCACTGCACTAAAAATTAGCAGCATGGCAAACACATGGACATGTGCCACACGTGATTTGCAGCACCGCACATGAATTTGCAGGATTGCAAACTGCACATGCGCAGTAGCCCACTTTGACCCCACTTAATATCAGCATAATCTTATCTCACCTCTTCCTTGAGGAGACACTTCTGACATTTATAGATGCATATACTGTGTAGTGCTGAGCTATGGGGTCACTATGGAGGGCAGGACCACTCTAATCATATATGCCAGGCTGAAAGAGGGTATGACACAAAGATTCTGGATATGTAATGTCATGGCTCAACATGACTTGAAATGCTGTTGACTCTGGTGGGGCCCATCCCAGTGAACGGTGTGTTAAACCATGAGCTTTTTTGCTTTGGACTGATACCATGCACACTTTACCTGTCTCAAGATTTCAGCTTAGATTAAGCAAGACTGGAAGCATCTGAACCCCAAGGTCTCTGGGGCTGGAGCTTCCATGTCAGATGCCTGTTTGCATTTGAGGAGTATCTGAAGCCCCAGACTGACAGGTCTTAGGGGGAGGATGCTTGCTTGGTGATAGAACCACACAGCTTTTTATTAAGCTGTGCTCTGTCACTTTTTAAATTTGACTCTAGGGCTTTGCCCAATTGAATCTGGAACTGATCTGGCCCTTGAAACAACATACACACACACACACACAAGAAGTTTATACTAGATTGTCAATGTGATGCTCAAAATTGTGTTTATGAAACACCTGTGTTAAAAACTGGAGCAATTTTAAAATAAAGTTATCATGTATCAATTCTGGATGAACTAAGCCTATGGTTTCTCTATGCAAATTGATACAGCCATATTAAATTTCAAGGTTATTGTTTTCAAATTTGCTCCTCACTTCCATGTGCTTAGGGACAGCAGGGTCTGACAATAAGGGGAGGGGAAGATGCTGCCAGGGGAAAAAGTTGGGAAGAGAGCAGAGGGCTTCCTGATCCCCCAGATTTATTCTCTGTGCTATAGCAGTGGAAGAAGGACAAATTCAAGACAAACTTCCAATAATTAGATTTTATACCTGGAAGATTGTAACAGATTTATAAATTTTCCATATATAGAATCTAATTATTGGGAGGTCTTCTTATAATCAGGGTCATCTTCTATTTAAGTAAATATGGTAACTTTATTGAAATGAGATAGAAACAGTCTGCAGGGCTGTGAAGTAGAAGCTTCATTACTAGGAGCAGCTAATAGATGGCAGAATTGCAAAAGAAAGGCTAGCTTGATTGGTAAAACATCAAGACCATGAAAAAGAAGAAAGGGTTGTTAATACCTGTGGAATGAAGAGATTTTAGAAGGAATCAGGTAGATTATGAGACATGAAGTCAGCTGACACCCTCAGCACTACCTTACTAAAAATGCCGCTGCCACTGCCAGGCAGTTTGTTTTAAACTTTTGATGGGGCAGGAATCAAAGCGGGGTGCAAGAGAATCCCCCTCGGATCTGCCCCTTGCTGAGAAACCACCTGTAAAACAGCTGAGGTGAAAAGAAGCCAGTTTTACTTGTGATGGAACATCCTGTAGTCTGTTTTGCCAGTTCTTGCAGTTCTTCCAGGAAATTTGTGTTTTCAGATGCTCTGGAAGTGAGCAACAGCATCAAAAAAAATCTCAGTTTTCATTACAAATAAAAAAAGTGAGTTTCCAACCCTTGCACTAGAAAATGTGATCCAAATGTAAATAAAGACAACCCAACATCGTTGGGTTTTTTTTTAGTTCAATGATTTTTAAGTCTATATCATGGCCTGATTAACAATTTTGAGCGCTAAGAATGGACAACACTGAGTAACACCTAAATATACAAATATGATACCATTGGACTGTGGTATATATACAAATATGATACCATATATAACAATGCTTCCTACTCTGAATTCACTCAAAATAAACTTTTATTCTAAGAGCTGATGATGCCACAGGATGGTTGATGATTCCACAGGATGGCTTAATTGAAATTATTTAAATCACAACATATACTATATAAATTATTCTTTGAAAGTTTTGTCATTTATCATTTAAAAATCAAGGCAATAAAAATGTTAGGCTACCATTATCCGAGTTTATCATAATCTGCAAGTACAACCTCACAAATCACCCTAGCTTGCCTTCAATATTAAATTCTACACCTCCAGGGCTTTAAAAATAACAAGATTATCTCAGATTTAATCCTTTAATCCCTTTCCCACAATCTATCTGAAATCTAGGATCATTAACAACTTTATTCATTGCATGACCTGATTGTTTAGTAGGCCCTAGTTTGCTATCATACAGATAGTGCTTTTTAATTTTTTTTTTTTGGCAGAAAACAAACTCCAAAACCATACTTTCCTGGAGATGTTTGAACTATATGCCTTTAATCTGTTGGTTGCTCCTGCCTGTACTAGGTTAAAAATTAGGGTTTTAAAAATAATGATAGATAATTATTTTAGAAGTCTAAGTGGAGATTGGAATTCTCTCTCCAAGTTCACTCACTCCATGGATTGTGGAGTATGTTTAAAAAAAACAAACCACCATTCTTTTTTTACCACAAGATGAGTGCGAGAGCTCAGTGGCGGGGTTTTTCCCCCCTTGTCTCTATATATATATTTCCATTGTGTACAGTTTCGTGAGTCCACAGTAAAGCAATATAACAACCTAAATATAAACATATCTAATACAATCAGGATGGACTTTAACAATTACATTTGAATTTTGTTTCTTTTTTTTTTTTTTCTTCTTTGATTCTGATCCATCAGTTCAGTAGCAATGGGGGGGCTAAACAATCTCTTTCTACTAGTTCAGCTTCCACAGTTTAATATTGGCCAAATATTTAATCACAGCTCACTGGATTGTGCACTTAGGATTCCCAAATGGTCCCTGTCATGGCAGGGTCCTGCAGGAGGGCTGTGATCTCCTCAAGGCCCCCTTCCCGTGCCAAGTTGGCCCAAGGGCACCCTCAAATTCTCGCCTACCACATCTTTGATGACACAGTATAAGGGAGGATGCCTTTTCCACCCTCTTGGTCACATCTTGCTGTAGTATCTGCCCTGTGGACTCTCAGGCCCCTCGTGGGTCCCGCTCTAAAAACGGGTGCTTCCGAGGCACCCTAGCCTTAGGGGCTACGTGTGGCTCCGACCACCCCAATACCACGCCCCAAGCCTCACAGATGTAATAGACATTATTCTGTCCCTCTCTGGTGTTCACGCCTTCTCTGGCACTCGGGCTCTCCGCAGCCCTGTCTCTCTCTCTCTTTCTGTGCCCTCCCTCCGGGGCCTTCTCTGTAGCGCTGCCCCCTCCTCCAGGGCTCACCACGCCCACACTGGGGCTTCTCAGCAACCCCCCCTCCTCTGGGGCTTCTCACCTGCCCCTCTCTGGGGCTGGGGTCTGTGCACCCTGAATGCTGCGCCCTCACTGGCACTGGGGTTCTCACATTGCCATGAGTCCCCTGTGAGGCATCCTCCAACCCCTAATAGCCTCACCCAAACCACCGGTGATAAACAGCAACACAACACAAGCCTCTTGGCTATAACATAAACCGCCCGGCTATAACAACATTCAATCCTACCAGTGACCCTTTAACTCTCAGCAATGTTGGATGCTGCTCCTGTATCAGGCTTCTCCTCTCTCCCCTGGCAGAGAGCTCCTTCCTCTTTGGCTGCTGGCAGGGAACTACCAGTCTGGCCTCAGCCCCTGGGCTTTATAAGGGCCAGGCCCTGCCCCTTTCAGTCAGCTGACCGCTGGCAGGTGTGATTGCTATTTAGCTCGGTTGCCCTGGCAACCAACAGCTGGCTCCCTATTCACTCACTGCTAGGGTCCCTTCCCTAGCAGTTTTTCCTCCTTAGAAGCAGGGCACCTAAGTGCTCTGCGACAGTCCCCCATCAAATACTAGGCAGTAGGGTGGGCAAAACAGGCCCTATTCGATTCAGATTCGGATTCTGCCTAAATCGGGGACAGTGATTCAATTCATTGATTCAGATCACTGTCCCCGATTCAATTCAGCTGAATCTAAATCTGAAGACTTGATGCTGATTCAGAGAATCAGCGATTAGGCCACAGACACAGCTTTAAATGTTTTTTCTACATACCTCGAGGTACCAGGCGCAGCTAATAAACACTGCATAGAGCATCCCCCAGGAGTGAAGGGGAGCACCCCCGTTTGCTCAGCAGTGAACCAGGAAGTACTTCTGGTTCACTTCCAGATCCTCCATGGAGCACGCTGAGGGCCCCCCCAGCTCAGTAATCAGATCAGCCATGGGGGGACCCCAGGTGCCCCCCAGGCCCAGGAGGCACCAGTCACCAAGCTGGGGAGGTGCAGAGGGGGCCCCAGCACACTCTCTGGTGGACCTGGAAGTGGACCAGAAGTGCTCCTGGTCCACTTCCATGTCTGGTGCCGAGCACACTGGAGAACTCACCCACCCCCCGCGCTTCTGTTGGATACTCCATGCGCCCCAGCATCACAGCATTCACGAGCCACCTACTACCTAGAAGTATGTAGAAAAAACATTTAAAGCTGTGTCTATGTCCAAATCTCCAAATCCTTCTGAATCTCTCCAAATTGATTCACAGGGCTCTGATTCAATTTAGAGAGATTAAAGGGTCCTCTGATTAGATTCAGATTTGGAGATTCAGCCACCGAATTGGGCCGAATCTCCGCCGAATCAAATCAGGGACCGAAGCTTTGCATAACCCTACTAGCCAGGCTGAGGACTGCTTAGCTTACAGATCTAATGAGACCAAGTGTATTTAGCCTTCCATAGTATCAACTTTTAAAAAAAGAAATTAATTCTGCCAAAAATCAGTATAACCAGAGAGATGTAGCATACTCACTTTATTCTTTATTACATATTGTTTCTAAATAGTTATATACATACCATTCACATCTTTCTTCATCTTAAATCTCTCAGAAGTGGACTGGGTTGATGCTGAGTGTTAAAGAAGCTTGAGTGAGAAGTCTTGAAATGCCCTAAGCACTGAGGAAAAAAACACTCTAGAGACACGCTTTATAAATATTTTTAATACAATATGACACTTTATAAGTATAATAAAAGTTCTGAAATTTTCTTTAAAAAACAATTTATTTTAAGATAAAAGGTATTTAAATCCTGTTCAACTTTATAATAAGACTTAACAAGTGTTCTAAGTTTCTGTGCTTCCTGTTAGTGCTGTTTCTCACAATGATCTCACAAAGAAGCAGTTTTCAAGTTTTATCCTGTAACTCTAGTTATTTTTGTAGAACTGGTTTACTGTGTTAGACAAAAATAGGCCAAAAATATTGAATAAGCTTTGGCAATCATGTAAAATATTTGCAGTTTTTAAATGCTTGAGACAAAATCCTAATCCGTATTTGAGGATTCTACAGTTGGAAGTAAAACTTATTTTTATGAGGAAAAAAAGAAATGCTTAAAATATTGTTGCTGTGATGTATGCCATATGATCTGGAAATTTATAATATGTTCTATATAAAAGAAAATGTCTTTAAACCAAGCCAGAAGTCCTAACATAAAATCAAATGTGTCAAACTTGGGTTGCATATATTTGGTTTGGGGCTTTTTGTGCAGAGAAATGGAGGTGGCTGTGTTACAATAGTGCCATATTAAGTGCGTTATATTTGTTTCTTAGGTCACCAACTAACAACGTGTCATATTCTAGAATTGAAATGCACAATAAACCAAGGGTGAATATAGCTCCATAGCAGCAAAATGCCTAGGAAGATGCAATCATATGGGTAGTTGTCTACATCTGAATTTGACTTAGAAACTATAGTTGGACACTGGATCTTTAGATTCTTTGGAGGCAAGATTCATAGATGCTAGGGTCAGAAGGAACCTCAATAGCTCATCGAGTCCGACCCCCTGCATAGGCAGGAAAGAGTACTGGGTCTAGATGACCCCAGCTAGATGCTTATCTAACCTCCTCTTGAAGACCCCCATGGTAGGGGAGAGCACCACCTCCCTTGGGAGCCCATTCCAGACCTTGGCCACTCAAACTGTGAAGAAATTCTTCCTAATGTCTAGTCTAAATCTGCTCTCTGCTAGCTTGTGGCCATTATTTCTTGTAACCCCCGGGGGCGCCTTGGTGAATAAATACTCACCAATTCCCTTCTGTGCCCCCGTGATGAACTTATAGGCAGCCACAAGGTCACCTCTCAACCTTCTCTTGCGGAGGCTGAAGAGGTCCAGGTGCCTCAGTCTCTCCTCATAGGGCTTGGCCTGTAAGCCCTTAACCATACGGGTGGCCCTTCTCTGGACCCTCTCCAGGTTATCCACATCCCTCTTGAAGTGTGGCGCCCAAAACTGCATGCAGTATTCCAACTGCGGTCTGACCAGCGCCCGATAGAGGGGAAGTATTACCTCCTTGGATCTCTTCATCATGCATCTGCTGATGCACGATAAAGTGCCATTAGCTTTTCTGATGGCTTCGTCACACTGCCGACTCATGTTCATCTTGGAGTCCACTAGGACTCCAAGATCCCTTCCCACTTCCATGCCACCCAGCAGGTCATTCCCTAGGCTGTAGGTGTGCTGGACATTTTTCCTCCCTAGGTGCAGTACTTTGCATTTCTCCTTGTTGAACTGCATTCTGTTGTTTTCTGCCCACTTGTCCAACCTGTCCAGATCTGCTTGCAGCTGTTCCCTGCCCTCCGGCATGTCCACATCTCCCCATAGCTTTGTGTCATCTGCAAACTTGGACAGAGTACATTTCACTCCCGCGTCCAAGTCACTGATGAAGACATTAAAGAGTATCGGTCCAAGGACCGAACCCTGCGGGACCCCAC
>NW_005841948.1:1571401-1573733 GCF_000455745.1 Alligator sinensis
TTCCCCCGCCCTCATCTTCCCCTCCCCCTGACGAGCCTAGTTTAAAGCCCGCCGGAGGAGATCCACCAACCTAGAAGAGAACACACGCTTACCTTTGGGGGACAGGTGAAGCCCATCCCAACTGAGCATGTCCCTCGTCGTGATGTGCGGGTCGTTGTCCAGAAAGCTGAAGCCTGCCTCGAGACACCATTGCCGAAGTCGCCAATTGGTCTCTCTAATGCAGTTCTCATGCCGTCTTCCGCATCCGCTCACTAGAAGAGAGTATTTGGATTTGATTTGGACTGATTGGATTTGATTTGGATTTGATTTGGACTGATAAAGATTTGATTTGGACTGATAAGTTGCAGGGAGAAGGTATTTGGGGCCTAGGGAAGACTGATATCTCTGGAAGAGTACTTTATTGGGACCCACTTGACAGTACAATCTATAGGTCCCAATAGCTGGTGTACTTCTCAGCACTTGCTTCTGAGTGACTGTGCACCTGGTATTCTGCCAAGTCCGCAATGTTCTGGCTATTTCTTTTTGACAACAATGATTACTATCTATTTATTATACAAGAAAGAGGTACTTTGTTATACTAATAATTGACTTTAAAGTATTTTATTTTTAAGTGAGATGAACAATAAAAAAAATCACAGGATGTCTTTATTCATGACAAACATACAGAAAACACCTTGTTCCTCCTGCAAGAGAGGAATAATTTGATTGATCTATTAAAGACTTGATAGGATAAAGTATGACTGAAAAGATACAACCTGTCATTCCAAAACCTTTAAGAAATTGCTAGCTATATTATGTAATATGTGATAAACTTATGTGGGAGTCCACTATGATTTTCAGATGCTGGCTGGCGTTTTGGTGACCAATCCTTTTATTCTACACCCACAAAACAGAAGTCAGTATCAATTTTTGCAGATGATAACTACTATCAAGAAAAAAATGTGACTCCCAGAATATTAACTTCTTATCTAAATAATGTTGCAACAAATACTAAATAATTACTTAATTTATAAATAGGGAATATCTGCAAGGATACCCAATAGCCAGATGTGTGTGATACTTGTTTCTAAATTATTTCTTATAGAAGGCAACCTGTGAATATATGAGGTTTGACATGTTGTCGTTCCATCAAGCAGACAGTATGAAACTGAATTCTTTGTGTTTGTGGCACTTTCTGGTAGTTGAAAGGTTGAAAGGAAATGTTTGTGTAGTCAGCAGTACAAAGTGAAAACTATCAAAGTTCCCATGAGTTGGTGTTTGTCTTGGGATGTCTAATCATTTTTTTCTCAAATAACATTAATAAATCAATGCATAGAGCACCAAGGAGCTGTATAACTAGTAGGGTATCTGCTGATTTTGAAGGATTCTACTGCCAAAAATACTGAAGCTATGGTTTCTTCAGTAACCACAGGGAACTCAGTACCACATTGTGTTTGGCCTTCTCAATCCCCTTTCTATGCTGCACAGATATTTTGTACCTTTTCTTCTAAAACAATATTGAACCCTATCCAAAGTCTATTGAAGTCACAAGAGGACTTACTTCCCTTTGATTTTAGTGCATGTTAGATTAGGCTTAAAAAGAGCTATTTTCACACGGTTGCAAAAATAGGCTTTTGTTTTTTTAATGTTTGTATAAGCTGAATAGCTACTAACTCCAAAACTGAAAGTGGGGGTAGAAAGTAGAAGATTGAAAGAAAGGTGGGCTCTAGGATAGACCACGAGTGCAGGGGGGGATGTGGACCAGGTATTGGGATTTGACTGTCATGGAGGTATGCGATTGGGTCTTAAAAGAGTGCCTCTGGAGTTGTTAAGAAAAGCCAGCATTTAGGTTATATGGTTATATCTGTTAATGACCTATTATATTATCTATTTTGATTATATCTTTTAATTATTTATTATATGATTATATATATTCTTTTCATTCAGTGCACAGAATGAAAGGTGAACACAGTCCAGTACTTACATCCTTATCATTCAGTGAGTCCTGCTTTAGTAAGCTCTGCCTTATTTACTCCGTTGCAGTTAAAGACAGCAATGAGCACAGATTTATTTATTCCCTCAGAGTCTTTTTTAGGGTGCTTATGTTTCTGAGGACACTATAGCTGAACTAATCTGAAACTGCACAGTGTCTCCATGCCAGTCAGGAGTATAAGTAACAACCTTCTGACTCTAAAAATTGTGCTTAAGACCATACAGCTTTAGTCCCAAAGGTACTAAGCAAACCCGACTTCCATTGACATCTGTTGTAGCTGTTCATAGATTCATAGATGTTAGGGCCGGAAGGGACCTCAACAGATCATCGAGTCCGACCCCCTGCATAGGCAGGAAAGAG
>NW_005841948.1:1574657-1574862 GCF_000455745.1 Alligator sinensis
TGCCTGCTACGAACCCGTGCTGGTTTCCCCTCAGCATAATTTTTCCTGCCGGGCTCTCGCATATGTGAGCCTTGATAATTTTTTCAAAGACTTTGCCAAGGATGGAGGTGAGACTGACTGGCCTATAGTTGCCCGGGTCCTCCTTCCTCCCCTTCTTGAAAATGGGGACCACACTGGCCCTTTTCCAGTCCTCTGGGACCTGGCC
>NW_005841948.1:1575086-1577738 GCF_000455745.1 Alligator sinensis
GTCTACGCATGGAAGTCTGGCGCCTTGCTGCTGCCTCTCTACAATCCCAGTGAGAGACTTGTTGCGCCCCTCACTTAGGAACACTGAGGCAAAGAACTCATTGAGGAGTTCAGCCTTGTCCCCCCTGTCCATCACCAATTCTTTCTGCCCATTTAGCAGGGGTCCTATTCCTCCCTGGGCCTTCCTTTTACTCCCTATATATCTAAAAAACAATTTCTTGTTGTCCTTTACTTGGGATGCCATCCTCAGTTCCTGATGCAGGTGTCTTGGTGTTGATGGCAATCGCTGACTGGGAGGATCGATGAGAAGACTACCTGTGCCCCCAGCTTCCTAAGCCTGGCCACCAAAGCCTTGTAGTCACTCATGATGTGATCTGGACTACTCCTGACCTCATCATTTGTGCCCACATGGATGAGGACCATAGGATAGTCATCGGATGGCCAGATGAGGTTGGGAATCCTCACAGTGATGTCTTGGATCCTAGCACTGGGCAGGCAGCAAACCTCCCACACCATGGGATTCGGTCAACAAATAGGCCCCTCCGTGCCTCTCAGGAGGGAGTTGACAACCACAATGACCCAGCATCTCTTCTTCTAGCTGCCCAGTTGTTGCTTAGCCTGAATGGTTCCCCTGCGACTTCCTCTGCTGCATCATCCTTCAGTGCTGTCAGGACTTCGTATCTGTTCCCAGTTGTATTGGAGAAGCAGTCACAGCCGCATGCTGTCTGGCTCTGGAGGTGACCGTCTTCCATTCGGCTACCTTGGGACCCTCTTGTGGTGTCTCTGTACTGGGTGTCTGGTCCTGCAGAGAATGAAAGTCCCCATCAATTTCATCCTCTGCAGCCCTGACTCCCCGCAGCCTGCTCACCTCAGCCTGGAGTTCCCTCACCTTCCCCTCCAGAGCCTCAATCCAAGCACATGCGAGACAGACAAGGGGACTCCCAGTCCCCACACTGACCCCAAGCCCCAGAGGTCCCTCTAGGCAACTCCCGCAAACTAGGGGGCAAGGCACTTCCAACCCAGCCAAGGGCCCTGTCTGGGTGGAAGCCTCACAGGAGCTCCAGGAGGGCAGAGGCAGCAGTAGGGCAGGATCCCTGGCTGTGCTCCATGTCACCACCCCCGTAGTAACCCCCCTCCTCATTCACTCACCTGAGGTCTATGCCTGAAGCTGCTGACTCTTGGAGTTCAGGCCCCTCCTCTGCGTCCTCCTGCACGAACTCCCATGCAAACTCTGGCGCACCCCTGAAGAGCATGCTTGTTTGCCCAGCTCATTTACGCAGCTCCTGCCCAGCTTGGCTATATGGGGATGGGAAGGTGAAAAAACCCTTCCCAATCCCCTACAGCTGTCCCAGTTCCTCGCCTCTGTCCCTCAATCTCCCAGACTTACCTGATCATCACTCCTTGTCTGTCAATCAGGCTGTTGTGCTCTGCTGTGCTCTGCTGTGGTCAGGGAGAGCCAAGAGCAGACATGCGCCAGAACACACATGTGGCTGCTTTGACATCTGGGCCCAACTGGCATGGTTTGAAATTCCCATGCCAATTAACAAGCTGCTCAGGCCGTTCTGCACAGGCATGGCTTGCCCCCGTGCCTGAGCGGAAGAGTCTGCTGGCAGCCCCTCTCCCTGAGGAGACCCTGCTCTGGAGCTCCCCCTCACCAGGGATCTCCCAGTAAGTAACCCCTCCTCTCCCCTGGGGGTCAGTGCCCCCCAGCTACCCCTTGCCCACTCCCGTTCAAACTCTGGCACACCCCTGAAGAGCATGTCTGTTTGCCCAGCTCAGGAGCACAGCTCCCACTTGGCTCAGCTATATGGGGACAGGAGGGTGGAAAAAAAACCTTTCCCAATCCCCCCCTACATATTGCCTATGAGTGGGCACATCTACATGTGCCCTTGACTGTACAGTACCCGCTAGTACTGTGTAGTCCCAGTGGCACACGGTTATTTTTTTATGCTACATCACTCTAGCGACAAGCTATGGCAACATGGCTCATTGCTACAGTGACACAGCTTTGGCATCATGGTTTGTACCTACTGACAATACATCACCGTAGTGATGAGCTACATCACTGTAGCTCATTGCCACGGCAACGAGGAGTCTCATGTAGATGCACCCAGTATAGATCAGATTAATGTAGCTGTTCAGTTGAGCAGTAGGGATTGCTTCTGAGGTATGTAAGGTATTTCCTTTGCCCCCTTCTTTATAGGATCCCTCACGGCTGAACACTCTGCAGGGAATTCACACTTTGATGTCACCCTTCTGATGCTTGTCTGTGCATCTGCTTTTTTAAAATCCTAATCCTTCTTTAAAAGGAAATATTATTATTTTCAGAAGTGCAATTTCTTTTCTTCTGTCTCTACTTAATACTGAACATTCAAATGTTTAGAAATTCTGAACATGGGGCAGGAAAGAAATAACATTTTTTTCTTTTTTAAAATAAAAAAACCTTTAACTCCCCCCTTTTTTATTAAATATTTTTTAATGAAAATGGTTTCCCATGAGCACTTTTTTTTTTTTTACACAGACAATGGTTGTTAAATTTCCATGTGATTTTACTGTTCCACTAATTGTCTTTATAACTTTTGCTGTATGGAGGTTTTAGGCCCTTTTGAGCAGTTTTTTTCCCTTTCTGTTCCTTTCAGTTACAGGCTGCTCT
>NW_005841948.1:1577769-1588830 GCF_000455745.1 Alligator sinensis
GCTAGGAAAGAGCGGAGGCTTTCCATCCACCCTTATAAAGGTCAAGTGTGTCACTCCTGCTACATGCTCAATTTCCTCTAGTTTCCCCACAGCAATAGTCTTGCTTGTTAACAAAGGGCCTAATTCTGGTCCATTTGCACTATATTTACACCATATAATTCTGTTGCTTCAGTGATTTATAATTTATTTTTACCAACAGGAGTGCAATCAGAATCAAACCCAGGTCCCATGAGAGTTCTGCTCTTCCTTTTGCCTCTGGCCAACTGCTAATTAGAACTCAAACAATTGCTTGTTTGGTTTATTTTTATATGGACATGAATTTGGGGTGTCTCAAACCATGATTCAGTTTTATCTGCAAAGCAATGTGGTAAAGAACATAAATTGCTTCAGAGGCTCTGCAAGGAATTTAATAAAACAAATGTGAACAAAACCCCCCCTCTAATCCAGCCCCTCTCTTGTCCTCACCCTTCAAAAAACCACGTAAGCACCGTTTTTCAAACCTCCATAAAAATCCATGTGAAGACACAATATTTCATGGTATGAAGTTTCTGTCTTTTAAGTCATTTTTTCCCTAAATCTCTTTAGTACATTAGTGTAAATGAGTTGTAGCTGTCACAAGTAACAGTGCTGTTTTAAGTAAATGTTTGTTTTCGTTAGCGAATAAGCACTGATTGCAGATTGTTGTGTTCTCTCCCTCTTTCATGCGCACACACACATGCACTCACACCCCCACCCCCAGTTAAAATATTATTGTGCTCTCAGATTTGCAGAGTAGTGGCAATGTATTCAAAAGAAAAATAATTCCTGTTTCGTACTTATAGTAAAAAACAACAAAAGGAACTGTGCAGCACTTGAATTGTAATTCATCTGTAATTGTAATTAATCTGTATTTCATGCAATTAATCTGTATTTAAAATAAAGCAATATAATCTGTACATTTCCTTAAATGTATTCTAATATCTCTGCTTTAAAGGAA
Source organism: Alligator sinensis (assembly GCF_000455745.1). Taxonomy (NCBI): domain Eukaryota; kingdom Metazoa; phylum Chordata; order Crocodylia; family Alligatoridae; genus Alligator; species Alligator sinensis. Next base: position 1,578,746 of record NW_005841948.1, read on the forward strand.
GATTTCCCTAGATGTTATGTAACAGCTTGCACAGCTAGGCAGCTACCTCTGTGACTGCAACTGAAATTCAGTCAGACTTAATTCAGTCAAAAATATCATCCAGAATGAGTTAAGGGTTTCTGGATCTTGAGCATGAGAGCAGGGTTTTGTTTTAGATTTTTTTTTTTGGTTTGTTGGGTTTTTTTGGGTAGGGGGGTTAGGGTTTTTTGCAAGGGCATCTTGAATGAAAGGGAAAACAAGCCACCAAAAGGAATGAAATAAGGCTGACTTTGTCTTCCTAACCTGGCATACATGCCTAGTGATCAGTGACTGGCATTTGCAGAAACCTGCTATGAGGAACTCTAAACTCTGCAAATGAGTATCACTATGGAAACTAATCAAATGAACAAGAGTATAAAAGAAAAGACCCAGGGAAAATGTCTAAGAGGGATGGATATTGCTATAAACAAATTCTTCAGTTTAAAGTGCCTGGTGAAAAGATTAAACAAGCTGGCCAGGTGTCTTAGGGTTCTGGAGCAAGTTCATAACTCTCTCATGGGTCACTGGAATCTGAAAGTATTGTATATCTTACTAGGGGAGAGCACAGACCACCTCATTCTTATGCACCCAGAGCAGTTGGCTCAGAGAGCAACACTGCTTGTAACCTCCAAGACGATGGTTTCTTGGCAGAGATCTGTCTCTCTGACAACCCAGGGGGAAATGGCAACTCAAATACAAATTAGAATTAAAGTTTTAAAGAAGTGTGTTGAACAGTAAGCCAAATAACTACTTTATTTTAACTAAACACCAACATTGAAATATTTTTGCATTATAGAAAGTCTTTGTAGCAATTACCAGAGACAAATATCCGTTTCATTATGCTATATTTACTTGCATATAACCTGCTCCTTCCTCCAAAATCAGCTGGTAGAAATTGGGGGTGCACAATATATTCAAGGAATAGAAATCCCTGTGGGGTGAACCTGCATGCCAGATCAGCACAGCACATGGAGTCAGTCTATGGCCAGAACTAGCACATGGGGTCAGACCCAATGCATGGCCTGGGACCTGACCCACATGATCCAACTCAAATGTTGGGTAAGACCCAGCACATGGCACCAGACGCAGCATGCAGGGTTGGTCTGCAGGGCTGGCAGAAGTTTTGGCTCCCTAGTTTCTGTTACTCAGTTATTACAAAGAACATTTTTGTTTTCATTCTGCCTTTCAAAAACAAGGTACATATCATATATGCGGTTTGCTGTATGTGAGAAAATATGGTATTTTCTGTGCAATTAGTATAATGTATTTTTGCAAAATACCATGCAAGAAATGTTAGTTCTTGATGAGCAAATGCCAAAGTTCATGGCAACTATTGACCCAGAACACAATTCCTTGTATTTAAATATATACATACTAAATCATGTCTCATTACAGCATTGTAATGTCATAAATAGGTAGACTGTTGGAAAAAAAAAGAATGAAAGCAGACATGGACTTTGTATGGAAGACAGTAAATATCTTCCCTCTGCAGTACCCTGGTGGTGAACTGTGCATGTGGACACTTCCCGCTCTGAGGCCTCATTAAATTTAACATGGCCTTTGACAGCAGTGGGTGGAGAGCCTAAGCAAGGCACTTTGCAGTGCAGCTCAGGATATGATGTAGGGTGTGCAAGCTATGCACTTTTTCTGTATCAAAGCCTCCTTTTCCCTCCTGATATTTGCAGTGGTACAGAGGAAGGTGTGTAGCATACATTGCCCTATGCTGGCTTTATGCCAACCCCTACTCATCTTCTTTTAAATGGGTTGGTCCTCCCTGTCCTGATTAAACTGGAATTATGCTAAATTATGCTGACAGTGGGTGCATGTCTACACATGCATGCCTGTACTGTGCAGTAAATATGGCGACTTAAGCTGACTTGAGCGTAAATTTGATACTTGAATAATGCAGATATCAAATGTATGCCTGATTAGTTACTGTGCAGTAACACACGTGTAGATGCATTACTGCACAGTAACCCAGGGGGCCTCCCTGCTGGGTCTCCTAGCCACTAGAAGGCCAGCCAGAGCCCAGCCTCAGGGCTCCTGGCTGGCCCCCTCTCCTGCTACTGGCATGGGCTGCTCTCTGACAGCCCCTAGCTGGAGGGTACAAAACCCAGGAGCTATTTTGTGCCTTGGAGCACACACTACAGGGAGCCAGCAGGAGCTGCTCTTTGTCCAGGAACCCAGCAGGCCCCCTAGACAGCCCACAGACTGCGTGTGCCTGGGCTGTCCCCCTGCCAAGCTGCTTTCTGGCCACACGTGAGTGTAGCAAAGGGCTGCAGCTGGCTGTGTCCCTTGCCCAGCCCTGCTGGCGTTGACACTGCCAGGCCTGCTCATGGTGCCAGGACACCTCTGCCTGGCATGCCATGTCTTCCCAGGCATCCCAGAACACCTTCCCCTGGGCCTTGCACACATTGTACAGGACACACGCTGCGATGATGACTTGGGTGAGGTTCCTCTCGGCTACCTAGAGGCAGGCCATGAGGGAGCACCAGTGCCCTTTCACCCAGCTGAAGGTGCACTTGATCAGGGCGTGGGTGTGGCCAAGGCACCTGTTAAAGTGGCCTGGTGGAGGTCCAGCTGCCCAGTGTAGGGCCACATAAGCCAGGGCAGGAGTGGGTAGGTGGGGTCCCCGATGAGTCCTCAACTCTCAGCATAAAGTGGCTGCTCTCCACCAGGGTGCCCAGTCCAGAGTTTCTGAACACACGGGCATCATGTACACTGCCTGCCCAGCCAGTGCTTACATGCATAAATGTGTCCTGATGGTTGCCTGCAGGACAACAGAGTGGAACTTGCACCTGCAGTCGTAAGGCCTGGCTGCACTGGGCACACAGGTGATGGGGATGTGAGTCCCATCCAGGGTCCTAATGCACTGCAGGAAGCTCAATGTCTGGAACCCTGCAGCCACCAGCTGGGAGTCACTGACGTGGAGGATCATGTCCACCAGCACATCCTGGAGGGTGCCACACACCTCCAGGATGGCCTCCCCAGCAGTGGCCTTGCACACCCAAAACAAGTGCTGCATGTACTGCAGGCTGGCGGCTGTGACCAGCTTCACCATGGTCAGGGTCAGCTGGGTGTCAGTGGGGATGGCCAGGCACATGGCCGTGTCCTGCTGCTCCAGATGGGGCCAGAGCTGGTCCTCAAATGTTACCCATGTCATCCAGAATGTGTCCAGCCACTGGTCATCATCCCATTCATGCAGCATGACATGCTGCCACCAGTCCTGGATTAGGAAGACAAAGTCAGTCTTATTTCATTCCTTTTAGTGGTAGGGCTCCTGAGACAGCAGGGCAATAGAAAGGCCAGCAGGGGTGTCCTGGAAGCCATGGTTGGTGTGACTGGTAACACCAGCTGCATGGCAGCAGAAATGGTGGACAGCCATATACCTCTCATCTAGTGGGTGTTCAGAGTGGGTGGAGGACTTGGATAGTGCCAGGTGGCCATGAACCAGGCTTTGAAACTGGCGGTGGATGAGGAGGACAGCCATGGCAGCCCTGAGGAGTGGGGGAGCCTGTCCCTGGGCACCAGGGATGGGATCAGGGTCAACCATAGCTGGGAGATGCAGCTGAGGCAGGAGCAGAGCTGGCACATGCAGGCTGTGCCTCTGCCACACTGCTCCTCTGACACAGGAAGTGTCTGCTCAGAGATCACAGTGCAGAGGATAAGCTTTTAAGATGGCCACCAAGTGCTGGCAGCTGCCTCTGGCCTCAGAATGGCTGCCAAGGGCTGGCAGGCATGTGGCTGGAGGCTGGAGCTCCCAGTGGCCACAGGGGCACATGGCAGGCTGCCTACTGTGCAGTAACTTACTGTGCAGTAAATTTAAGCTGGCGTAATTGCAAGTGTAGACATGCCCAATGTTATGCAAAGTGGCCACACTAAAGTGGAGGATCTGTCTGTGTAGGTACTGTATGGCATGTGCTTCCAAATGAATAAAAATATATATATTTTTAGCAGAGGCTAATCTACCAAGGTGTGCACCCTGGGAGGCAAGGGTGGCAGCAAACCTAAGGCTGGCACCCTTGTCACCCACCCATTGTTATGCTATTCTTTTTTAGTAACTTGAAAAGAGAGAGCAAGTTCAGATCTTCCTGATTTCAGCAAGTCCACACTTTCTCTTTACTAAAGGAGATACTGAAAGCATCATCCCGCTAACATGATCTCCTTGATATTGAATATGACTCAATTGAAGTGTCCATAGAACACATTTCTTTAACCTGAATCTGTTCTTCATAAAGATGTTCTTGGTGGTGGTGGAGAAAATATTTGCATATGCAGCAACGTGCATATTTAAAGAGTGAGAATTTTAAAATGGTACTTGATGTTGTTGGGAGGTAAAATAATTTACCTGCTGCAAGGTAGAGAGAGCACTTCAGAATCAGGGTTCCATAAGAGTTTTCTTCCAGAAATTGCACATAAACCACTATAAGCGCTTGGAAACCAGTTCAAATCTATAGCACAAACAGACGTTCAGTGTACAAAAACCACTTTCAAAATGACCAAACCTGGATGGATGTAGTATCAGACTTAACTGATTTAGGTTAAATTGGTTTATTGACTTTCTGTCCTAGATCCCCAATAGATTCAAGTTAATTCACAGCCTCCCAGGATCCCAGGATGTTTTGCACCTCCCTGCAAACCCCCTCCCCACCTCACAGGGTGGGTGGGCCAGCCCTGCCCCAAGATGTCTGCTCTAGCACCCCCACCCCCTCCAGCTTCTGGCCTGGGCCACTGCAGGCATGCGGCTTTCATTTCTGAAATTAAAAGTGAACGTCCGTTCACTTGCTTACCAGTTCAATCTACACAGTTTAGACTAACCTGCAAAGCCTGGTATCAGTTCAGCCTTGGACTTTTTGACTCGCTACTTAACCATTGTGATTTTTTTAAGGCCTCACATTCACCTAGTTTCCCTGGAGCAGGAAAGAAAAGTAACAATTAGTTTAGTCAGGGGTGTCAAACTCACCTATGCTTTGGATTGAATTCAGACCAGGGGGCTCCTCAGTGGCTAGATCCAGACTGCAAGGAACCTCACGGGCCAGATCTGGACTCAGCAGCAGGAGCAGGATGAGTAACAGTAACTTCTGCTCACTGCCCTCCCACCACCCATCCTCTGTCTGCCACTGACACACATGCCTGGCTTCATACCTGTGAATTTGGTGGCAGACTACTCAACCTGCCTCTGAATTCCCAGCCCCTTTGTGAGTCCTGTGGGCTCTGCAGTCCAGATACAGCCTAAGGGACATAATTTTGACACCCCGATATAGCTAATTAAAATGAAGAGTAAATCAAACAAATGATGTTGCTAGCATGTCATGTATAGTAGACATGTTACAGGCTAGAAGGAGCATTTGATACCTTTAAAGCTGTCTAAAAATGCTGTTTATTCTAACTTTGAGAAATGTATCTCTGTGTATAGACTCAAAGTATTTATCTGTAAAAATATTTATCCTGAAAGCAGACTCCTGAAATTCTGCTGAATAGTGGCACCATCTGGTGGATATGACAAGTACTCCTTGGTAAAGGAAATAAACATTCACTTCCTTAACATCTTGAGTCCAGGTTATGGGAACAATAAATTGAAGCTGCTTTATTAAAGTTTCTATACTGGGTGCTAGTAAAGCAGACTAAAGATTGAGGAGGAAAGGGAAAAATGGTTATTCTAGAGTAGATTGCCATTGTTTACCTACCTTATTTTTTTTCCAACAAAAGTATGCAACTACATGGAGCAGGAAAGATGAATAAATACATTTAAAAAAAAAAGAAGTGAGAGCATAATTCCTGATTGCAATGGGAACTGCACTGCAGTTGCTCCATATTTTTTTTAGTCAGTCCTTAAAGACTTGTTGGTGAATATATATACAAAATTGCATTAGTTGCTGTTCAATCATACCTTATGCCCCATCATGCCCTTACGCTTGACCACGTGCATATATGCATAATAAACAAGAAAAATCTCATACATCATGAACTAATTGCCTTTTTATTAAGAATGAGAGCTCTAATATGGCTGATAGAGCAATTAAAGACAGGAAACAAAGTATACCCCCAAAAGTGAAAAGTTTTCATTAATTCAAAACAGCAAAATCTATATGATTACCTGTCAGATTAAAAAAATGTTTCATAGTTTAAAACATTATGATACATTGTTGTGAGTGGAAATATGTGCACTATTTAATTAGCTAATCCTGGGCTTTGTTTTTCTAACTTCAGCTTGCACAGTAAATCAAAATGTGCTAAAAGCTGATATGCAAATAGCCAGGCAATATTTAATTGAATAGATATCAAATGTTTTTGTTGTATGTAATGCAATGCAAATAACCAATATGTGATAAGCAGAATCTATTTCTTTAACTATATGTTTAACTACATAGTTACTATATAACTAATATTATAGTAAGTTTATTAGCTATGCTTGCTATAAATAAATAAAATCTAAGTTTTAATTTTAAAAAGCTTCTAGTTTCAAAAACAGCATTCACCACAAAAATGACTATGCTATTAATCAGTACCGTCAGAATCGCTATAAACTCTCCATTATTCATGGAAAGTTGCATCTGAAACCTAATGTTGAACAAAATATTTGGTGATCCTAATAAAATATAACTTGCACTGTTTTAAATTTTTGGAAAAATGCTGTTTGTATCACTAAAAGCTCTACTTTTTAATAAAGTTTATAGTCCTTTCTGGAAATAGCATTCCAAATCTTTGAGAGAAGAACTCTGCCACATGTTTATGTTTAGCAAACATTATGCAACCAGAAAAAGTGTGTAATAACTGTCTCTTTCATATAGCACTTCAGAACTCTGTCTTACCAATCTTAGCTTGAACCATATAAATCTTAATATCATATCATATAGTTTTTTAACACTAACAAGTAAAAAATCACTGCCTATAGTGTTTCTCATTGATTTAATGTTCTACAGAACTGTTGACAGGTTTTTGAAAGTTATCCATAAACTTCCCTAATCATGGGTTTTGATCTGTTGTTGAGTCTTCTGTCCTTATTCATTTAAGAACAACTTCTGCTTTCTAGTAATATGAGCAATTCATAGATTCAGATTATAGAGTTGGAAGGGACCTCGAAGGATCATCATATCCGACCCCCTGCCCCAGGCAGGAAAGAGGACTGAGGTCAGATGACCCCAGCCAGGTGCCTATCTAGCCTCTTCTTGAAGACCTCCAAGTTAGGTGATAGCGCCACCGCTCTTGGCAGCCCGTTCCAGATTCTGGCCACACTTACTGTTAAAAATTTCTTCCTAATGTCTAACCTGAATCTACTCTCCACTAGTTTGTGCCCATGATTCCTAGTTACTCCTAGGGGTGCCCTGGTAAATAGCACACCTCCAATTCTCTGTTGTCCTCCCTTGATAAACTTATAGGCTGCTACAAGTCTCCCCTCAGACGTCTCTTGTGAAGGCTGAAGAGATCCAGATCCCTCAGCCTCCCCTCATTGGGTCTAGCACAGAGGCCACTAATCTTATAAGTGGCCCTTCTCTGGACCCTCTCCAGATTCTCCACATCCCTCTTGAAGTGCCGCGCCCAAAACTGGACACAGTACTCCAACTGCAGCCTGACCAATGCAGCATAGAGGGGGAGCATCACCTCCCTCGATCTGTTGGTCTGCTAATGCACAATAAGGTGCAATTGGCTTTGCTAATGGCTTTGTTACACTGCCGGCTCATGTTCATCTTGGAGTCAACTATGACTCCAAGATCCCTTTCAGCCGCTGAGCTGCTGAGCTCATCCCCCAGCCTATACGTGTGCTGGGGATTCCTCCTCCCTAGGTGGAGTACCTTGCATTTGTCTTTGTTGAATTGCATCCTGTTTCATTCTGCCCATTGATCCAACCTGTCCAGATTGGCCTGTATCTGCTCCCTGGCCTCCAGCGTGTTAACTTTGCCCCATAACTTGGTGTCATCTATGAACTTGGACAGGGTGCTTTCCATACCCTCATCCAAATCGCTGATGAAGATATTAAATAACACTGGTCCAAGGACCGAACCGTGCGGGACACCACCACCCACCTCCTTCCAGCCTGAAAACAACCCATCCACCACCACTCTCTGGGTGCAGTCTCTAAGCCAGTTGGCCACCCACCTGACTATGTAAGCATCCACTCCACAGCCTGCTAGCTTCCTTAGGAGAATAGGATGCAAAACTGTATTGAAGGCCTTCTTAAAGTCCAGGTAGATGACATCTGCCTCAGCTCCTGTGTCAAGGCAGCATGTGACCTGGTCGTAAAAGGCTGTAAGGTTTGTCAGGCAGGATCTACCTGTGATTAACCCAAGCTGATTTCCTTTCAGCATCATTTCCCCTGCTGGGACCTGGCTGGAGCACCATGAGTGCTCAAACAGCCGTGCCAGCAGCTCAGGAATGACACTGGCCAAACATTCCAAACATTCAAAAATCCCTGATTAAGTTAAAGAAAAACAGCTCATGAAATCCAGCCCACCAAGGGTTTTTATCTGGCCTGTCACAGGTTCCTCAGCCCCACCCAGCCCAAGCATGGGGGGGTTGCCCAGCCCCCAGCACAAGCAGCTGGTTCTGCTACCCCCTGGCAAATGGTGGGATGGGGGCAGCACAGTGGCTGGACTGGGCTTCCTGGAAGCTTGTGTGGTAGTGGCTTGCTCTCACTGCCACTGCCAGTCTGGTCCACACCCACGGCTGGGGGTGCCAGCTCTGGGGCAGATGAGGGGGTCTTTAGGGAGGTTCAGGGGGCAGGTAGGGTCCATGGAGGGGCATCAGGGAATCAGGAGGCAAGCAGAGTTCATGGGGGAAGCAGGGGGCAGGTGGAATCCACAAGGGAGATCAGGGGGCAAGCAGAGTCTATGGGATGAATCATGAGAATTGGGGGGGCAGGGAAGGCCCACAGAGGTGGATCAGGGGGCAGACAGCATCCATGCAGGGGAATCAGAGCAGTAGGCAGGGTCCATGGAAGGGATTGGGGGAATCAGGGGTGCAGGTGGGGTCCATAGGAGAAGGGGATCAGGGAGAGGTCCAGGAGGGTTTGGCAGGATCAGGGGGGGCTCATGGGATCTGAGGGGGGAGAATGTGGGGTCTCTTCCCCACTCCCCAGGACCAGAGCTACTTTAACCCCTCACTACCCCAAGATGAACAACCCCCTCCTACAAACCAACCACACCACATTTTACCCACCCCTCCCCCACCACAATTTACTTGCTCAGCTCCTGGCACTGGCAAATGCTGGTAAAACTGGCACCGGGAGTGGCTTGCAGAATGAAGGGTTTGGCAGACTGAAGGGAGAGACTGGGGGGCTAAAAATATCCCAGTGCAGGGAGGGGGTAGAAAAAGTGCAGCCCCAGGGCTGAGGCCAGAAGCTGGGCTTCCCCAGTCCTGGGGCTGTGCTGGGAGCTGTACAGAAGTTCAGAACAGTTAGATTGGTCTAAAAATAGCCAGCTCAATCTAAGTTAGATTACCTTGGAAGTAAAGTTAACTTAGATCAGGTTGGCCATTTTTAGATCAATCTAACTGTCCTGAACTTCTGTACAGTTCACACTTAGATCCACCTAACTAGTGTAAGGTCCACACCTGGGTGAACTACATTTGATCAGGTGGCCATTTTTAACCTGATCTAACTTCCCCCTAACCTCTCTGAATGTCTGTATATATCCATAGAAAGGAAGGAGTGGTAGTATTTTATTTATGTCAGACTGCCTCGGAGGTAGAGTTAACTTAGATCAGGTTGGCCATTTTTAGACCAGTCTAACTGTCCTGAACTTCTATACAGGTCACACTTAGCTCTACCTAACTAGTGTGAGGTCCACACCTGGGTGAACACAGATCAGGTGGCCATTTTAACCTGATCTAACTTCTCCCCTAACCCAGGGGCAGGCAATTATTTCAGGTGGAGGGCCGCTTACCCAGTTTTGGCAGGCTGTCAAGGGCCGCATGGGTAGCCCCACCCCTTGACAGGTGCCCTACCCCCGGTCACCATCTTGGGACCCATTTCCCAATGTCTTGGGACCAATGTCCCAGGACCAGCACCGGTGGGGCCCAAAGCAGGGCACAGGCTGGCAGGGGTCTGTGGAGCTGGGCTGGGCTGCACC
>NW_005841948.1:1588840-1625891 GCF_000455745.1 Alligator sinensis
TGCCACCCTGCTCTGGGCCCTGCCGGCACTGGCCCCGGGACACTGGTGCGGGCCCCGTGCTCCCACTGGCTCCCACGCCCACTCACACCCAGTGCCCCCTAGCCCTGTGGTACAGGTGGAGGGCAGCGCACAGCCCCAACTCCCTGCTCACCAGCAGGGAAGAAGCTGGTGCTGAGAGTAGGGAAAAGTGGCCCCTCACCCATCTCGTGGCTCGCGCTCTCTGCTGCAAGCGCTTGCAGCCTACTCAGTGCTGTCCAGAGCAGGCACAGGCAGCCCCATGTGGGCTGCAAGTGGCTGCAGTGCAGGGTGCCGACCACGGGGTGAGCGAGGGGCCACTTTCCACCAGCCCACACTCAGCTTTTCCCCAGGCCACTTTTCCCTGGGCTCCTTCCCTGCCCTCTGCCCCCCCGCTCCCCCCTTACCTGAGGTTCTGGCACTGCCAGGACAGCCATGTGCTCCCAGGCCAGAAGCCCCTCCTGGGGCTTCCAGCTGGAGAGGCGGGGCCGGGTGGGCCCTGCTGTTGCAGGAGCCTGCCGGGCTTCCCCTGGGTTCTACTGCCCTTGGTTCCTGTCATTTTTTACAGGAAGCAAGGGCAGATAAATATTAATTTTCTAAATTTTTTAGGGGCCCCACAGGCCAGATAGAATGGCCTCGTGGGCCGAATCCAGCCCATGAGCTGTATTTTGCCCACCCCTGCCCTAACCTGTCTGAATGTCTGTATGCATTCATAGAAAGGAAGGAGTGGTAGTGTTTTATTTATGTTGTCTATAGACTTAAGCAGGCCTGCATAATCCTTAGCATTCTCCAGTATTGACTGATAATTTGTTCTTAAGTATTTCAGAGGAGACTGAAACCACAGACTGAGACAGGTTTGAGATGCTGCTGTGTGTCTTCTTGCCAATCACACACAGCATCCCAATGCCACAGGGAACCCCTGAGATGTAGAACATCTTTCTGATGCGAGTTCCCTATGGCTCCCCTCTCTTTCCACATTGTCATTTACCACTGCTCCTTCCTTCTGTTCCCCCTTCCTCATACTTTCCCTCTTCTCTGTTCTCTATTTAAAATTTCAGAATCAGTTACTGTGAGTTAATGTAATGCCACTCAAACTGCTGGTCCACCTAGTCCAGCAGCCTGCCTAGACAATGGCCTGCTTCAGTAAAAGAGCTGGAGCTTGGGAAAAAAGGGTAGTGTTACAATAGCTGTATGTTAAGTAAGTTTCCTCCTGACTCTCATCAATATCAATTAATTTTTGGCTCATGCACTGAAGGATAAGGGTTTATATTCCTTATTTTAAAAGTTATCTATTCTAGTGTAACTGGATGTATACTTACCTTTTTTTCAACTTACTAAGCTCTTGGCCTCAGTGATTTCTTATGAGTTCCCCCAGACTAATAATATTTTTTTCCAAATAAAATGCTGTTTGCTTTAATCGGTTTTAAGTTGGTTTCTTTCCAGCCTGGTTGGATGTTTATCTTGCTCATGTGTTAAAAAAATAAGGTGGGTAGGTTTGGATTTTTTTATTTCACTATCACTTTTTTTTTCTTCCTAATGTCCCCCTTATCCACATCCTCTCTCAGTTAAGTAGTCTCAGTTTGTATATGGAAGTTTTCCCTTCTTCTTCTGTTCATTTGCTATCTGTCAAAGGAATCCATAAATCAATGGATTTATATCTGATATATTTTTTAGAGATAGGTTAACCAAAACTGAATACTGAATTCCAGATGAGAAGGTGCCAAAGATTCGTTAATGGCATCATTGCATTTTCAGTACTATTAATTCCACCTCTCAACTATCTACATTTGTGTATGTTTGGGGTGGCAGGCAAGAGAGAAGTTTTCATTAAGCTGTCCACAATGACAGCCTTTTCTGTTTACAGTTAGTTTGGAACCCAGCAATAAGCATGCATAGTAAGTCATGCCTTTCAGGATGCACTACTTCGCATTTGTCATGATCAAATTTTATCTCCCATTGTGCAGCTAGCTACTGTTCAAATTGTATTTGAATAGACTTAAATATCACTGTTGAAACCAATAGTCTGAGCCAAATAATATCAATCTGCATGCAGCAATTTTATATCCTATTTCTATATTGAATTAAAAAGTACCAAACTGACTCACATTCTCATCTATTGTAAATTATGGCCAAGACTTACACACACACAAAGAAAGTTTCTAAAATTCCTAATATTGCACTTAAGAAGCCACTTATTTTTCAAAAACACTGAGCAGCAAGTATCTCTCACTAAAATTGCTCAGAGTTGGTAGAAGGGAGAGTAGAGATGAACCTTATAGGCCAGCGGTACTCAGACTTTTTAGACTTGAGACACCCCTCTGAAAATGCCAGCTCTTAGTTTTCTTGACTACAGCAAAATAAAGCTATTCTTCCCTTGCAAACAACTTGGAAAGATCACACATCAGAATATTTTTGACATTATGAATTCCTCTTTGAAATATCTGGATTTATCTTGGTAATCATGTTTGCTCACCTAACAGCACTAACATTGCATGGTACTCCATAGCACCATTGAAAGCATCTCAAGAAACCGCAGTGTCATGGCACTGTAACAGTTTAGGCACCTGAGAACCACTGTGACACTCCCTACAGGCCATCTCATCCCTGCTAGGCTTTTTCTCTCAGTCCTGTCTCTTAAGATCTCACCTTGTTTTCCCGCCAGCCACATCTTGTTGGAAACTCAATGAAAGGGAGGCTACCTTCACAGACTGACACTTAGAGTGCTTGCACTCTTCTCCCTTGGTCAATTCTCCTGACCTGGCTTGCCTTAAGGGCTTAAATCATAGAATCGTAGAAGTAGAATCATGACCTCCAGCCTCCCCCATAGTCATGTCCATGCCTCACCAATGGCATGCAGCATCACATCCAGGGGGTCACTGGTCTTTAAAGCCACGAGACCAGTTCAGGCCTTATTCCCTTGTTGGGGCCTCAGCCTTCCTGGCTTTTGCCCCTCTATTCTGGTTGGGCCCTTTTGGCTCAGACCCACCACACCAAGTCTGGTCCTCAGGTTCCAGCCCTTGTCTCGCCCTCTTGGCCTGCCCAGGCTGTGGGCTCGCTGTCTCCAAGTCTCCACCTCTTTCTGGGCTATGGCTTCTCTAGCCCTTGTCTCTGTCCCTCTTGGGCTCATGAGCCACCTCTCAGGCTCCAGGCCGTCTGGCCTCAGGCAGTGGCCTTCTCTGGGCTTGCTGCCCTCTCGAGCTCTGGACCTCTGACCCCAGGGTGTCCTCTGCCCTTCCCCAGGCTCTGGGCCCTAGCAGGACTGAAGGCAATCATGTGCCCCTAGGGCTCTAATGGGATTTCCAAAGCTGCCCCACACAGACCCACCCAAACCACCAATTAGCAAACTGGCTATAACACAAGTCCTATTCTTTCAGGCTGCGTAACTAACTTTAGTCTTCATTGCAGTCCAATCACTCGGCTGTACTCCTTTAAGTACTAGGCTCCATCCCTGTTAGCTTACAGCCTTCCAGGCAGACCGCCCCCAAACAAAAGGCCTCATTAGGGCACACCTTCTTCCCCAGCAGCCTTCAGACAGACTGCCCGCCACCTTTCAGCTCTGGGCTCTTATACTTCCTAAGCCCTGTCCTGCAGGTCAGGTGACTCTCTGGTCAGCTAACTTGCCCACAAGGCCCTTCCTTACCCCTGCTTTGCTGGTTGCTACAAAAACCTCTCTCATAAAGGGGCCGTGCCACTTTCCAGTAACAGGGCAAGGGTTCCCTTTAACAGGTACCCTAATTGAGAATCACTGTTACAGACTAAGTGAATCATAGGTACATATGTTTTTGTGAGCAGACTAACAAAACTAACTACCTCTCTCTGTTCACTGGAATTGCTAGAGACAGCACTTCTAAAAAAACAGGCCCTTTATTTAGGAAAATAATAGACATGTAGGTTTAGAACCAGAAAAAGTATTAAGTGTTTCTCTTCTATTTAGGCAGCTAATTCCTTTTATTTTCAAAAGGAATTAGGTGCCTAAATCCATTTTTGGATACAGGATTTTATTTTTAATAATGGATTATAGTTTTAAGATAGATCTTAAATTAACAAATGGAAATATATGGTGTCATGGCCTGGTGCTGGATTGCAGGGGAATAGACACAATGAACCAAGAGGCCCCTTCCCATCTTATTATGTATATTCCTTCTAGGCCAACATTCACATTTTTATTATAAATGTTTAACATATCCCTGGTTCTGTTCATTTCCTTCCCTACTCTGTTCCATCCCCCATGACCCCAGGAGTGGGGTAGTACTGTTTATATTTCACCCACACTGCCCTATCTGCCCCTGTGTTTGTGCTACCTGAGCACACTAGGGAGCACTGCAGAAAGGAAACCAATTCCAGAGTGCTGAAGCAGAATGAGAAAGCTCCTGTTGAAGTCCAAGAAGAAATGGAAGAAATAGAGGAATGAGATTCTGGAACAGTCTGAAAGCAGGTAGAGTAAACAGGATATTTATTTTAAAATGCAGATTGATAAACTGCAGAATTTCTTTGTCGGTACTGTTGCTAACAAACCTCAGTGTTCATGGTATCCATATAAATGTCCAATTCTGTTTTAATTGTCTTAAGTTCTTTCATTCAACAACTTGCTATGGCAGTGAGTTCTCCAATTTAAATATATATTGTGTAAAAAAGCATTTTTCTTTATTTGTTTTGAATTCCCCACATTTTAATTTAATTGCATGCCCCTTTGTTCTCTCTTCTTTCTTCTCCATTCTATTCTTTATTTATATACTTTTTCATATTACTTCTTATTCATCTCCCTTCAAATAATCACAGTCTTTCCAGCCTCTCTCTACACAAGAATTTTTCCATGCCCATAATCATTCAAGCACCTTTCTGTGAATTGCTTTTAATTCTGCAATGTCCTCTTTGAGAGGGAATGATCAGTTCTGAACACTATTCCAGAAGAGGCCTCGCCACTGATTTATGTAAAGGTATTATAATATTCCCTATATTGTTCACCATTCCATTCTTAATGAAGCCTATCATTTTCTTAATTTTTTTTTATATCACAGCTGTATGTCAAGAGATCTTCATTAGGTTGACTACAGTGAAATTCGCATCTCTTTCTTAAGTTGATTCAGTTAATTTAGAACCTTGTCAGATATATGAGTAAACTATTTTTTCCTCTAATGGGCATTACTTCTCATTCATTGGCATTGAATTTCATTTGGTATCTTGTTCATTCACCTAGTCTCTGTGAAATTCTTCAATTTTTTTGGTCCTGATTAGCCTAAACAGTTTGTCATGACAAATCTAGCTACCTTACTATTCCCATCCCCTTTCCAAATCAATAATGAATATATTAAACAACACAGGGCTTTGACTGGAACTTGGAGGCATCCCTCTGTTAATCCTTACCATAATGAAAGTTAACCATTTAATCCTGCTTTTTGCTGTCACGCAGCCAATATTAAAAGTTGGATGTACCACCACATACTTTGACTCAAGAGTATTAAAATCTAAATTAAATCTAATCAACATAAGATTGATTATAAATATAAAATGCTTGTTTTGCTGTCGCTGCTGGACTCATTGAGACACATTCTGCCCTTATTTATACATGCCCTACTCGACTGAAATAAATAGAAGTTACAGGTGTAAATGAGGAGAGGCTTTGGCCCATTTTGCTTCAGTAGTCTTTTCCTGCTCCTGTATTTTACCTGGTGCAATTACTTTCTAATACATCTCCCACCCCAGTTCAGCTCTGCCTGTTGGAACGCAGTGGGTGGAACTTTGCCCCGTTCTCAGATCCTCTACTCCAGCCGTTGGCTGCCCTTCCAGGTTGCGGCCAGTGACCTAGCCAACTCCCCCGCTGCTGCTTCTTCTCTCCGTGATGGCACAGGGAGACTACCCATGGCTCCCAGTGTTGACACATTAAAAGTGACTGCAACTGAAGCCTCCACTGCCAAATACCACTGAAGTCCCATGTCTGAAGGCCAGATTGAGTGGCCTGGTATCATTTGGAGTTTTTGTTCTGTTTTATCTCATTAGTGACTAAGAGTTTTGGCAATACCCTCACTTCACCTTATACCAAATACCTGCATGACTATTTAAATACCTGCAAATGATCATAGAAACTTACAGATTGGCTTTTATCCTATTGTGCTTATGTATCAGACTTTTATTAAACTCATAAAATCATTATGTCATTTAAAATGAGGAGAAGATATTTTACTTAAAGTAGTGAATCATTTGCTCATGGATAAAACACTAAGGCTAAGTACAGACGTTCAAAAAAACCCCTGGCAGAAGTACTATAACTATTGTATTTTTCTTAAAGCCCTATAAGTTTGAGTTCAAGCAAACTGAACAGATGTTCGCTGTTCAGTGGGGGTTCAAAGCCTGCCCACACTGGTCTCCCAGGAGATTGCCCAAGTGCCCCTTCTCCTCAGCCCCACCATCCCCACCAACTGGGGACTGTCAGCAGTGGCTGGGAAGGGAGAGACCCCGTACCCCTTCCCTATAGTCCTCCTGGCCAAAAGGAGGCTCGCTGATGCCTGGCCAGGACTGCTGCGGAGGAGGAAGACCCCTCTCCCCAAAGCCCCTCTGCCCAGGCTGCACCAAAGCAGGACCAGCAGGAGCAGCTGTGAGAAGAGGGACCCCTGAGCCCTTCCCCCATGCCCCCACCAAGCAGCAGTGTACCACTGCCTAGCTTAGGCTGCTGTGGGGGAAGAGACCCCAGAGCCCACTCCCCACACCCCGCCCTGGCCAAGCTATGCCACAGCATGGCCCAGCAGGGGCAGCTGGAGGGAGAGACCCCAGAACCCACTCCTACCATGCCAAGCAGCAGCATGCCACTTCCTGGCCTGGGCTGCTATGGGGGAAAGAGACCTGGAGCCCTTCCCCTACAACCCCGCTCCCTGGTCAGGCTGTGGCACACCACAGGGCTGAGGCAGCTATGGGGACAGAAACCCTCTTGCTCCCACCACTAACTACCCCCTTCCCACCAGCAAAGCTGCGCATAGGGCTGGAATCAGAGGCTGTCACTGACTAGGGTCAATGACAGCTGAGGGGACAGGCCCAGCTAGGCTTGGGCAGAGCAAATGAGCTCTGCCTGAGACTAGAGCCCAACCCTGCATAACACCTCCTGGTATTGTGGTGATCATGCTCTAAATTAGTCCTCCATGGGATCTGGCACAGATGTTCAGTAAAGCACTCTAGCAGAAAGCACTTTGGGTTAGTACACATCCACTGAGGGTTAAATTAGAGCGCTAAGAACCATGAATGTCTGTTTAGATACAGGTTTAGAGTGCTCTCTGCCTGCTTAATGCACAGTTTGAGTAACATCTGTACCTAGCCTAAATGATTAAATTCATCAGTTGAGGGTTTGGTATGCAGTATTCCAAGCTCTGGCTGAAGTTAATGAATTTTGGAAATGACAAGGGTTCTGGTCACTACCTTAACATGATTGTCAAGTTGTAATGATTGATGAGTCTTTAAACAGACCAAGGTAACTGAATTTAAAGTTAATACTATATCATGTTAAAGGAGATGTTTTAAATTCTCTGCCTCTCCCTGGAGTGTACATTACTCAGAAGTTCAATTTGACATAATAAGTACTGCAAAAGTAGTTTGCTCTGCACTTTGATTTCCTTGAAATTGTTTTCACAGCTAGTCTCACAGAAAGGGATGTAGTATTATGATTATTTCCTACAACCGTACAGTTGTGCATTTTATTTGAAGCCTGGGTTACTTCAGAACATGATTCCTTTAAATTATATTTAGGCGAAAGAAGTTGTGACTTTTTTTCTTAATTTAACTTTAAGAGTTTAGAATTTTTGTGCAGATGCTTTTAAAAGCTTGATTTTTTGAAATTGTAAAGAAGTACACAGTTTTGCTGAATACTCTTACATTGCTAAATATTTTTATCACAAGGAATATCAGAGAAAAACAAAAAAACAAAATGAGAAATTCTGACCCTAATACCTACAAATCTATGAAACTTTGATACTGATGGGAAATGCTGAATAGGGCAGAGGTGGCCAGCTCATAAAGCAGGTGCCATCTGAGGAAATTTAACAGTGAGACTAGTAATAATACATGTAGATTTACATCAAAGTGATTTACATCTTAAGCTTTTTAAAACGTTATATAATGAAAAATTAATTATATAAAGATAAAAATCGTAAGAGTATGATAGGCATATACTTTCAACTCAGTCTACAAATAATTAATTTGAGAAAATTCTTATTGCTAGTGAGTTTTTTCCCCCCTAAGTACAGATTGCAGAAATGAGCTTTTTGTGTGTAAATATAGGAGTTACTAGATGGGAAAATCTTTGTAAAGTTACCAGACTTACAGTTACAATATTACTATAGACAATTAGCCATATTCTATCCTGATTTAAAACCACTGAAATCAAAAGTCTGCAAGTCAGAGAAGTATTTGGTCTAATAACTTTTAATTGCTCCAGGCAGACACGTTAGCAATAATGAGTATGCTGTTCCTGTTTTGTTCATCATTCTGTAAGCTGTTTTGTGGGTTTAGAAGCCAAGCTGATATTGCAAAAGAGCTGAAAAGCTCTTATTAAAAACTGATTGAAGTATTTGGAATGAGGAGTTTATTTTGACTGGTGAGATATAATTGGGTATATTCCAGTGGTTTGCGTTCAGATGCAAGAGGAAGAGGAGATTAAGTGGATTAGCCTCAATCATCGGGGAGATGACATTTCTTGCTGTGTTTGAAGTATTTTGTGAAGTGAAGGATGGCACTGATTTGAAGTTTATATTAATCTAATCTGTTTGATTTTGTTTGATGCAGCAGCTGCAGTGACACACCCTAGTTCTTTGAAAGATTTGAGCTGCAAAGGCCTGTGTTTAGAGAAGACCAGATATACCACAGAAGTGTTGTGTTCAGCCTGCAGGGGGAAGAAAAGCACTTGTATAATTCTCCTTGTTAACATCCTTAAATTTTTGCTGGGATAGGAAACAAAAGTAAAGTTTTGAATTTGATATAAGGCTCTAAATCAAAGGCTTTTTTTATTATTATTATTATTATTATTAAACAGTGAAGCAAATTTGAAAAATTAAGATAAATTATCAAAGGTAATTTACTGGGCAAATTATTTTCAGTCAAGCAGTCTGAAACAAGGGGTCTTCTCAGGGCCAATTTCCCTGTGGCACGCCCACCTGTTTCACTGCTAACCGCCCACCTTCTCACCCGCCGTGCCTTGTTGTTAATTTATTAATTGATGTTAATTAAGCAGGAGGCTGCCCATTTCTTGCCCCGACGCCAGGGGGCACTATCTGTGGCTCCATACCTCAGAGATGGTCTCCTCTGTTGTCAACATCACCAGCCCCACTCTGGGCTCCAGAATCCTACTATTTGAACCCCACCTTGATCCCTCCTTTCAGGCAGCCTACTCTGCCTTCATTCTAGGCTACATAGCTCCCTGAGCTGCTCCCCCTTATGGGTGTGGTCCCCGCCAGGACCTTTGGCTCCAGGCCAGTCAAAACCTCAGACCCTCAGCTCTGGGCGTCCCTCACGGTGGGCTCCTGGCCCTTTGACCCTTCCGGTCCTGGCCCCAGCATTGACCAGTCAGGGGATGTCAAGACAGGTTTCTGAGTCTATGGCCCCACTCTCTCACTGGGGTCCACCTTCCAGACCCACCCAGTTGTAGGAGCTGGGGTTAAGGCACCCCAACCCACCTTTCACCAGGATGGTAACTGGCCTGGCATTTCCTGGGGGCTCCCGTGCCAATGAGAGGCCCACCAAGCCACCCATTCCCAGCAGGGTGCAGTTTTAGGTCATGCCCAGGACCAGGAGCCTCCTGACCATCCCCTACAGCTCCTCCCTTACCTCCAGGATGTTCCATGAAACACCTCCAGCCAGCAGCCAAATGTCCTGTTTATATGGGCAGCCAGAGCTCTAAAATGGTCACCACAATTAAGCACCTGCTGGCTGCTTGGCCCCAGGTCTTAAAGTGGCAGACACAAACAGTGCCCTGCCACACAGTCCCACAGAATTCAAAGTAAGTATTTGAAGAATCAGAGCTAAGGGCCACATCCAGACAAGTGTGGACATATGGGCTAGGGACAGACATTACACATAAACCAGTTTAAGTGATCAAAAACTGGTTCAAACCTATAACAGAACAGATGTTCAGTGCACATAAACCAGTTTGAAAATGGCTGAAACCATTTTGAGATAAACCTGGATGAATGTAGTATCAGATTTAACTGATTTGGGTCAAACCAGTTTATGTAATGTTTATCTTAAACCAGACCCCTTGCTGGTTTAAGATAAACCAGACTCCCCCAGCATGCCAGCATGCACTCTGGGCTGGGCGGGGCTCTCTTCTCCATAGGAGAGCTAGCCCCTCCCCTCTGCTCTGTGACTGGAGCTCAGCAGACTGCAGACACAGCAGGATCTGCTTGGCTTCCCCCTGTCCCACCATCACTGCTTGTTGGACAAGTAGGGATCTCCCCACCCCTCCCTCCCATCTCCCACAGCACAAACCCCAGAACCATGGACCCTAGGCATGTGCATGCTAGCTAATGCTGAGAGGTGTCTGTGTCTCTCCGATTTCACTGGGACAGGCAGACAAAACAGGGCTTTTTGGAGCTTAGGGTTTTTTGGAACTAATCAACAGGTCAGCTGGTAAGCTGCTTAAGAAGAGTTTGAACAAATGAAGAGAAGCTACTGTTTTGCTGATGAGGTGATAAACACTGTTATCAGTCCCCTGCTGACTTGCTCACCTGTCAGTTTGCTGCAGACAGTATAAAGAAGCAGGGAGACTGAAAAGCTCTGTATCATCAACAGGTGCATGCGCTGCACCCCCATCCCCCCTTGCATCAGTGCTAGCAGGGGCTGGGGGCTGGCAACACTCCTGCCACTTGATCAACCACTGGGGAAAAGCCTGGGATGGTGCAGGCAGACCTCCCTAATCAGAACATCCTGTGGGGCCTGGGCACACCCCCCTCCCCCGCCCTGCAGCTCACTGCTGTGGAAGAGAAGGGAGAGCTGCTCTAGTGTCCCCTAGCTTCTAGCCTGAGCCACTGCAGACATATGCCTGGCAGGCATGTGCCTGAATTTCTTCAGTCCAGAGAGAATATCTGTCCAGTTACAAACCAGCTCAACCTAGCCAGGTTAAACTAACCTGCAAAGATTGAATCAACTCAGGTTCAGGCTTTTTGAATGTCTGTCCCTAGCCTAGGTTCCCCAGGGGCAACTAGCAGCGGCACACTTGTTGTCCCTGGGGAATGTTCATGCCACATGCCCTCTGGCACACAGCAGGTTACCCTGGATGAGGTAGGGGAGGCTGGGGCCAGCAACTGTGCTGGCCCTAGCAGCCTTACCTGGAGTTCTGGGTGCCAGGGAAGCTGCAAGCATGTCGCTCCTTCAATTTGAAGCTTGGCTGGCAGCCATAGCATGATCCGGCAAGCCAGGCTCTGGTTTTGGGGTGGCACATGCTGCAGTTATGTACGCTACCCCACTTTTTTTCCCCCGTGGGTTTTTTTGACCTGTGGATCTCCTGGGGTCAACCTCCTCCCTCCCCATGCTGCAAGGTAGCAGTGCAGGAAATGCCTGAATGCAGATGAGTCTGAGGTGCCACATACTGCACAGCTGCACTCATCTGGACACAGCCAAAGAAAGCAAACCTTTATTTGAACATCACCAGCTTTGTTAATTATCAAAAGCAACAAGGAAAAATTCTGAAAATATTTCAGAGGTAGATGACTTTGTGCTCAATCTTCTATGTAAATGTTCTTGTGGTAAGTGAATCCCTTTTTAAGGGACTTATAGTGCTCCCACTGACTTCAGTGGGAACTTGTTCTAAATTTACTCCTGGTGGGCCAAATCTAATCCTATAACTTAAATTTTAGCTAAAGAGGTTTTTATTGCAGAAACTACAGGAAAAGGTGAGGGGATAGAATTCCCAACCCCACGCCAGAAATGGGGTCTGGTGTATATGATAAACAGCATCTAATGTTGCCTGTTGCTCCCTCCTAGTGTTACTGGGGACCCACAATCTGTGTGAGGCCATGTCCCCAACAAAGTCACCTTCCTGCTCTTCTAGAGTGAGAAACAGAGTAACTGAAGGTGTTTTCATGGTCACAAGTGATGAAGAGCCCTTGTATGGAGTCTCTACTGCTTTTTCCATCTGTGAAGCAGATATATAACTTAAGCTGATTTCTCATTTCTCTGAGTATACAAATTATTTTGATGACTTGGCCCTAAACATTTAATTTGGATTTAGTTAAACTATATCAGGCTGCACTGTTTGTCTAAAAACCTTCCCCTAAAAGATGGTGATCTCACTCTGTCAGCTAGCACATTTTCCATCCATATAAAGAAAGGAAGGAGTGGCTCTCTACAGAAAGAACTGTTGTATTAATTACTGCTTATTCCTAAAGGACCAAGGGTACCAGTTGAGCAGTCCTTGGAAAGCAGCCAAGCCTGGGGAGAAGGCTTGTGTTTTATTTTGAGCTCCTTTCATGAATAAAAAACAAACCCCAGAAAGAGATAAGTTTTGACCTGTTACAATTTATATTGATAGTGATTGTAGTGGGGTTAGATGCTGAATCTGCTCATGGGCGGTTATCATGTATTAATAAAAGAATTGCAAAAGGCCAGATAATGAACCATTTAACAATGATAAGATGATACTCAGTAAGACTATTTATGTGAGCAACTACTATAAAATGGGAGTAGGGGTTTCACATTCTTGAGTAGTGAAGTGACAGTTACTAAAGGAGAACCACTGTTTATTAAACACGCACAAAATATAGAGAGAAAACATTTAAAATGATAATAGAGAACAATAGTAAGATTTCTACAGTATTTTAAATAATAAAATGAATAAAAGGTAATACAAGGAAAACAAAGCCTCAATATATAAATTCCTTTCTTTTTCAACCAACTTCCTGTGAAAATGTTGTGGTCTTTCCTAACCTATAAGCTAAGATGGTACCAAACAGCAAAAAGCAACTCCAAAGTAAACTTCTGCAGTGCTTGCAACATTCTGATTTGGGATTTAGCTGTTGGTCTACCTTTTAGTTATATTTTTTTAAATATTGAATTTAAAATATTCCCACTTTCATAATCAGTACTGACCACATTTAAAAAAAAAGATTTGTGCATATTATGATATAATTTATGATTTAACTGGGCCTTTTAAAATCAATATTAAAAAATTGTAACTAAAGAAAGACAAACAGCTAAATTCCAAATCATAATGGTCCGGGCATTGAAGAAGTTTACTTTGGAGTTGGATTTTTTTGCTTGGTCCCAACTCTTCTTATAGGTTAAGAGTGACTGCAACATTTTCACAGGAAGTTTGTTAAAGCATAAATTAAGTCATGTATTGAAGCTTTCTTTTCCTTGTATTACTTTTTATCCAGTCAATTATTTAAAATACTGCAGTAAACTTACTGTTGTGCACTATTATAATTTTAAATGCTTCCTCTCTATATTTTGTAAGCAACCCCTAACCATATTCCCAAGGGATTAAATATATATTTTCATAACATGGAAATGAGCTATATAAGTTTTATTTATAAAATACTTAACCCTTTCATAACAAGAATAAAAAATGTAGACCATGGTGCAGAATCTATCTAAACAATGGAAAAATCCCTTTATAATATTTTCTGAGCTATTGCTACTCTGCAGAAAAAAAGCACTTCATAGTATTTGGGACAGTATTCATCCATTTTGAATGTTCTAAATGACAAGAAAGGGCTGAATAAATAATTATAGATAGAACTGATAACCCTTCCTTACTTATATTTCCTGATTTTTCCTCTGGTTAAACCCTGTATTTACTCGTTTATGAGTTTGCACAACATTACCAGTTGAGGCCGAAATTTTCTGTGAAGTGTCTGCCTTGGGCTGAATAATCTAAAAAGTTTCAGCAAACATGGCAAAAAACTTGGCAAAAATCCCAAGAACAAGATGGTGTGGGGGGGAAGATAAATTGCGCATATTAAACAGTTCTGAGATGTATTCAAGAGGTTTTAATACCCCATAATTTGGGGCATAAATTTGAAATGTGGCAAGGTGATTGCTTTTGTGTAAGGCAAGGTGATTACCTGGCCTCTTACTATTCCCATGCACACAATAAACCCAAAATATAATTGTTGCTCAGCGGAAGCTTTTAGAATTTAGCTGGTAAATACTACAAATATTCCATCTACACTGAACATGCTACATCTTAGGACTGAAGCCTGAGCAGGACTTTCCTGTAACTGCTCTTTGAGACAGCTAGGGGCCACTGTAAGGCTGAGCATAGGAAACAAGAGGAGAGAGATGGTCTTCCTTTGCTGTCAGGATAGCCTCTGCTACAGTGTCTCCATAGTCCTTTGTTATCAAATCTCTATGAAACCCACCAGATAAGGGGATATCATCCCTTTTTAGTGACTGGTCTGGATACTACTGCTGCACTCAATCATTCTGTTAGTCCAAGTAAGAAAGGTTTGTACAGTAGATCTAGATGTTCCAACCAAGCTGATGACTGCAGGAAGAGCATGTGGTTAAGGCAGTTGAACACTGCCTTTGGTTTCTGTTTACTGCAGAGTTCTTCTGTGATGCTAACGTATTTTTTTCATAGAAGGTCACTAATGGTACATTTCTAATTGACATACTGGGTTCTGACTTGTAGAAGTTTTGAACACTTGTAGCTGTATCTAACATCAGTGGGAACTATGCTTTGAACATGCAGAAGTGCCATTGTGCTAAGTACTGTAAAAAATAAGACATCAGGCATTTTAATTACTGTTTTTCTAATGTTAAAATAAGAATGTGGGAAAACCCACTATTTCAAAGCAAAAACATTTGAAAATTTAAATTTGTCCGAAAGGCCTATTCCAAAAATTTTAGTGTTGGAAAACAGAAAAAAATGCTGTAAATATGAAATTTTTCCTTTCAAAAATGTTTCCAAAAAATATGTTTTCCAACTAATTTATTGTCGTTAGAAAAAAATTAGCTCTAGTAATAAAAATAAACTAATTAGAAATTAATAATTCTATATTCAGAGCAAGGTTTGAATAGTGAGCAGCACATAAGGACACACACAGACAATGAGAAAAAAATCAGATAAGGGTTTATTCAGTGACCATGAGCCATCCTCTCTACAGAATGGAGGAGGAGTCTTGTGGAAAAATGCTGTGCGATTGTAAGAGGATCTCAGAAACTGAGGCACAGTGTTACCAACTCTCATGATTTTTGGTGTTGTTCTTAAAGTCTACCTTCTGGGAATGTGAAAAACTTATCTCTTTCTTTTATATATAAAAGGCAATACTGGAGACAATATCACACACAATTCTACAATACCTCTCTTCTTTGTATACATCTTGACCTTTTACTGAAGCACAAGCCAGAGTTCTGTCTCTTCAAGAAGTACAACACAAAATTGAACTTCAAAGATATTGCATGTAAGACTGATACACAGGTGTTAATAAAGGCATTTCCAAAGAGAGAGAGAATCACAGTTTCTTCATTAAAAAATACACATGCATAAAACTTTGAAAATAATATATAGTTACAAGTGTTTCAATTATTATTTACAGTTTTTAAATGAAACACATTAAACAGTAAATCTAATGATGGTCTTAGTATAGAATTTCCCCTCTCTGTTGTCGTTATATATTTTATAAGTTATATAAGTTTAAATACAAGGTTTCATCATGATATTTATATTTCTATACTTTGCTACAGACTATCAATAGAATATCATTCCTATTTGATATTCATTCAGAAAATGTTCTTTCTTTCTTTCTCGATCACTGTAGTAGACTATAATATTTAATGTATAACAATGGGAGCCTTAAGAGTTTAAAAAGAATAGCAGCCTCTTTTTTCCCTAATCACCACAGTTAACAGCTTTAGAGCCTCTGGGTTTATAGTTGGCTAGTATTCGTTTGGTGGTGACAAAAAAACAGTAGTCTATTGCCTATGTATGAAGTACTGCAGGGATTGGGGCCAGCCATCACAGCAGTGACTCTGAACTGAGATGTCTATCAACTACTGATTCCGCAAGACTGTCTTTAACTCTATGTTTAGATTTTCCCTAATGCTCCAGTTGGCTTTGCTCTCAGAATGGAGCTGTACATGACAGGCAGTTTGCTCAAAATGGGTGCATCCCCACAAGCGGGAACATGCAGTGGGAACATCCCAGGAACAAATAACAGCAGCACATATCTGTGCCACTGCTAGTTGTCCCCAAGCATGCCCCTGCATGCACGCTCTAGTGCATGGCAGATTGCCCCAGGTGAGGTAGGGAGGATGGGGCCAGCACCTGGGTTGGCCCCAGCAGCCTTACCTGGTGTCCTGGGGGTTCCCCAGCTGGTGCTGCAGGCCTCCTAGAGCTACAGCAGAGGAGATCCGGGCTCATGGAGCCTGGCCAGCAACCAGAGCATGGGTCTGGCCGGCCATGCTCTGGTTTTGGGTAGCACACACTGCAGCCACATGTGCTGCCCCGCTTTTTTCTGTTGTGGTTTTTTGGGTTTTTTTGCAGTGGGATCTCCCAGTGTCAAAAAAATCAACCATGATGCTAATTAGCATAGTGGCAAACACACACATGTGCAGCACGTACAGTTTGTAGAGCTACAAATGTGTTTGCAGTGTTGCAGATCACATGTGCAGATTTGTGGGGACCCACCCAATGAAAGCTTTTTTACCTAGCTTCATACCCAACTATTTAGCATATGGCACTCTATTTCTGGATGTTTCTAGACTTGTTGAATATGTGCAGCTCCGTATGTGTGCAGACTACAAGCATTCTAATGAAAGCACATGTCTATTACCCATTGTTTCTCTCCTCTACTTTGAGAGAGAAAGTGAAAAGCTTCAGAATAAAGTTTATGAGCGACACGATGATGTAATTAAAGATAATGTTGCAATGAATACAAACAAGGAGGCCAAATTAAAATCATACGGGGAGGCTAAATTCCAGCATTTTGTTACTCAATAATGCTTGACTTTGCAACTTTAATAAAGATTTTTTAATACAGGGTTTTTGGGATGTGATGAAGTACATTTGAGATTTTGAATATCAGCTTGGTTTGATGTTAAGCTGCTTGACAAGAGTGATTTGTGCATGGAACACAGGGTCCATTTCTGACTACACAAGAAAGTCCAGATTTATCACTTTACTAACACTAACAAGTGTTAAATCCTTGAGTAGTCCCACTGATTTAATTTAGGGTGCATTTCTACTGCATATTAA
This sequence comes from Alligator sinensis, assembly GCF_000455745.1. NCBI lineage: Eukaryota > Metazoa > Chordata > Crocodylia > Alligatoridae > Alligator > Alligator sinensis. The sequence goes on from NW_005841948.1 coordinate 1,606,029, forward strand.
GAAGTGGATAAACTTTCCTAAACTAGCTACCTGTAGTAGGCAGCATTGTAACACCTGGCTACTAGGTGGTAGGGGAATTGTTTTGAAGTGAGTGAAGGGCTACCCAGTAGGGCTGTGCGAGACGGCACCATTCCATTTCAACCAGTGTTTCGACGTTTCAACAAAACAGTGTTTCATTTTGAATTTTGTTCTGATTTGAAACAGCTGTTCCATTTTGTTCCACCGAAACGGGGTTGAAACGGCGAAACTGTTTCGACCTTTCACCCATAGGATATAATGGGGAAGGACAAAAGAGCCTATAACATTCTCATTTCTGGCCTGATTTGGATGAAACTTTCAGGAATGATAGTCCCTTCTGAGGGCATGAATCCTGCCATGCCTCAAGGAGATAGATGCAGGCAGTTTGGGGAAACTGCACCCCAAATTTTTGAAAGCAAAACTTGTGTCACGTGTATGTGTTAAGCCACTGTAGGGTCAAAACTGCAGGCATGCTAGCCTCTGCTGAGGCCACAAAGCCTGCCAAGTTTCAAGGAGATAGGTGCAGAGGTTTGGGGGAAACTGTACTTCAAGCTGCGGACAAGCAAAACTCGTGACATGGGTGACACTGTGTGTTAAGGCGCAGCAGGGTGAAAGCTGCAGGCCTGCTAGGCCCTGCTGAGGCCACAAAGTTTGCCAGCTTTCAAAGAGATAGGTACAGCAGCTTCTGGGTCCTGGGGCCCTGCACCTCAAGCTACGGACAGGCAAAACTCAGGTCATGGGTGCTTGTGCAACTGTGTCTGTCTTGGGGCACAGGGGAGGGAAAACCACTGCAGGCCTGGCTGCTAGGCCCTGCTGTGGCCACAAAGCCTGCCAGCTGTTAAGAAGATAGGTGCAGGGGGGTTCTGGGGCCCCGCACCCCTAGCTGCTGACAGGCAAAACTCATGACATGGGTGCTTTTGCTAGCTAGCTACTGTGTTACGCAATCAATCATGATTCACTCAGGGACCAGCTCAATACACAGTAGCTAGTGAGGATAATGAGTTAATGAGCAAGGCTTAACACCTACAAAACCACAGACTAAGGAGAGGAAAGAATCAATACAGAGCCAGGAACTGCTTCTGCCCCAAGACAGAGACAGTCAGTTGCACAAGCACCCTTGTCATGAGTTTTGCCTGCAGGCTACCATCCCTGCAGTTTTGACCCCACTGTGGCTTAACACATACACGTGACACAAGTTTTGCTTTCCAAACTTTGGGGTGCAATTTCCCTGAACCCCCTGCACCTATCTCCTTGACATGTGGCAGGTTTCATGCCCTCAGAAGGGGCTATCATTCCTGCAAGTTTCATCCAAATCAGGCCAGAAATGAGAAAGTTATAGGCTGTTTTGTCTTTCCCCATTATAGCCTATGGGCGAAACGTCGAAATAGCATTGAAACGGCAACACGTTTTGACTTGCCTTGTTTTGTTTTGAGGCTGTTTCGACTATATCTGTCCCATTTCAATTTTGCTGTTTCAACCTTGAAACAGGTCAAAATAGTGTTGAAACAAAACTGGTGGTGAAATTGCACACAGCCCTACTATCCAGGGATGAAATCAGATAGGGCAGTGGTGTCCAACACATCCTGCCTGGGGCTGGATGAGTGCCACAAAGCTACTCCATGACCTGGATCCAGAGCATGGGGCTTATTCATCTGGCCTGTGGGGCTAGAATTTAGTGGCAGCAACATTAATTGCTGTGGCTTCCAGAGCTATGGCAGCCACCACTCCCCCCTAGGGCTATGCGAAGCTTTGGTCCCTGATTCAATTCAGCAGAGATTTGGCCTGATTTGGTGGCCAAATTTCTGAATCCAAATTGAATCAGAGGACCTCCAAATCGATTCAGAGAGATTCGGAAAGATTTGGAGATTCGGACATAGAGACAGCTTTAAATGTTTTTTCTACATACCTCTAGGTAGCAGAGGCTCATGAACACTGCAATGCTGAGACACACGGAGAGTCCCACAGGAGCACAGGGCACTCCCCAGCATGCTCAGCAGTAGACCCTAAAGAGGACCAGAAGCACTTCCGGTCCACTTGCTAGTCTGCCAGGAAACATGCTGCCCTCCCTCCACACCTCCCTGGCTCAGTGACTGGTACCTCCTGGGTCTAAGGGGGCACCGAGGATCCCCCTGCAGCCAACTGCTGAGCCAGGAGGGCACGGGGGGGGGGCCCCAGCGTGCTCCCCAGCAGACCCAGAAGTGGACTGGAAGTATTTCCGGTCCACTTCTGGGTTCACCACGGAGTACGTGGAGGGCCCCCCTGCACTCTTGTGGGATGCTCCATGTGCCTCAGCATCACAGTGATCATGAGCTGTGCCTGCTACCTCAAGGCATGTAGAAATACTTTTAAAGCTGTGTCTGTGTCCAAATCACTGATTCTCCAAATCAGCATTGAATCTTTAGATTTGGATTCAGCCAAATCGAATCAGGAACAGTGATCCGAATCAACTAATCAAATCACTGTCCCTGATTTGGGCTGAATCCAAATCAAATAGGGCCCACTTTGCCACCCCTACTCCTGCCACTACCAAATTTCCAGCCCTGTGGGCCAGATGATGAGTTTCACACTCCAGGAGCTGCAGCAATGAAAGCTGCCACTGCTCATCATGCTACCAAATTTCCAGACCCATAGGAACCCTCTGGGCTAGATGGCATGGCTCCACAGGCCCAATCCAGTCCATGGGTTGTATCTTGGTCACCACTGGACTAGGGTACATATGACATGTTCTACATAAAGACTTTCCTACATAGTAAAGTTACTATGCATTTTCCCTGTGTTAAAGTGATTTACTGCATAGTAGGGTTATATGTCAAGTGCTGGTTCCACACTACAGCAAAGCAAAGTTAACTGATTACCTTGTGTGGCTGCACTTTTGAATTAATCAAGGAGAAAGGTGTCATTCAACCTACCATCGGTAAGGGGCATGTCTTCCAAATGTTGTATGAATTTGAGCAAGTCACTTAACCTCTATGGCTGATCTGTGACAAGGATAATAATACTTCCCTGCATCTCAAAAGTATGTTAAGTCTTGGTTAATATCAATAAAGAACTTGAAGAGACCTGATCCTGTGTCATGCTTTCGATGCCATATGCAACATGCTCTACTACCATTGAATTTAAACTAACACTCTATAGGTGCAACAGAAGTGACATTTTTTGCCTGATCTGGCCCCTGAAAGCACTCTATAGCCATGACCAAACAGAAGTGCATGGCTGCAGAGCACTTTAAAAAGGCCCAATCCCACAAAAATCTGAACTCTCATTGTATGAGGGTTTAGATGAAGATGCTTCAAAATGGAACATCCTCAGTAACTTGTGTGTGCACCACCTCCGAGCCCCAGTGCTATTTTTAGAATGGGAGGGGGAAAAGGGAACAGAGGGAGTTCAGTCTAGGGGGTTTTCAGCCAGTGCTCAAGGGCGAGGCAGGTGGATTGGAGCCTACCCTCCAGTACCAGCTGGGAAACCCCCAGAATGAGCTCCCTCTGCTCCCTTTCCCCCATCCCATTCTGAAAACAGCACTGGGGCTGGGAGCAGGGAGGAGCATTATTATGGGGAGAGTGGCTGCAAGCTCGCAGCTGCTCTAAATAACAGCTGGATTCCCCAATCCTCAGGACCCAACTGAGCATCTGTTGAGTCCGGGGGATCGTTGTAACTCATGGGACTTCCTGCAAAGCACCATGAGTTACATCGGGGAGCTGCTTTTCTGTCTGCACCTTATAGGTGTGAAGAGGCAATCACTCCTAGTGCTGCAAATTTCCCATCTGCAAAAACTTAGATACATATCTAAGTATATAGACAGTAAAATATTCATTATATTAAAAGTACTGTATTTAGCCTATATTGTGCTATTACTCCAAAGTCCTTCTTCAGTTACTATTCTGGCAAAACTTACATTAATTTCCATTAGACTTTTACCTAACTAGAGCTTGGCCTGTATGGTCTTTCATTTTAACAACAAACACTCTATCTGGAAGTCTTAAAATGGATGCAGGGGCAAATGAAGCGATTCAGTAGCACTGATAACAGATATTTTTTTGGTTCTGTTACAATACAGCAATTGATTATATAGCCCAGAGTATTGCAAACAAGACTTGAATACTAAAAATGCAGGAAACAAGGTGCTGCATTCCTAATATTACGGTAATTGCTCTTTGAGTCTACATTATTGCAACAGGCTTCTTCAACTATAGATCAGCCATTCAACAGCAGGGATGGTGAAAAACATCTCAAGTGCAAAATGTTAGCACCCTGTGCATTTTTGCTGTTTTCTACAATATTATAGCTTGTGATTTTTTAATTAAGTTTCAAGTACTTTCTATTGTGCCATAGCTTTTGTATTACTCCAGCCTTGCAGAAAACATCTTTCAATATAGCAGAAAACATGTGAACTATTCCATCAGCCTTCGTCCATTCATCCAAGTGTTAACTTCAAAGCTTGATTGGGGTGATTTAAAATGCTTATATTATTAAGCACAATAATATGAGAAACAAACACTCAGCTAGAGGTAAGGCACTCGTTTTATGGAAAGAGTCCCTTTTCCCTCCCCCATCATCTTTTCCAGAATGGACCCTGGCCATCCATTCTCTCAAAACATTCTCCTTTTTGTCACACAGCTGTATAATTTAGACCCAGTGATGGAGTAAATAGGTTATTGGTAGTAGTAACTAAGGTAGTTGTTTTTCAATTTACTGTAATAGAGAGAGAGTGCCAAAAAAGGAACCTTAGTTCCCATAGCATGCATCTGAAAGAAATACTTTCATGCAGACATCATCATGAACATCATCCATCCTTTTTTTCTGCAGACACATTCGGAATACAGTATTCCTGAGGAGACTGCTCCTAAAACTATGGCAAATATAGCTAACTTGCTTCTGTTTGACTGTGGCTAAATAGGGTGTGTGACAGATGCACTATTTATATTGGGTAGAACCTAAGGGCATATAGAAAAAATGAATTTGCATATGAGCTTATTGGCTCCTGAACATCGTAGAAGCCACTCTAGAATACTTGCTCAGCATGGGCGAGGAATACAAATGGCTGAAACACTGGGCTTTGTCCCCTTTCAAAATGTTTCCAGTGGGAAATTTTGAATATGTCAGAAATTCTTTTTCCCCTCAAACTTCCTTACCATTTTGCAGTGTCTGCAATTTGGAAAATAGGAAGCAAATGTTGTAAGTCTTATTCTCAAAAAGAAAAATAACACAATCAGGTTGAAAAACAGCACTTAAAAATTGTTTTCTCTTGGGATGCCAATACTTCTAACCCTTTGTTATTGTTTTCCAATTTTAAAATAAGAATGTTGAGGAAAACCCACCATTTCAAAGCAAAAACATTTGAAAATTTCAAATTGTCCAAAAGGCTTATTTAAAAAAAATAGTTTTGGAAAACAAATAGAGAAAAATGCTGTAAATATGATTTTTTTAAATGTATCTAAAATATGTTTTCCAATTAATTGTCATTAGAAATTTTTTTAGCTCTAGTAATAATTTCTCTACCACTTATACAGTCAGCCTATTTAAAAAACTGGTTTCCTTAGGACATCTTCATTTTGTATTAATGTCTTCCTACTTTTGGCAGAGCCAGAAGACATAAGAGCATTACCTTACATTCTAGACAAATTTGCCTTTGACTAATGGACAAACTGTTCCACTATACCAAAAAGGGCTTGGCAAAATCAGAGCAAGAGTGAACCAATATTTGAGCTAGTGAGATGTGAAATAAGTTATCTGAGAGTACTGGCTTTGATCAGAGACCCTAGATCTCAGATTTGCTGACTGAGACCCTACTACAGGTTCTCAAAAGAAGATGTCATATACCATGCTTCACTTTTACATAAGCCTGGACTAACAGCCAACATTAAAACTAGTCAAATGAAGAAAAAAACAATTCTTTATGAATAAATTAATGATTGTTGAAGAAAACTTTGAATTATACTGTTGAAAAATTTGTACGCCTCCCTGTACCGCTACTTGTCCCCGGGGAAAACTCATGCAGGTGCATTCTGGCACACAATAAGTTTCCCCAGGTGGCGTAGGGGAGGCTGCAGCCAGCACTGGGGCTCACCCCAGCAGCCTTACCTGGGGTCCTGGGGGCTTCCCAGGACTCCAGTGGTCATCTGGGTGCGCCCTGAGAAGCTAGGTAACCATTTTTTAATAAAAAATAAAAATCTAAATTTGAAGGAAATTTTTAATTAGCAGTAACATAAGCTTATTCTGACATTCATTTTTGTTTCAGTGCAAGTCATAGCACAGAAATACAAGTTGGCCTTGGAAGAGGGAGGCAATATACATTTTAATTGTAAACAGAAAGTTTTGTTGGAATGCCTTCACATCTAGAATGCTTTTAAATCTGTTCTTAAAATACTTGCTGATCATTTAGACCCTGATTCTGTAAATGCCTCTATTCCAGAACCCTAGACTTCTCAAGTACCCATTAACTTGAATCCCTTGAGGCTTTTTGGATACAGGGCTACAGTCCTGTAAAAATTACTTTAGTCTATGTTCTTCTCCTTAAGCAAATGTCTGTTTAAGAGTAGATTGTATTATTAGCATCCTGTCCCATCGCAGTTTGACAGTGAACCATACCTTATAGCAAGACACCACAAAGGAGAGTTAACTTGATTCAGAATTTTAAAAATAAATAAATAAAGTACTCAAGTCTCATTTTCAAAAATGACTTAGTACGGAGCCAAAGTTACTTTAAACCACCAAAGTGCTTTAAAATGTATTGTTGAATAATTTTTCTCACATGTTCCTGTGAATTATAATTTTTTTTTAATTTACAGAAAAGCAATCTCTTTTCTTAGTGAGATTTTTTCCTAAAATTATTGTTTATAGTAAAGTTTCCTTTTATGCCTTTATTTTTTCCATAGCTGAAATTATTAAACTTACTGTAGTTTACAGGTGCCTTTGCCTTGTTTTCCTACATGTATCTTCATACAAATGTTCCATGACGGAAATGTAAGCCCCTTTTGTAGTTCAGAACAACTTGAACTTTTGACATGAAAGACTTTTAACCTTCACTTGATGCTGTTTTATAAGGCATGGTTGTTAAATGTAGTTGAAAAATCATGTGCTGTTATTCCAAGTTCCCCTCCCTCAAAAAATCACTTGCTTCTAAAATCAAAGGTAATCTCTTTTTAAAGTAGCCAGACAGATTCCATAACACCAATGATTTTTTGGTGTTACCTGTATTGTAAAATAACAATGTTATGATTTTTTGTGTATGCTCTGTGGATAGCAAAAACAGAAGCTTCATTGACTGTTGGGAGCAAAAAAATTCCTCCCTTCATCCAGATTTAATACATTATTGGGCCAGCTCTGCATCCAAATCCTAACTGTCATTATTGTGTGACTATTCTTGGTAATAATGCAAATTAATATTTATTTTTTCTAAATTATAATCATCAACACCAAAACAAAACTGAGATTGTGCATGGGTTTTGTCTGTTACTTGCATTGTCCTGCAAAAGCTTGAGGTGAATTGTAGGTAGAGATCCAACTTTGTTGTGATCTGATATTAATTCAGAGTTTCCCCTTTAAAAAAAGGAAACAGGTCAAAGGATATACCCTCTAGGGTATGCATGGGGATTACACACCTGTGATTAATCTAACAAACTGCTGGAGATGTGATTGTTTCTTCATAGAACTGCAGCTGAAACAACAGTTCTTTGGCAGTAAAATAAATGTAACCCCTTGTGGTGCCCCTAGACATACAAGATAATTACAACAAAGTACATTCATAGGAGGTTAGGACAATCCTGCTGCATCATTAAAATAAACGGACCTGTGATAACTGATGCAACCATGGGAGTGCCAGAGAGAAGCATGGCACTCAAGAGATGAAAGAGGTCTGCTCTCCTCTTTACCGTGCATGTGACTTCTATTAAATCTTGTGGAAACTGAGATATGTATTCTAAACTAAGAAAGAATAAGAGACAGGTTTTAGCCCACTGAAGACAGTTGGAGTTACCTTTGATGTCAGTGGAACAAGGACTTGGCCAGAGACTTCTAAGATTTTATTCTAATAAAACTGAAAAACAAAATAAAATAATTAAAACTGAAAATGGAAAAGACCTACAAATGATCTTTGTCCAGCTACCAGTCCAAATTTGATACTCAGAGTATATATTCACTCCAGTTACATAGATTCTTCCACAATATTTTCTTCTTCTACTTAAGTAATAATTTTCTTAGTCTATAATAACACTTCAAATTCCTCTGTTTCCTTGGTCTATACAACTTCATTTACTTGTTGATAAAAATGAACTATCCCTATCTATCTTCCTATAATTATTCCCCTAAATATTCATTTCTTAGTTAGGATATTATTTTGAACAATATGTCAGATGAACTTCCATCTATATCCAAACATTTGTGATGTCATAAACAGTATTATTACACTGAATTGCATTTTATCCATCTCAAAAGAATATTATATTATAACTAGCAGGCTTGTCGTGACAGAACATGTAGTCAGGATTCTAACAGGACTAACTGTTAATGTCTATCATCACTTTGAAAACTGAAATATACTTTGCTTCGCTTATCTATCTTCCAAGCCAGCAAGTCTAGTATTATCTGCTGATTTCTGTCTTATGCCTCTTCCTGAATGGGACGATGAAAAATTAAAAACAAAAGTCAGAGACAGGACAGGAATGTAGCCTTCCACTATTTATACAAATGAATATTTGACATCTCTAGTACCCCACCTCTACCATATACAACAACAGTTGGTAAACTTATTACCAGAATGTTTCTTAGGAAATGATATGCAGTGGGATGGTTAACAATGCTGCCCATAAAATCATATTACACTTAAAGGTTAATGCTTCATTCGGATGAGTACAACAGTCCACACTTCTCATAGTTGTTATGTCAAGTGGATCTTACAGATGTTCTGCTTCCTTTTTATTCTGGTGTGAAGCTAAATACAAATATTATTTCTAATACTAGGAAACGCCATTTTTGCAGAATCAGAAGGCGGCACTGCACAGGTTTGTATCTGGAAAGTTATGTTTACTACCAAAAGAGCTAAAAAATTAAAAAGAAAAAAAAAGGCTTAAATGGATCCCTACAAAGAATATTTTTGAGCAAGTTTACTGTGGTCACATACAGGCATTACATTTCTACCAGGAAATTCACCATTCTCCCAGTAGAAACTGGAAGCATACAAGCTTTTATTCAGAGGAAACATGCCCCCTCCAAGAGAAAGATCTTCCAGGTCAACATCTGAAAGGTCTCCCCAGTGAGAGAGTTTCTCTTGCAAAAACAAATGCTTATATGCTTGTGTTAGACTCCTCCACAACTGCTCCATGGACTCTAATTTTGAGAAGGTGTGAGGGAGCAAATCTTCGTAGCTCAGTTTCTTCCCACTGCCCTCCCCACTCACAAGGAACAAGCTGTCACTGCCCCCAGGCTTTCCCCAGACCAGGGACACCCAGAGATCAGATACACCCTGGAGAAGGTGCAAGAGGCATTGCCTTGCTATTCGCTGCCCACATCCCAGAGTGGATTGTCTTCAGACTCAGGAATGGGAAGAGGGAAATTGTCCTGATGCTCCGCTCCCCTCCTCAGTCTGATACAGAGCTGCATGTGCTGGCTTTGACCATGCCACACAGGTACCATAATATGGGGAACGGGGGGCAGAAATTGCCCTGCTGTTCCACTCCCTTCTCAATCTGGTCTATGAAAGGAGAGTGGAATGACTCCCTGGCTTTTCCCCAGATAAGGGTAACCCAGTTCAAGCCCTGCCTCACCCCTGGGAACAGGACAGGTGGAGCAGCCACTGGTCCCCATACCTTCCCCAGGCCAGGATCACCATGGTCTGAAGAAGGCACAGGGAGCTGAGAAAAGGAGGTGGCTACAGGTTGAATGTCTGCAGTGCTCCCTGATGTGGAAAGATTTCTAGCAGTAGTAATGTCTAAGAGATTTCCACCATGAGAAATGAATGCCTATTCATACCCTCAGGGTAGAAAAAGATATTGCCTGATGTTACTTTTGTGCCACCATAAAAATTTTTATGGTGGCACAAATGGCGAGCAAATAGATGTCCCTACCATTTGTCATGCCACATCAGTGGCATGACAAAAGGTAGTGTTAAATATTGCCACTTTATTGTGATGGACATCTATTTGCTCTGTGGCAGGAGAGTGCAGGCAGCCAGCCACCCCAGGAAGGTGCTCCAGGGGCTTGAGAGACCTGATCCCCTGTACTTCAGGAATTCCCATACAGGATTGGGTGCCTCAAGCCCCCTAGCTTTCCTCATTTATGCCCTAGGGACTATGAGGGCAACTCTCCATAAGCGAGGAAAGTCAGGATCCCCCACTAATAAGAGACCCACTCCAAGATCTCCAGGGGCACATCTCCATAAGTGGGGAAAGCCTATGCATGTTCCAGCATTCAGGCATAGGGCCCAGGGAATCCCTGGTGCCCCATGCCTCCAAACCACGTCTGCATACAGGTTGAATGTCTGCAGTGCTCCCTGATGTGGAAAGATTTCTAGCAGTAGTAATGTCTAAGAGATTTCCACCATGAGAAATGAATGCCTATTCATACCCTCAGGGTAGAAAAAGATATTGCCTGATGTTACTTTTGTGCCACCATAAAAATTTTTATGGTGGCACAAATGGCGAGCAAATAGATGTCCCTACCATTTGTCATGCCACATCAGTGGCATGACAAAAGGTAGTGTTAAATATTGCCACTTTATTGTGATGGACATCTATTTGCTCTGTGGCAGGAGAGTGCAGGCAGCCAGCCACCCCAGGAAGGTGCTCCAGGGGCTTGAGAGACCTGATCCCCTGTACTTCAGGAATTCCCATACAGGATTGGGTGCCTCAAGCCCCCTAGCTTTCCTCATTTATGCCCTAGGGACTATGAGGGCAACTCTCCATAAGCGAGGAAAGTCAGGATCCCCCACTAATAAGAGACCCACTCCAAGATCTCCAGGGGCACATCTCCATAAGTGGGGAAAGCCTATGCATGTTCCAGCATTCAGGCATAGGGCCCAGGGAATCCCTGGTGCCCCATGCCTCCAAACCACGTCTGCATAGTACTGTGCCTCTATGCTGGGACCCACACCAAGTCCCGTGCCAGCCCTTGCTTCACGCAGAGACATTGGGTAGCATGGGACCTATGGAATTTCTTCATCTGTCAGTAGAGGAATCTCAAAAATTAAAGCATGGTTGCGTGCAGTTAGCAAGCTCTAGTGTATAACACAAAGTCATGTGGAGTTTCTTTTTTATTGCATAAAAATTATGTCCCCATTTAATTGACACAGCTGATGATCTAGAGAGGGTAGATTTGTTCTTGCAAATGTTAAAAGTATGGATTCCATTTTTACTTTGGAAGGTATCTATGGTCCCAAAGCAGACAATCCAACATTTTATCATTCTAATTTTGTAAAGCTCTTGGAATTTGGGAAATAACCTTGTATTTTGGGGAGAGACTGGAATGGATGTTTTCATCCTGTCACTGATAGGTCTCACGTCCTTCTTTCCATGAAATCTGCTTCTAGGGAAGTTATTAAAAGTTATGTCAGATCTGGGTTAAGTAGATATTTGGGAAATAGTGAAACCAACAATGAGGGATTATTACTTTTTATAACAACTTATTCGGTATATTCCAGACCTGACTACATTTTAATTTCTTAAGCATAATTGATTCTGTAGTCAGTGCCTCTGTTGAGACTATAGCTGTCTTTGACATGCTGAGGTGGAGCTTCAGCTCTTCCTCACAGATAGACCAGCTGTAAATAATTACTGGTGACTCAACACCTCCCTGTTGAGTGATTACAAATGTGAAGTATTCATTCTAGAAGAGTTCAAAAATGTTATGAACTTACTGTTTGCTCTGCTTCAATATTATGGGAAACAACTAAAGTCTTCTTAGGAGAGTATATAATATACATTTCTGCAAAAAAGAAAAAAGGTGATACAGAAAAAGATACCTTAATAAGAAAAATTAAGTCTTTAGATGAGGACTATGTCACAAATCCTTTGCCTGATAAAATACACCTTCTTACCAACATGAGATATGAACTGAATAATTTAGTCCTAGAGGGTGGAGTATGGTTTATTTAGAATATGCCAAGATTGTTGGAAAGTGGGGGAAGATTACTAGCATATAGACCAGGGGCAGGCAATTATTTCGGGCAGAGGGCCGCTTACTGAGTTTTGGCAAGCCATCGAGGGCCACATGACAGGCAGCCAGGGGCAGATAAATATTAATTTTCTCAATTTTTTAGGGGCCCCGTGGGCTGGATAGAATGGCCTGGCAGACTGCATTTTGCCCACCCCTGATATAGAGTAAAGAGCAAACCCAACCATAATAAAATATCAGCTATAAGAGTATAGGAAGGAATATGCATATGACAGAGACAAATCAACCAGCAGTTCAGTCAGTTCTATTCTAATCTGTACACCAACAATCTGAATGTTACTAGTGAGAAAACAGATATGCTCCTGGACCTTATACCCATACAACAAATTTCAGAGATGAAGAAGGAAATTTTACAGCTCCTTTGTCGCTAGATTAAATAACTTGGGCTTTAACAGACATGAACAATAAAAAATCTCAGGGCAGTAATAGATTTCTTGTGGAGTTTTATAAAAAAGAAAAGTAAAGATATATTCTTACCTCAATTATTGAATGTATATAATAATATGAAAAACCAAGGTAAGGATTCTATGAATTGTTCTAACTAGAGACCAATTTTTTAATGGATGTAGACACCAAAATTCTACCAAAACTTTACCACAAGTCCTTCCTAACTTAATTCACGAAAATCAAGTAAAACTTATCAAAAAAGGGTATGGTTCAGATAATGTTATTGATACAGTAGTAGCAATATAATATTCCAAAGCTCCTATGGCTTTTTTAGCACTTGCTGGCTTTGATTGCATTTCTTGGAGGCACCTTTTGTCTATTACACAAGATGCACTTTGGCAAAGAATTCATAAGGTGAATACAATTGTTATATACAAATCCTACTTCAAGATTTATGACCAGTAATATGTTATCTGATACATATTCCTTGCAAGGAGGGGCTTAAAAAGGTTTCCCATTATCCCCCCTTCTATTTGATTTAGTATTGGAACCACTGAGCATTTATACACGTGCTCTAGGAGGTGGGGGAGGCCAGCTCTTAGAGCCGCTCTAATTAAAGCATCCAGAGCGTCTTGTGTATCAGCATCCCCATGCTTAAAAATGGCAACCGGCATAATTTAAAGCTCATTTGACAATCTTTAGGTAAAGCACCCCTCCATTTTTAAGCACGGGGATGCTGATACACAAGATGCAGGAGTCTGCTGAAGCACGGTAATTACAATGCTCCAGCAGACTTGATTAATCAAGCCTGCTCTGACTCACTGTAATTACCATGCTTCAGAGCAGCCTCATTGCTCATGTATAGGCACCCATTGGCTACAGGTAGAATAATAAGGGTGATATGAAAGGGATTAAGGTAGGAGATAGTGAACACAAGTTCCTGTTGTATGCAGATGATGCACTAATACTTCGGTCACAGCCTGAGATCAGTTCCTGCTCTCTTATCATTAATCAACAAGATTAGCAACCTACCTGGTCATAAAATCAATTGGACTAAATCTGAGTTATTTTAACTAAATAATTATGTCACAAAGGATATGTTTAGCAAATGCTAATTTCAGTGGCAGTCAAAATACATAACTTGCTTGGATATTAAAATATCCAAGAATATTAATGTCATTGTCTACCAAAACTGTAAGAAGATTTTCAGTCTTGTATTACAAGATCTGAACAAATGGATCAGTTTGGGATTATCCTTGTGAGAGCATGTTAATATTTAAAAATGAAAGTCTTATTTCATGTCATTTATGTACTACATAACCTACCATTTGTAATCTCTCAATCCTATTTTGTTAAAATCAACTTAATGTTTACCAGGCCTCTGTGGGGAGAGGATAAAAGGGCTGAACTTTCATTAAAAGAGATGCAACTAACCATTGAAACTGGTGACTTTCATCTTCCAAACCTATGTACTGTATGACTGATATAACTCTCCTGTAGGGGTGGAAATAAATAGGAATGTATGTTTCCCCTTCCATTATCAAACTTCACAAGTTCTACTTATCACCGTCTTTCTAATTCCCTAATTCCTACAGTTTTTTCAGCCCAAGATAAGAAAAATGTAACAAATTTACTGAAGTTTACTTCCCTGTTACACTGTAAGGCCTCTATTTGAGACAGACCCTTTTTGAAGTATGGATCCCACAAACTGATGTGGAGAAAGTGGATGGATAAATGTATTGTGCATAGAGAACACCTTCTAGTAGGAAACCATATCAATCCTTTTTTTAAAAAGTTTTTGATGAATTTGACCTGCCAAAAACAATTGAATGGTAATATATGGAGTTGCATTAAATATTAGAAAATCACTTTGGACCTGAGGATTTAGGCTTAACAAGTGCTCTAGATATACTAATTTTTGCCTTGCAATCTGCTTCTCTTCCTCATTTTGTGCCATCACTCTATTATTATATAATGCCACACAATAGACCTGATACAGACTATTTAAAACTAAAGTGGAATGAAGACATGCCACCTCTGTCCAGTCCTGCTTCCTGTGATAAAAGCCCCAGGAACCCTGCACTGCACCCACCCAGCCCCACATACCTGGATTGGGCCACCCAGCCCCCATGCTACCTCTGCTGGGCTCCATTTCCTGGAATCTGGGCTCTTGAGGCCCTCACCATCTAGGCCTGCTTGCAGAGATCATGCTCCAGAACCACATGCCACTTACACCTGGCCCCACATGTGTGGATCAGGCTCCAGGGCCCCACATCACCTCTCCTGGGCTCTTCACACAAGAGTCAGGACTTCAAGGCTCCAAGCCACCTCTATCCAGCTCCGGGTGCCAGGATCAGACATAGCACTACCCTGCACACCAGATCTAGCACACAGGGCCGTGGTCCATGGAGCTCCACACAGAACCATGGGGAGCCTCATGGGCTGGATAGGGCTCCTATTTGGTTGAGCAGGACAAAGCCATGTTACTGAGCAAGGTCATACCTCTTTAAAGATCAGGACTGTAGTATGATTATGATATAGTTTGGTACAAATTCAAATGACATTATAGGTCAGCTTCACAAGTAAGGTTCGTTGTGTACATTTTCCCTGTGAAATAGTGTCCATATCACAAAAGCTGCCATAATTGACATTAATCACTAAGTTTTATTGGATGTGTAAAGCAGGGGTGCTCAACTTCTGGCCCATAGGCCAAATGCAGCCTGCGGGGCCTTGGAATCCAGCCCACAGGGCTCCATGGGTAGGGAATTTTGGTACTGGGGGGGAGCAGTGGCATTTAATACTGCTAGCCCTTCCCCCTGCCAAAATCCCAAGCCCCTCATGGTGGGTCAGAGCCAGGCCATGACCATCCCTCACACAGCCTGATCAGGGCCAGGCCATGCTCCCTTCCCTCTCTGAGGCTGGGTTGGGGCTGGGCCACACCACCTCCCTGTGCACAGCTGGTTCAAGGCTGAAGCATGCCCCTTTCTTCCCCCCAGAGGCCAGGTCACATCCCCTCTCCCATGGGGTTGGATTGTGGCTGGATCATGCCCCCTCCCCACTAGCACCTGGGTTGGGGCTGGGTCAAGCCCCCTTTCCCCACAGGACTGGGCTGCCCTCACCCCCTCTATATGGCCAAATGAGGCTGCACCACACAAGTTCCACCCATCAGATTGGGTCCCCTGGCTGGATCCAGCCCATGTTGGGACAGGGCACTGCCCATCTGGGTGCACAGACAAAAAGATGGAGCACCACTGCTGTAAAGGGACATAGAGAATGAACTGTCCTCTCAATTGTAATGATAGTTATTCCAGATTAGGACTGAGGCACTTTCAGATGAGGAAAGCTTGTACTGTCAGTACTGTACTTACAGTGACTAGAAAGGCAGTCACCAGCACTTTTACTGAATACCAATACCTTCAACATTTTAAAATAATTACAATACAGTTATAATAATGGACCAGATTCTACCTTCTTTTAAACTCTTGTAGCCACATTGTCTTTAGAGAAGTCATACAGAGTAAAGAAAGACAAAAGAAAGTCAGTTCTGAAAAAAAAAAGAAGCAAATATATGAGCAAGTTAGAACACAAGCCTATACTTTACATTTCTGGAAGGTTAATACCAGGCCCTGAATACTACTTTATAACATTTTGTTTATTTTGTAGCACAAGTACTTAATTTAATACAGTATGTGTATCCGACCATGTGGGTCCTTGGCCAGGCATTTACCCAATGTGTGCTGGTCTTCTGCTTCTATGCCTTTCCAGGTAGACGGTTTGGTCAACTAATTTGACTCCTAAGGATACTGAAGGCTCTTTCCTGACATGACTTGATGTTTATTGATGGAGGAAGCTTTTCTATCTCCTAGCTTCACCCCTCAGCCAGACCTAGTGCTGTCTCTTGGGACTCCACCTCCCCTACACCCTGCCTAGCACCAACCCAATGTCAAAATTCAAATCAGGTAAATAGAGGCAGAGAGTCTATTTACAAAGCCCCTGTTTACAAGTGTTCCAAAATAAACCTCTGTGTCTTTAAGAAAGAGAAAAGCAAATAGGCCTTTTGCCCAAAGCTGGGCAGGTCCAGGAGCCCTGGGGTTTTACCTCCAGGACCTGTCAAACAAAAGTATGAACTAAAACCAACAGTGCTTATTACCCTTCTCACTCATGCTTCTGATGCTCCTCCCGTTCTCTTTTTCTAGAATAGGCATCGCCCTGGATCCAGTCATCTGCTCAGTGGGATCACCAGGTAAGTCTTAAGGCTTCTCCGAGCCTACCTCCATGGGCTGCCGCTGCTGTTCAGGCTCCGGTATCCACCACTCGCCCCTGCCAGGGCATGTTGTGTGGTGGGCCAGTAGGGGGTGCTCCTGCTTTGAGCCACCCACCTCACTATGCCTGACCACCTTCCAGGCTCCAAGTGCCTTCCTGGGAGCACTTCATGTCTGGCTGACCCCCTTCCTGGAGCACACCTGCAAGCCTGGGGTAATGCCACCACCACCCAGGATCTGGATTGATCTTGGCCCTGTGCCCCCTGGGAAACACAGGCCTAGTAATCCTTGAGGGGTACTTGACCCACTACAAGAACTTGGGGTGCTTCCCTCAGTCTGAAGCACCAGTAGTGGTCTCCCTTAGTCAGCCAAACCAAGGAGACCCCAAGGCATACTCTAGACTCTCTCCCAATAAGTCTCCCATGCTAGGTACAGAGAAATGTATTGGTTACAAGGAGTAGGTTTGGAATAGGGTACAGGGTAGAGCAGTATCAGAGAAATTTACCTTAGAGCAAACAGTGGCATGGTAGCCTTTGATCACGCATCTTAGTTACTGTCAGCTATATATCTAGTTAGATCTCAAGTAGCTTACTCACAACTATCATCCAGAGGCAGGTGGAGATTCCCTCTGGAGGAAGGCAGTTCATTGACGATGAGTTTCAATTCTATAGTCCAGAATTACAGCAGCAGGACTCTGCAGGGTTGATCATCACTTCCTCTTCCTGCCTCCAAGTGTCTCTGGGATTTGTATTCCACAGTAGCAGCCAGCAGTAACTTTCAGTAAGTTTAGCAGAGCAGGACAGCTCTGTACTCAGGAGAAGTGGGGTTTAACCCCCCACCCTGGCCCCAGACCCCAGAACCCAGCCAATGTTTTCCTGGTGGCGGGGGTAGTCCCTGCCTCTCTTCCTCTTCCCCACCCCAGCCCTGCTCTGCTACAGCAGACGGTACACCCCAGCCCAGGGCTGGAAAGCATGCTGGATGCTGGGTGACTATGATTTAACTTGAACCAGGAAGGCGTCTGGGACATAAGTTTCATAAACCAGTTTGACCCAAATCAGTTAAGTCTGATACTACATTCAACCAGGTTTATCTAAAACCAGTTTCAGCCATTTTGAAACTGGTTTATGTTCAGTAAACGTCTGTTCTGTTACAGGTTTAAACTGGTTTCTGATCACTTAAACCACTTTACGTGTAACTTCTGTCCCTAGCAATGAGGTCCATTCCAGCTCTACTTTCCTATGATTCTATAAGAGCTTTTTAAAGTAGAGTATTTCAGTGAATTCTGCTGTCTTCAGTACATTGTTTCTATTAATTTAAACATTTTACTTAAAACTGTACAAAAATTACTCAGCACAATGGATGGTATTGATCATTTTGTTTGTATGTATGTGACTTCAATGACCAAATCTTTCTCCACCCAAGTTTTTTAAATTGCTTTTGGGATTATAGATGATCTGATGATTTTTAACCTAGAAGGTCATTTGACTACAAGTTAGCTTTGCTACATAGCCTAGCCAATCTCTTATGTTCTACCCCATCGGTGTACTATTGTTAAACACTTTAGTGATGAACTGGATGTTTTTATACGTATGAACCATCTCCTTTCTCTCTCTGGGTAGTTTGATTTTTTTCATTAACATTTGATACATCTGTACTGTGTCTGTATTTAGCTCACACTAACTAAACCTTTGCTTTGTTGTTTGTTGTTGTTTGTTTGTTTGTTTTTAGCTTCCCTGGGCTAATAATGCTTTGTCTGGTTCAGATCTTTCTGCTACTCTTCAAGTTTCTAATAGGCTTTTCTTCTAATTTATTATGTACCCTTTTCTAAAACTACTGTTCTGCAGTAATAGCTGGTTTATCATCATAATTTACATAATGCAAACATAATTTCCTTTGATGAGGAGCCATTTGCCCAGACTCAGATTAAAAAGTCAGAAGAAATGAGTGTCAGAAGGAATTCTGGCCTTCTTATAACAGGCCATCTAACATCCTCAAGTTAATTCCTGTTTAAACTAGAACATATCTTTTAGGAAAAAGATCTGAGTTGTTGCATTCCTTTGTGCACACCAGTGCTTTAGTGTTTGATTCCACTTTTCTATAACTTCACAGTGACAATGCTAAACAGTCCCACTTATACAATAAAACTATTATTTTAGTGTGTTTTCATAAAGTGTTCTAAAGAGTTTAAAAACCAAACACAGAAATAAACAATAGCATCAGAAGAGGGCAATTAAGAAATATAAGTATAGAACAGCAGTGTTTCAGCTAAACACAGAAATTAGATTTTATAATCTGAGGTGGAAACATATATATATATATATATATATATACAGGCTGCGCTAAATGGAAATACCTGTTGTGAAACTCATCTTTTTCTTATTTGACTTACCTATAATTCTGACCAGAATTTTCATATTTGTACTTGGCTAAATAATTATTTAGACAGTTGAAACTGAATCAATAGGACAGCGTAATGTGTCCTAGCCTTTCATGTGCAGCATGACCCTCTTGGATGTTTCTTCTCCATTCAGAGAGATCTAAAGTCAAAAGGAAGATAGAAAGAATACAATTACACTTGGGAAAATCATTCATAAAACCAGTTGTGAAGTTGGCTCTTTATGCTGAAATCAATAACAAATGATAGAAGATGATACACATTCCAGACTGGATTGGAATCAGAAAGCTACATCCCCATGGGGTTCACTGTGGTTTGACCAGTGTAAAAGCATTAGCACCAGACATTTTACAATGGTAAAAGGTAATAAGGAAATTCTACTATCCCTTTACCTTTCTTGAAAAGAGTTAACAAGGATTCTTCTCTGTAAATTATTGTTTCCAGAACTACCAGGATGAATGGGGTTGTGTTTTTTGGGGGGAGGTGGGGGTTTAAGGAAACAAAAAAATTTCAGAGTTTGAGCTATAAAAAATAGACAATGATTACTGGTAAAAGATGAGATCTGACAGCTACTGGTTTCAAAGGACATCTAGAGGCTCTCCAATTACAAGACTGATTGAAGACAACAGTGCAGGAATG